>NC_142737.1:11900000-12255000 GCF_051943395.1 Hippocampus bargibanti | reverse complement strand
TCTAGAATCAAAACAATGGCTTCAGATTCGGAGAAGATGCTTTCTTGTTACTCATCCAGTTATGAATATGATTTAAATAGTTCTGAAGAGGAAAGCATAAATGTTTGCAATCGATTAAAGAAGTACTTCCGTATCAATTGAGCCGTCAGGACTCCAATGTAGCGTCCCGGAAAATGCACAAGATGGCGCCCAAGCTCCGTTGGAAATGGGCTGATTTGTCTGCTGGGAATTTGTGTCAACTAGTATCAAATAGTAGTCTTGGTGCAACACACAACGATTCACCATCGCGTTATTTATGTGTTTTCCTTCTAATTTCACCATCAACACGGATCAACATGTTTTCAGACCAAACAAAGTACCCAAAATGCATTGTGTGTCGCTTTCTCGGTCAGTGACGATACCTACCGTAACGTCACGGTAGGTATCGTCATCAACTCGAAAACAAGACTTCCTGAATATTTAGCGTGCGTCTTAAAACGTAAAATATAGCTATATGCTGTGGAATCTTTATAAAATACGCTCAGTAGAAGTCATTTGAAGTGATTTTACAAATTATGGACACAACTTGTCCGGAGGCGTCGGTTGTCCTTTAAGTAGAATGGGAATGCTAAATAAACTCTGCTATGATGCAGTTTTTGGAGCAAATTACGAAATGAACATTTTCCATTTGGATTGTCCGAAGGAGCATGTCTCCACTTGTGCTCACGTCATCCACTTAAAGCTCACTTCCTTTCTCAATCTTTACCTGACAACTATACAACCGCCCTCAGTCAGCACAACTCTTCTCTCTTCCTACAAAAGCGCTGTCATCCCCTCTGTCCATCCCCTCCCAAGCACCCGCGGCACCCCAAGCTTCCCCCTTCCCAATGCCACTACTGCTAACCCGCCCTCCAAAGGGCAGGAAGGCCCATCTTTGGCCCGTTGCCTGATGGGCTCCGACAGCAGTGTGTTCTGAGATTAGGCCCTGTGAAAGGGGGGCATTCCAGCAACAGCGGCTTTTGTGACAGGCGACCCACTGTTTGCTTTTTACAAGACAGCTGTTCAAAGCCCTCTCGACCCCGCGCATGGCGTGAAGGGAACGCATTCAGGGGGATGACTTCCGTTTATTGCTTTTGTTGACGCTGGATGTGCTATGACAGCTTCTGTACCTGCCGTCACCACCTGCATTTGCACCGCATCTTTCTGCCCATTGTCTCTTCTTCCTTTTATATATCAACCCACGTTGTCCGTCTGTATGTGTTTGTGTGTGTTGTGTGTGTGTGTGTGCGTGCGTGTGTATGTGTGTGTGTGTGTGTGTGTGTGTGTGTGCATTTTTAGTTGATGATTATTGGCTGTTGATGTAATTGAAAAATGCTTTTGATGCCAAAATAAATGTTTCTAGTTTCATTTTAAAATGTGAATAAAACTATAGCTAGCTAGCTAGAGCTATTCATGCCCGACTCTTTAGCTAGCTAGTGAAGGAAATAAATACATTTATTTAGCTATATTAAACATTGCTCAAGATAAACATTAAATACTAACCTAACACTAGCTAATGATGAAAAGGTTTCTTTAGCCGGCATCTGTACTTTTTTAAAGGTGTCGGACGTTTCGCTCCTCATTCAAAAAGCTTCGTCAGCTAACTAAACGTTGTGCTGGTAGCTCTGGCCCTATATCCCTAATGGAAAAAGGTGGCAGTGCCAGACCTCTGCTTTGATAGGTCCCTAAATTTGGGGGGAGCAGTGGACTACTCCCTTCAGGAGATATGTATCCATTAGGGATATATATATAGGGCCAGAGCTACCAGCAACTCGCTGACGAAGCTTTGCGGATGAAGAGCGAAACGTCCGACATCTTCAAAGAAATTCAGATGACGGCTGAAGAAACATTTTCATCAATGGACCACTCCTGTATGACTGAGAGCTTACACAGACCCGAGCTAGCTAGCTTTAGAGTATTAGCGAGCTAGCTAGCTATAGACTACTACTGTAGAGTATTTCCAAATCGCAAATTTGACTCATTGTTCTCTGGAACATCACTCACGCAAGGGGTGTGGGCATTGTTTCAATATAAACGGTTTTAAATTGTGCAGTATTCTCACCAAAAAGTAACAATAGCTGTTTGCAGACTTCGTTTCATGGACAAACTAGTTGTTAGTGGGCCCTGTCAGCTCAGAACCCTGTAGGCCCGTTTAGGTTCTGTGTGTGTTGAGAAAATTGTTGAACATAATTGAACAGTCATACTAATGAAGGCTTGCGGTTACTCGTTGCCAGCTGCGCTCCTTACACACAAGAATGATAATGAATAGACATGGGCATGCAGTTTGATGACGACACCACTTTTACTGGCCCATTTGTAAAAGATTGTTTTCAAGTTCATTTGTCTTGTTTTCTAATTGATTGGTCACACAAAATTTTGTGTAATTTTAAATGGGCAAAACGCAGAAACAGGCACTTGGTGTAAATGATAGTTGACACGAGACAAAATGTAACTGTATACGTGCTAAAAGTGATTCCTATACAATATTTAGTATATCAATGCTAACGACTTTTCTCTTGTTGACCAATTTATATTTAAAATATAAAATGTTTAAAATCAACTTCTAATTAAAAGAATTTGATGGCTGAGTTGGACAAATATCCAGAATATAAAATAAACTGTCTACTTTCATAAAATGTTCATAAATTTATTCTCTAATTCTGGACTGAGCCCAAAAAAAGTGGTCAGTGATTTTGTAAAAATCTGATTAGCAACACGAATTCAATTTAATGTCAATACTTTGACTCCACCTTGTGGTGGTTCATAGACTGTTTCATTGGCTTCCATTTTAAATAAAAAGATCAAAGGACAATATACAGGTGATAATCCTTTCACTTTAATGTTATTTCATTATGATTCCAGTTCACTCATATTTGCAATTTATCCTTTCCACTGTTACAATGCAGTAGATTCAAACTGATCCAAAAAAAAAAAACATAAATGGCGCTGCACACACACACACACACAGACATATATGAACAAGTGTATATATAAAATTGTAAGGCAGCATCTTTTTGTCCATCCTGTATTGTTTGACTGAATCGTCAGTTTTACACATTCATATTGATTAAGATGCATGTGCATAGACAGACGAAGACTATGTATACATTTCCTTTGCTGCACACAATTTAACTATGGTAGGATTAGTCATGTAGGAAGACGACATTTACAAATAAAAATGAAGCAACAAAAACAAAACAAAAATCTTCAAGTATTTTTTTCATGAGTACAGGATATAAAATCAAGTGATGACTTGTAAGATGTTAGTAAGTTCTAACGCCCATAAGAATTGTTTTATTTGAGCCTTTTAATCTGCTGGTTTGTGTTATTGATCTTTGTATCCATCTTGTCCACTTTGTTGCACAGAAAATCGATGTAGTCATCCTGGCAGTCAATCTCAGACTGCAGACCCAACCCGAGTTTCTTAAGACGGCTCAGGCCATCTGACATTTCATCTAGACAGGATCAAAACACACCATGCTTGTTAAGTTGAATTTTTGAGTGTTATAGTGAACAAAAATTTCAGTCAAAGTTCAACTGAAGTAGATAAACTGTCATGCCTATAAACAAACAAGTGGTTCATTTGCCTATATTTTAGCATAGAGCTAAACTATGAAAGAGGCTTAGCAAAAAAAGGTTTGAGTTGCAAAATCATGTTTTTGTTTTTATTTAAAAGATTGAAAATTGTAGTAAATGGTATGTTTAGAGTACTGATAGTATCCTTGAAATATAGGTAAAATAACAACTAAAAAGTCATTGGGAACATACCTTCACGAACTGAGCCCTATCATCTCGAATCAAACTGTCAAACTGAATCGTTCCGTATTATAATCGAACTGTCCTTGAATCATTTGACACACTATGTACCAAAAATGGTGTTAAACTGTCTACAAAAATGTGTGATGGGATATCGTTGTAGATATATATACTGTACCTAAATTGTTGTCCAAGGTCTGGTGAGCTTGTCGAAGGTGTCTGTTCTGAGGATATCCATTTTGTTTGGAGGACCCACCATCTCCCGATGCAGTGGCTCCAAATCCTAAAATAAAATAAAAATAAACTAAAATGCTGACATCAAGGCACACTTCAGATTTTATCTGATGTGAATTTATGTATGTCAGAATATACCTTCTGTCTGCAGCTTTCGTAGGTTGGGATGACTTGCTTGGTATTTGTCTTCATGCCCTTTGCTAGTTGCCATGGCATTCTGTAATCTGAAAAAAAGAAGAGAGAATTGTAATAACAAAAAAAGTCACTTGCAACAATTTTCCATGACTTCTGATTTCAGATTATGTGCATGTTTAAAAAAATCAATACTACAGCAATCACTCTTTTATTGAAGTTGCCTTCGGCAATCACCTGTCATTTGCCTCATAGGTCTTGGGCTCCTCAGGTGGAGGTTTGGTCTGATCAGGTTTGCCCTTGAAGTAACTGACCAGGCCACCCCAAACACTCTTGATGCTGTTGATGTGCTTTTGGCTGGTCTTCATGTCCTCATCCATATTGTCCAACATTTTGTCTGTCCTTTTTAGAACTTCCCCCTGACGCATCAGCTCCTACACAGACACGGATCACAACTTTAGGATGATGACTAGTATCTTTTGACATACCAGACAAATGCAATTAGTGTGACATAATACCTCTGCTGTTTCCACACCCATCTTTTCAGATTCGTAGATGAGGCCAATCGAACGGTGGCTGCTGTCCACGGCAGACTGAGCTGTGCGCATCACTTCCTGTTGGAGGTAGCGCTGTCTCCTTTCCGCATCGGTCAGTCCACTGTCATCATCCTCACTGCCGAAGCCCTTATTTTTCGGACGGAAGCTGTCTTCATCTTCATCATCGTCAAAAGGGTTGTGGGACTTGGGATAAGCCATCTGAGGAGCATACACACACACTTTTCACTACTCTATAATTCACATTGATCTTTGGTGACACATTGGATCACAGTTTCGCCGTTTCATGACACATCGTATCGCCCTCTGGATTTAAAAAAGAAGGTACATTCGGTAGATTCCAACAAGTTATTCGTTAAACTGAATCATCGGTGTAAACAGGTGACACGATCACAATGCTATGTTCGAACGACTCTGCTGTTAATCGAATGCTACGCTGCTTAACGGCAACAGTCAGAGAACAACCACACCCACGGGTAAGATGGGACCAAGATACTGATACACTCTGTGCGACACAAAACATTAAAAAGAACAGTCGTTGAAAGAACAAACCTTTCCTGAATGTGCTTTCTGTTGGCGCTTGGTCAGCTGATTGACATGAAGACTTCCCCTTACGTCACCAGTCGTTGCAGACCCGGATGTTAATGTCGTGCGAGATACCGTATTCCAACCATTATAACGTTCCAATTTTAAAAATATTAACCAATAAATAGTATGTATTAATAGAATATTGTTATAATTCGCAATTGTTTCATTGAAGACCTTGTTTACGAAGGAACTATGTTCATAAAATATGTCCCTCGTGGCTTTCCGTACTGCGGTTTTCTGTACCGCGAGCAGCCTTTCTCGGTTGCTTGTTTCTCCTCCGCGCCGCGGAGAGTCGCTTGATGTGGAGGTAAACATGTCAGTGACAGGAGGTGGCCACAGAGGCTTTTATTTCAACACAGTCCTGTCACTGGCACGCTCTTTGGCCGCCCATCAGCCCGCATCGGTGGAAAAGGTGAGCCCCTGCAACATGTTTCTCTGTAATTGGTCGTGTAAAAACATGAGCAACAGGGCAAAAACAAGGTCCGCTTCCGCACTGTAGGCTACAGCGGCTTCTTCTTCTTTGGAGGGCTGGTTGACTTTTGACAGGTGTTTAATGTCTGAAATTCTTACTAATACTTTTAGCTTCTCTTTGCCGTGTCAATATTTTAGTCAGGGGATACTCAGTTCATATTTGGCGTTGGACTCTCGGAGACTAAATAAATAGTTCGCTTTGGTAGACGTAGCAGTCAAACTGGTTGAGGTAGACGTTGGTATCGCTGCAACGTTATTTAAATCCCTACCAAGTCAATATGGTTTTAATTAAATAAAAGAGCAAAATTTAAGGTTCAAGTTTGTGGTTTTATAACTAACTGTGTGACTACACTAAATAAATGACTTTTTGATATGTATTTTTTCATGCTGCAATATAACCATAATCCATCTATTTTAGCTAATTACCGGTACTGTAATTGTAAGAACATAACCAATTAAAAATATTCAAAATTGTTAAATTATTTAGTGTAATTTCCATAGATACACACTGTTTTGTGAATGAACAGCTATCTACAATTATACAGAATGCACATGAATTAAGCAATATGCCTGTCACTATATGTAACTGTAATAAATAGATGAACAAACAAATATTATTTTTAGTTATATTCTAATTTATTCTGACCAATTAATTAAAAATTGATTATTTTCCTCAACATCTTTGACAACATTTTTTTTCTACTAGCTTTGTAACTGCTTTATTTCCTGTCTATAATAGTTGTCCATGTTAAGCGCTTTGTTACAGCTTCAGCTGTTGTTAAAGCGCTATATAAATCCATATACAGTAAAGTCTCGTTATATCGATATCGGATATATCGATAGTCCCAGTTATATCGATACTATTTTTATGCACGCACGGAGAAAATTACATGCAAACAGGGTCGGATATATCGATAGTCCCGGTTATATCGATATTTTTTCGGACTCCCTTGAATATCGATATAACGAGACTTTACTGTATATTGTATTGTGTTGTATTTTTACCTTGTTCTCACTGGGAGTTACTGCTATTTAGTCTTACCGCACGTGAGGTGGCATTAAGATCTTCTTTTCCTTTCGGCTTTTCCCTTCAAGGGGTCGCCACAGCGAATCAGTGTCCTCCATCTTCAGAGGTTTGAGTCCCATGTTTGTTTTGGCCAAGCTTTTACGTCGGATGCCCTTCCTGACACAATCCTCTGTATTTATCCGGGCTTGGGACCGACACAATAAGACACTGGATTGCATCCCCTCGTGGCTCCGGAACAAGCAACTCTATGAACTTAATAAAGATGAAGATGCTCAGTAAAAGGCTCTCAAACACAAAATGGTCATCGGCACAGCAGCGTTCAAACATAGTAAAACTATACTCACCATTTGATGACAATGCTCTGATCTGACCAGCAACATTCAAAAAAGCAAAACTATACTCACCATTTGATGACAATGCTCTGATCTTACCGTGTAATGGGCATCTCTTTCCTTACATCACTTCACAGGTAAAATTAAGATGCTATTTCAAAAAATGCAACAAATCACTATTTTTTTCCTTTCTTGTTATTGTTTTGTTTTTGTTGATGGGTTGCTTGGTTGTTCTCCTTGTTTTTCAAGGTTTTCCACACAATTTTCAATTTTCACAGTTACAAAAGGATGTTGCTATACAAATTGGCCACAAGGCATTCTGTATCCTAATGTTCAATTTCAAATGGTGTTATATGTTGTAAAATAAAGATGCAAGATAGAAAAAAACATTTTGTGTGTTTAAAATTTAAAAATAAAACCATCCATAACTACAAATTCAATTCTTGCCCCCCAATAGCCAGTACGATTATGTTTCTTTGGTGTGATGCTTTCCGAGAAAATACTGCCTTGTACTGTCTTGGGTATGTCATAATTACAATCTGTTTTAATGGTTGAAAAGGATAGACAAAGTCACCGTAAATAAGAAAGATTTGCAATGCATACATCCTGGGAAGACTATAAGCATTTTGACAGTGCTCATTTTGTTATTCATGCGTTCATAATCTATTTCTTTGTGCCATTTTAGGTCCAGAAGCTACAATGTATGTGTCCGTTGGAGTCGCGGGGTGTGTTCTCACTCGACGTACGCCGTATCGATGCCGTTGTTGCGCTTGCTGTCTTTTTAGTGGAGTCTGGATTACAGGTGGGCCCCGGCTGTCATAATGTTGTATCCTTTCATCATTCCTGTATTAGTAACCACACTCACACGAGACTCCTACAAATTTATGCTGTATCTCCGTGATAAGATTATACCTTTAATCTCATTAAGACCGTGATTAGACATGCATCAGATCTTCTAAGATTCTAATCCATTATTGCACTGAAACCCAGAAATGTTCCATCCTATTACCTACACATATATTTTATTTCAATCTTGTTTCTGCATTGCAGAAATTAATGATTTAGCACAAAGTGCAGTTGTTTGCGTTTGTGTGTAATTATTTGCCTTGCACCAGCAGCACAAAGACACACTTGTTTCCTACTTGCTGAGCCTACTGAGAGGCCTCCCGCGTGTCCAGTGGATCGAAGAAGGCTTGGGAAAGAAAGGAAAGGGTAAGGACAATCCTCTTACAGGGCACCCATTGTTGGAACATTCGCCTTTTGGAAGCGTTTTACTCGGATTACAATTTCAGTCATCATCTTTATCATATACAGTGATACCTCGGCTTACGAACGCTTTAGCTAATGAATGTTTCGCTTTACGAACGTTAAATTCGCGAGAATATAATCTTGGCATACAAACTATTTTTCGGGAAACGCACGGAGCGCCACAATGAGTGATGTGTCGTTCGCGAACGAGCCAGAGGTCTGAACAGCGCTTTATCGGCACCAGCAAGAAAAACCAAAACCCGAACAAATTCGGGAATGGTGCTCCACGTCACACTTTTCAATTCCAGAATAAATTTGGGAATGTCAGCGAATGAGTTAAAGTGCAGCCATGCAACTGCCTGGCTTCATTTGATTCAAGTGAAATGTCGCTTGTGGTCAGGTTGGATTGGTAAAAAACGCAATTATATGACTGAGGCCCAAGTCTCTTTGACAAAAGCAAACCGAATATATAGATGATAATATAATTAGCTAGCCGAATGTAGTTCAATAAAAAAAGTGAAACTCGAGTTTCTTCTCACAAAAAAATAAAGCAAAAGTGAAAATTATGCTGCATTAAAGCTACCAGTTTCTGTACATTGCCGCAGCCTTTACGAAAGCATTGTTTTTTTCCCATGAATCAATGAACTGTGTGTATTTTTTTGGGTGATGCCATCTGTTCCCCAGAGTTTCTCCCGGTTGCCGAAAACTTCAGCTTCTGTTTAGTGACTCTTTTAGCAGATGTAGCTCAGAGGGACCTAGACTACAGGCAAGAGGTGGGTGCCACTATTGTTCGTTCACAGCAAATTCTGTTTCTCATCTAACCGCAGTATAGCCCTGGTGTCGTTTAATATCATACCTTGAAACATATTATTAATCTTGTTCAGATAAATGTACGTATTAGGCAATATATATGTGATGCTATATGTAAACGTTTTGTAAATAGTCTGTAACTCGGTGGATCGGATCTTTGGCAGATATTGAACACGATCATGGAAGTCATGCAGTCATTGCAAGAGATGTGCCAAACCCCCGATAATCACGACAAAGGTAATAACACACACATGTGCTCCACAGTGGCAAATCACAGACGTTCTGAAAGTCCGTCTCTGTCCTTAGTCTTCCTGTGTCGGTACGTCGTGCCCAGTTTGCTCGGCATGACACGAGCATTTGGCCGTTACAGCATCACAGACGAAGCCCTCTTGTCCAAGCTGTTCCCCAAACAGTCGCCTCAGACTCATTGCGTCACAAAAGAAACAGAGGGCGTACGACGCCGATCTTTCAATGACTTCCGCTCCATCATTCCCAACTCTTTGCTGACAGTGTACCAAAGTGACACGTTACGTCGTCGCAATGCAACCAATCCTGACTCCTCTACCCAGGTATGACAAATTTTGTTGAAAGGTTCTCTTTTTGTGCAATTATTTCCATTCTTTTCTTAGTTTGGAGTTGAAATCTGTATTAATTCTCATAGGCTTGCACGGATGCTGGGAGCCACTCACCCTCCTCTCCGACCACACCTGGTCCGCATTACTTTGAAGGTAAACCGGTTGGCTAGCGTGTAGCAACTGACAGTTCAGCATTACTTGGTTGTCAACTGCACTCCATCGTACTGTCAGCCCTTTTTAATACATCAGTCATGTAAATTAACTCATTCAGTGCCAGACAATGTGCAAAATGTGTGCACTCCAGTGCCAGGGTTTTTGTCATTTTCACTCAAATTGCAGGACAAACAGAATATTGACTTTAAGGCCTATGTAAATATTTAATTCAGCGTTAGAAACCTCAGACTCTCTTCTTTTATCGGAAAAAAACTAAATTCCTAAGTTATATGGGTTTGGAGTTATCTGAGCTTGAAATGGGGGCAGCTGTTTTGAAAGGCGCTTAGAAATGAAATGTATTACAGTAAAGTCTCGTTATATCGATATTCAAGGGAGTCCGAAAAAATATCGATATAACCGGGACTATCGATATATCCGATCCTGCGCCGAACTGCATTAAACAAAAGCCGCCAAAAGAGGGCAGCCAAGCGCCATATAAGAAACGGAGCTGGCCATTAGCTCCCTTGATGTTCCCCCAATGTTGCCTCAAAATGGCACATATAATTCTTTAATGATTGTAAACATATATGCTTTAATCTTCAGAACTACAGTGTATTTGAAACATATTCATAACTGGATGTGTAACAAGAAAGCATATTATCCGAATCTGAAGCCATTGTTTGGATTCACAAGCAATGCAAGACGTCTTGGCGTGAAGTCATTTTTATTTGCATTTGAATAAAAAGTGACATCGGCTGTCCTTTAATACACAGTATGGAATGTTAATAATTTTCAAAATCATCGCGCTTCAGCAGACAAAACAAGAAACATTGTTGCAAAAAACGATTGCATTCATATACAGTACAGTGGGCATGTACATAACACAACAGGGAAACTGCAACGCTTACATCTTACTGTATTATGTATATCGATGAGAAGGTTTCTTCAGCCGTCATCTGTACAAAAGTGAAGGTTTCGGACGTTTCGCCTCCTATCCAAGAGGCTTCGTCAGCGAACTAAAGTCTGACTGGTCGTATCGGCCCCATTTATACATCCCTAATGTCCAGACCTGGTGGCGCCGGACACAGCTATGATAGGTCCCTACTCTCAGGTTGGGGGGCCGCGGGACCCCCCCCTTGTGGCCCCACTGATTGTTCCTACATTCCTGACTAACGATTGGCCTATTACACCCACTCCCTCCGGTATCACCTCATCAGCATAACGACCCTCATCAGCATTGCGAAAGTTGCCTAACCTGTTTTGCCTGAGCAGGCTATTGTATGAACGATCCAAATTGAACCTCACACCACCAGACCGGTTTAATGAAGGATTTTGTTGTTTTATAAGAATCGCCTCTTTCACCCCCCTTTCAAACCATCTATGTTCTTTCGCTAAGATTTTAACCTCATTGTCGTCAAATGAGTGGTTGCTAGCTTTTAGGTGCAAATGTACTGCCGATTGAGGCCCACTAGTATTATCCCTGCGATGTTGATAAAGTCTTTTTTTGAGAATTTGTTGAGTCTCCCCAATGTACTGCTCTTTACAATTTTCATTCTTACAATGTATGGAATAAACTACATTACTTTGTTTTTCATTTGGTAGCCTATCTTTTGGATGCACTAATTTTTGCCTTAACGTGTTTATCGGTTTGAAATAAGTAGGAATTTTATGTTGCCAAAGGACTCTTTGTAATTTTTCAGAAACTCCTGCAATGTACGGTACTGCTACTCCTCTCCTTTTAGAATCTTGAGAATTATTGGTTTCGTTCGCTATTCTTTCTTTCTGACATTTGTTGAATGACCACTGAGGGTACCCACAGTTAGTGAGTGCTCTCCTGATATGTTTTGACTCCTTTTCTCTACCTTCAGTGCTAGTTGGTATTAGTTTAGCCCTATGCTGGAGGGTTCTGATAACTCCTAGTTTATGTTGTAAAGGGTGGTTAGAGTCAAAAAGTAAGTATTGGTCAGTGTGCGTAGCCTTCCTAAAGACTTCTGTTTTTAGCGCTCTGTCCTCTTTTATAATTACTTTACAATCCAAGAAGGCTAGTTGGTTCTCTTGAATGTCCTCACGAGTAAATTTAATGTTGAAGTCTACAGAGTTGAGATGATCTGTGAAGGATTGAATTTCTTGTTTCTTAATTATGACAAAAGTATCGTCCACATATCTAAACCAGTGTCTAGAGAGACAAAAGGGTAAATTTCAAAAATTACTTTTACTGAAACAATCTCAGCTACTGGTAAACACGCGTAAAATTAGGTATGAACAGTTTGCAAGGGAGAATTGGATCAAAAATTTGTCAGACAGAGATCTCTCAGAGACAGAAAAGGCGGTACTTACCAAAGGTTTAAATTTCTCAGTGACTCCTAAAACTATACCTACAATAGATTATATCACAGCTACTGAATCGGCTATTAAAAATAACAAACTTTCGTATGCAGAGGCAGATGATCTACGCATTAAAATATCAGCTCTTCTCAGTAGTGCCAAACTTCCTCCGTCCAACATAACATTAGAAGAGAGAAAGGCGTTAACTACTCTACAAAAAGACAAAAATATCACTATTTTGCCAGCAGACAAGGGCAGATGCACAGTGCTGCTCAACACATTGGATTATGAAGACAAAATAAATAGGTTAATCAGTGATTCTAACACGTATGAGCAACTAAAAAGGGACCCTTCCAATAGATACAAGAAAGAAATGATTGACTGTCTCCAAAAGCTAGAGAAAGGAAAACATATAGACAAACAGATGTATTTTAGATTATACCCGGGAGAGGCCACGCCATGTATCTATGGCCTGCCAAAAATACATAAAGAAGGGTTCCCCCTCCGACCCATTGTTTGTAGCATTGACTCCTCTACATACAATGTAGCCAAATATTTAAAAACTATTTTAGCTCCGTTGGTTGGTAACACAGAATACCACGTAGAGAACACCACAGGGTTTGTAGAGAGGATCAAAGACCTCATATTGGAACCTGAGGAAACTTTGGCATCATACGATGTGACTTCTCTCTTTACATCTGTCCCAACCCCAGCAGCAGTGTCAGTGGTGAGGACGAGGCTGCTGGCGGATGTTTCTCTGCATGAAAGAACCAAACTGAAACCGGATCACATCTGCCAATTATTAGAAATCTGCCTTAATACTACGTATTTTCAATTTCGGGAAAAATTTTATAAACAAATCCATGGTTGTGCTATGGGCTCACCAGTTTCACCCATAGTGGCTAATCTTTACATGGAAGAGATGGAGAAACAGGCCCTCACATCCTTCCCAGGGACAAAACCTAGACACTGGTTTAGATATGTGGACGATACTTTTGTCATAATTAAGAAACAAGAAATTCAATCCTTCACAGATCATCTCAACTCTGTAGACTTCAACATTAAATTTACTCGTGAGGACATTCAAGAGAACCAACTAGCCTTCTTGGATTGTAAAGTAATTATAAAAGAGGACAGAGCGCTAAAAACAGAAGTCTTTAGGAAGGCTACGCACACTGACCAATACTTACTTTTTGACTCTAACCACCCTTTACAACATAAACTAGGAGTTATCAGAACCCTCCAGCATAGGGCTAAACTAATACCAACTAGCACTGAAGGTAGAGAAAAGGAGTCAAAACATATCAGGAGAGCACTCACTAACTGTGGGTACCCTCAGTGGTCATTCAACAAATGTCAGAAAGAAAGAATAGCGAACGAAACCAATAATTCTCAAGATTCTAAAAGGAGAGGAGTAGCAGTACCGTACATTGCAGGAGTTTCTGAAAAATTACAAAGAGTCCTTTGGCAACATAAAATTCCTACTTATTTCAAACCGATAAACACGTTAAGGCAAAAATTAGTACATCCAAAAGATAGGCTACCAAATGAAAAACAAAGTAATGTAGTTTATTCCATACATTGTAAGAATGAAAATTGTAAAGAGCAGTACATTGGGGAGACTCAACAAATTCTCAAAAAAAGACTTTATCAACATCGCAGGGATAATACTAGTGGGCCTCAATCGGCAGTACATTTGCACCTAAAAGCTAGCAACCACTCATTTGACGACAATGAGGTTAAAATCTTAGCGAAAGAACATAGATGGTTTGAAAGGGGGGTGAAAGAGGCGATTCTTATAAAACAACAAAATCCTTCATTAAACCGGTCTGGTGGTGTGAGGTTCAATTTGGATCGTTCATACAATAGCCTGCTCAGGCAAAACAGGTTAGGCAACTTTCGCAATGCTGATGAGGGTCGTTATGCTGATGAGGTGATACCGGGGGGAGTGGGTGTAATAGGCCAATCGTTAGTCAGGAATGTAGGAACAATCAGTGGGGCCACAAGGGGGGGGTCCCGCGCCCCCCCAACCTGAGAGTAGGGACCTATCATAGCTGTGTCCGGCGCCACCAGGTCTGGACATTAGGGATGTATAAATGGGGCCGATACGACCAGTCAGACTTTAGTTCGCTGACGAAGCCTCTTGGATAGGAGGCGAAACGTCCGAAACCTTCACTTTTGTACAGATGACGGCTGAAGAAACCTTCTCATCGATGGACCACTCCTGTACGACTGAGAGCTTACACAGATGTATTATGTATACAATTTAAAAAAGTCATCAATCTTCTTCTGCTTCCCATTTTTACCTTTTAACACAAACACTTCAATCTCGTCTGCTACACACGAGCTAGCGTCTGAAAATGAAAATGGCTCTGCGACACGGGTGCTGGGCACGTAACCAAGTCACCTGACCAAGTCGACCAATGGCGCGACTGATGGCGTGACACGTAACCAAGAACCGTGACCAAGTTGACCAATGGCGCGACCGATGGTGTGTCACGTGACAAAGTCACACGGCCAAGTCGACCAATTGCGCGACCGATGGCGGCTCATGTGACCAAGTCGACCAATGGCGCGACCGATGGCGGCTCACGTAACAAGACACGTGACCAAGTTGACCAATGGCGCGACGGATATATCGATATAAACAACAAAAATGGCCGGCGGGGGATGAAAAGGAGCACCGTAATAACCGGCTTATCGTAATAACCGGGTATCGTACTAAATGGTACTAATTATACATAAAAAGACTAGAAATGTGCAAGGGAAATGAAAATAGTAGCGTAATAAGCGGTACTATCGATATAACCGATATCGATATAACGAGACTTTACTGTATTATTATAACACAATACATACATATGGATTTATATAGCGCTTTAACAACAGGTGAAGCTTTAAAGGACAACCGACACCATTTTTTTGTTTCCTAACTGACATCAGAAAAACGTTTTATAGTATCTAAAATACCCAAAACACTCAGGCTGATATTTTTAGTCAAATGAAAAACACCAATAAAAATGACTTAAAGTGTCCCAAAACGACTTCAAATTGAACTCAGAAAGTTTCAGTTTGAGAAAGTCCTGCCCCTTGTTCGTGATGTCACGCCAAGATGTCTTGCATTGCTCGAGAATCAAAACAATGGCTTCAGATTCGGAGAAGATGCTTTCTTGTTACTCATCCAGTTATGAATATGATTCAAATGGTTCTGAAGAGGAAAGCATAAATGTTTGCAATCGATTTAAGACGTCCTTCCGTGTCATTTTGAGGCGTCTAGACAAGATGGCACCCAAGCTCCGTTGGAAATGGTAATTTGTGTTAGTATCAAATAGTAGTCTTGGTAAGTCACCAGGACTTGGTGACTTATGTGTTTTCCTTCTAATTTCGCCATCGACACGTTTTCAGACCAAACAAAGTACCCAAAATGCATTGTGTGTCGCTGTGTTGGAGGTAGAACGATTTCCGATTTGTTTTTTATTTTATTTATTTATTTTTTGGGGGTAGGCAAGGCAATGATAGTCAAGACAACCTTGGATTTAATGATGATGCCATCATTTTGTTTTCCCTTCGCCTATGTCCTCGTTCCTTGTCATTCCAGGTTCCTACCTCCCAGACAGCAGCATAGTGGACCCTGACTACTATTTCTCCACAGTCAGCTCCAGTTTCTCTGTGTCTCCTCTCTTCCTGGGAGCAGGAGGAAATGAAATTGAAGTGCCAGTCGATCTGCTCCGGCAGCTCCTAAACATGGTTTGCGTCCAACCGAATGCACTTACAACACCCAAGTCTTTTGCTCATAATTTTTTGTCCTTGTTCAGGTGAAGATATTTGTTACAGATCCTTTTTTGAAAACCCTCGACGCAACCATTGCTGAAGTGACAGCGGTAAGTCGGAAGTACATTGCATAAAAAAAAAATAAAAAAAGAACAAAAAAAGTAAAGAGTTTCATTTTTATTTATGTAATGTATGATTGTCTCTTTTGTTTGTTATAAATAAAGTCAAACCCTGGAATCCACCTCTATTACAAAACCTTCAGTGACCCTCTCTATGTATGCGTGTTCAAAATGCTGAGGGACACCCTATACAATATGAATGGTAAATCGCGCCTGCTTATTAAATCCATATTTATTCTGTCAATCTGAACCATTTGACGCAACTTGACTTTTTTTTGGATCTCAGCCTTACAACCAGGCTTTGTGCGGGAAGTCCACGATTTTGTCCTGGAACAATTTAGCAGCAGCCAATCAGAGCTGCAGCGGGTACTTCATGATGCGGATGGGTTGCCTGGGGAACAGAGCCCCCTCAAGCTTCGTTGCCAAGCGAACGCAGCCTGCGTGGACCTTATGGTGTGGGCCGTCAAAGATGAGCAAGGTAATCGATTTCCAGCCTGGTGGTTGGCCGCAGCCGTGATTGTGTGAGACTTTTGTTTGAATAGGAGCTGAGAACCTGTGCAGCAAATTGACTGAGAAGCTGCAGTCCAAAACATCAAGTAAAGTCATCATTGCTCACATGCCCTTGCTCATCTGTTGCCTTCAGGTAAAACATCGGCAGGCACAATTAGCACATCACATATAATGCGTCTTTAACTAAAACGTTATTTTTAGAATATATCAAACATAACAACCAATATTTTAAAGCTTTTAGTGTTTAGTTGGCTTTTTCATGGCATTCTACTCAATGTTCTTTGTTATTGTCAGGGCCTAGGGCGTCTGTGTGAGAGGTTTCCCGTGGTGGCTCACTCTGCTACAACATCTCTTCGGGACTTCCTGGTAGTTCCTTCACCTGTAATCACAAAACTCTACAAATACCACAGCCAGTACAGCACAGGTACCAGAACTGTAGCATCCACTTCCCAGCTAAAAACACAAGTAGACGAGAACAACACACAGGGATTATATAACACAATCATTTCCTGAACTGGTTCTCATCCAGTATTGATTTGTACACAGTGTTCATTGGCCATTGGCAAAGGATACCTCAGCCAGTGTGTTCTGCTACACAACCAATCAATAAACTCCCAGCTTTGTAAAACAAACTGTACGGATGCACTTTTTAACTTCCGCAAAAACAACAAGAACAACCATGTTTAATTCTGCAGGAAATATCACACATCATATTTTCCAGTTGTCACAACCTTCATGCATGTTCACAGACTGCTCGTGTAGCAATCAATGTGCACGGAGTCTCAAGTCGCTCTTGCCACACATACAAACTCAAAAGCAATTAGGGTAATGAAATCGAACCACATAATTCATAGTGCTAAAAAGCTAATCTCCTGCGACCTGACCACAGATAAGCAGATGAAAAAGGAATACTGATGCTACCCTATTATAACCTAAAAATAGTGGCGGGCCGTGGATTTAATTGCTAGGCCTTTTGTAGTGCTGTGTCTGAATCAATGCAGACTGAAAAAAGTGTGGTGTTATTTACTACAAGTCCACGAGAGGATACCATTAGCCAGGAAATGTCCGACCTTTCCTAATGATGTACATCTTTTCTTGAAAAGTCTGTCTTGAAAATGGCTTTCACAGTATATATGCAACCAAATCAATTTCTTCTTCTCCTTCAGCCATTGTGGGTTGACAAAACCGCTATTACATCAACACAAAAATGTATTTGCTTATGCAGCTCGCTACAGATACAGTGTGATAGCTCTGGCCAGTATGCTCTTATCACTAGCGGCTAGTGATATTATAATTGGCTATCAGTATACCAATAATGTGACCAGCCAATCATAGTCTGCGAAAACTCTGATATTTCTAGTGCCTTCCAGCAGGTCTTACGTTGCCAACTTGAACTCTGATTGGTTTAAGCAACAGTTTCATCGGCGTTGATGTTTATGCTCCAGGGCCTGCAGAACTGATTATAAAGGCGTCCAGATTTCTGATCCTGGTAACAAATGATGGCTGAAATGTGATTGGTTAAATGCTTAAATAGGAAAACAAAAACTTGGAAGCAGCACAACCGCACCAGAAAAAAATACATAACGCTGCTAACTTACCGTATTTCACCATTTGTTTTGTTTTCTTTTAAATCAAGGCACCGGAGAAATCAGGATCAACGTAACCAATGAACACTCTCAGTCCGCAGTCAACATTCTGTCCAACCGGAAGGACCAGCAATCCATGTATGAGCAGCTCCGGGATATTTCCATTGACAACATCTGCAGGTCTGTCGCAAAAAGCCGAACCAGCAGGAATAATCTTGAGTAGTTAAAAACATTGATGTTTCTTCTTTGTCCGCCCAGATGTCTGAAAGCTGGTCTGACCATGGATAATGAGATCGTGGAGGCCTTTCTCGCTAGTCTCTCGAATCGGTTGTACATTTCACAGGAGAATGACAAGTGAGTATCATCGCTGTGTCATTTGGTAATGTTCAACAGCATTCCAAACCTCCCGTCTCCCTGCCAGGGATGCTCACCTCATCCCAGATCACACCATTCGGACGTTGGGTCACATCGCCGTTGCGCTGAGAGAGACTCCTAAAGTGATGGAGCACATCCTGCAGATCTTACAGCAAAAGTTCTGTCAACCTCCATCCCAGCTGGACGTCCTCATCATAGACCAGCTGGGCTGCATGGTCATTACCGGGAATGTGAGTCTGAATGGCCACCTGGCATCCTGGATTCTCTTTGTTCAATTTTGGCTCTTAGTCATAATGACAAGAAAGATTTAGTGAAAGTGGAACTTTTATCTCTCATGTTGTTGTATTTAAAGTCCAAAATACAAAAAAAACTGAAACATTTTGTCTATACTGTTTTAACTCATCCGCTGCGATTCCAAAATTGAAAAGTGTGACGGGGAGCGCCATTCCAGAATTTGATTGGGTTTTAGTTTTTCTTGTGGGGGGTGCCGATAAAGCGCTGCTCAGACCTCTGAAAATGTTTTTCCCTTCCACAAGGGGCAACATTTGCCTTTTGTCCATATTAGTGCTTTGTTACAGCTTCAGCTGTTGTTCAAGCACTATGTAAACCAATATGTATGTATTGTATTTTGTACAGCCACCCCCATTTCAAGCTCAGATAACTCCAGACCCACATAACTTGGGAATTAACCCTTTTTTTCTCATGAAAGAAAAGAGTCTAAGGTTTGTTACGCTGAATTGAAAGTTTATGAACTCAATATTCTGTGGGTCCTGCAATTTGGGTGAAAAATGAAAAAAACCCTGGCACTGGAGTAGACACATTTTTGTATATTGTCTGGCAGTGAATGAGTGAAGTACACTGTGGCATTATAAAACTACCAAACCCGTTCACCGTAAAAATATATTTAATATTGTTTCCATTTTTCTGTGTGGTAGCAATACATCTACCAGGAAGTTTGGAACCTATTTCAACAAATTAGCGTGAAGGCCAGCTCAGTCGTGTACTCGGCTACAAAAGACTCAAGGGATCATGGCTATCGGTGAGTGCTGCTGCTTTTCAATGGAAACTGAGGGTGCACTGGGCCAGTTCTACCCGCTAGAATGCTATTTGGTTGCTCATAATGCATAAAGTCGTTGCATGATAAAATTGTGTTATTTCACGCTTGGCTTGTTTCTCTTTTCTCTCAAGGCACTGCTCTCTAGCTGTGATCAATGCTTTGGCCAACATTGCTGCCAACCTGCAGGGGGAGCAGCTGGTGGATGAACTCATGGTGAACCTTTTAGAGCTTTTTGTCCAGCTGGGCCTGGAGGGGAAGCGAGCCAGTGAGCGGGCGTCAGATAAGGGGCCAGCGCTCAAAGTATGTGTTTGGATGCACCTCATAACCTTTGGTATTAGAATACAAAAATACAACAACAAAAAAGTATAATTGATGTCCTGTCACCTATTTACAGGCATCGAGTAGTGCTGGGAATCTTGGTGTTCTCATCCCAGTAATTGCTGTGGTGAGTTCGCACATTTTGTGATGCACCTTATCTGTAACGTGAAAGGCTGTCAATAATGTCACAAAAGTATTTCAAATACCTCTGTAGTACAGTGCGGTTCAACGTCTGCAAACGCAACCCACAATATTAATTAATAATAATACCCTTCTAACAATGTCACTATGTGCAAAATCTCTTTATTATTGGTTTCCAATAGATTTGACAGCTGTACCAAGTATTCGAGTCCCTCAAACATCTTAAAAAGAATTTCAAGTGAGAAGTTGCTTATTAACTGTTCAATATCATATTTTATCCTTTTAAAACAGGCCTCAATCTCTTCTGCATCGTAGTGTATATTTCTGGAATATTTTTTGGACATTTATATTTGGCTTTTATATATATATTATATATATATTTCAAAGAGGACATGAAGGTAGCTGGTGTGAGAGAAGAGGATGCACAAAACCGGGATAGATGGAGGACATTGATTCGCTGTGGCGACCCCTGAAGGGAAAAGCCGAAAGGAAAAGAAGACGATATTTGGCTTTTATATGAAATATTGACATCCTGAATAGCGATAGAGGAAATTCCTCCACAAAAATCATTGCAAAAAACAAAACGGCAAAAAAATTGTGAAACGTTAACAGAACATTTTCATTCACACAAAACACACTTCGTAAGATCATTTCCCCCTGTTACCTTCTGGTTTTGCATTCTCAAAAATATGTTATTTCACATTACAACCCCTCCGGAATTGACATTGAATGGAATTATTTGAACAGCATTTTTCTAATTTAATTCTGTGACGGGTTGACCACTCGCCCCATGAACACAACGCAGTCTGTGCGGTGCTCGTAGATGAGGAAGAGGAAAGGGTGGTCTACGACAAAGCGGATCTGGGAAGACAGAGGCATAAAGCCCACCTGGGTCAGAGCAGCCGCTTCCGTTCCTTCCTCGTTCACGGTGATGGTTCCCTGGTGCTTAAGCTTTATGGGAATTCATAAAAAAACGCATTAGACAAAGTGCTTCTCTCCTCTTGCGACTTGAAAATGAGTTCTGCCGACTCACCCAGTTCAAGACAACTTTATCAGAGGTCATTCCGGAGAAGTCTCCGCCATCTTGGAATAAGTCAGTTAGGCCCATCTCCTTCAGATTCACAATCAAATCATAATTCTGCTCCAGTTTAAAGCGTGGTAGCACCACCTCGCGGGTCCTGTGGGGAGTCCTTAAATTAGCATGTTATCAACATCGATAAACAGGTGGTGGACGTTTCCCTTCTCATCCAAAAGGCTTCGTCGGTGAACTAAAATTTTGCTGGTAGCTCTGGCCCTATATATACATAGCCCTACTGTCCAGGGGTGGCAGTGTCAGACCTCTGCTATGATAGGTCAGTGCTCTAAGGTTGAGGGGAGCAGAGGACTATTTCCTGAGGCTACACTGATTACTTCTATTGTCCTGACTGTTTATGGTCTACGACTGGCCTGATTGCCCCATTTGCTCTGGTATCACCTCATCAGCATAACTAACCCGATGTGGTAACGATCTCAGAAGTGTGTTGTAAGCACGATCCAAATTAAACCTCACACCACAATCGGGATTTAGTGAAGGGTTTTGCTCTTTTATAAAAATAGCTTCTTTTACTCCCCTTTCAAACCACCTATTTTATTTTGCTAAGATTTTAACCTAATTGTCGTCAAATGAGTGGTTGCTAGCTTTTAGGTGCATATGTACTGCATATTGGGGCCCACTAGTATTATCCATGCGATGTTGATAGTCTTTTTTTTTTTTTGAGAATTTGTTTAGTCTCTTTTTTTGAGAATTTATTTAGTCTCTTTTTTTTATTTAGTCTCTCACATTGCAAAGAAAAGAAGTATACGCTAATCGGTTGATGATATATTTTCATATCAGTCTTACCTTAATTTTGTTACATTTTTGGACCATAATAGCAACAAAAAAAACCAACTTGGTCAAACTCAGTTTTTGGGAAGTCAGAAAGTCAACTGTACTACCTCAGTCCCAACGATATAATTGTACAGCTGCAGCTGTGCTTCACATAATAGTCAACACAAAGCAAAATAATAAACACAACAGGAACATAAAAACATGAACTGGTGTGCAATCTTAACAACTTTCCCCACGTACTCTATGATGTTTGAGTACAAGACAAACACTTTACGACATGAAGCTGTTCTAGATGAAAGAGGAGAGGAGATATATACAATCTCATTTCTGCTCACCTGTTTGTCATGTTTTTGAGCCACTTGTTGACAACTGTGGGCGAAATTTCCTGCTCCAAGTTCCTCATCCCCGTTATCTTCCTCGGCAAGGCAATGAGCATACTGATGTGTCCTGAGTACGGCAGCTGAAAAAAAACCCAGCATAACATGACTCAAACCTGCTGTATTGTTGTCCTCTCTTAAAATGGACGACCATTCACCTGTAGGATGTCACAATCATGTTCGTGGTCGGCAGCGGCCAAGTAGTTCCCCTTGTTGGTCATCATTGGTACTCTTACGTTTGTCTTGTCATTCACTCGGAAGTTGCGGTAGTGGGTCATCTCTTTGGGAAATTTCTGTTCCCATGTTCCTGGGAATACAAGGGATTGAATGCGGATATAACCGGATTGTATCAATAGGAAGTGAAAATGAATAGCTGTGCGATGAGTTTTGATGCATTCTCGATACCCACCTTTAAAGTATAAGTAGTTGAGCAACATAAGCACCATATTTGGGTCTACGCTCTTGAGGGGCTCCTTGATGAGTCCCTTAGTCAGCTTTAGGATTCGACGGTTAGCCTTGTTCAAAAACGCAGCATCGCTAAAATCCACCGACTGCGGTTCTGCAAAATAATACGCCTTGGTCTCTGCGCGGAAGGCGTCTTTCACCGAAATGTTCTTATTGACATAGACGTCATTCACAGAGCGTAAGGTGTAGCCGTAGTTTCTCCGAAAGAGCCTGTGGGTCAACTTCCTGAAGAGCTTATGCACCGTGCTATTGTCATAGTGATTGCTCGCATTGACAAATTCAGCAAATCCCAGAACTTTGTATATCTGTTCCTGGGTTCCGGGTCCGGCTCCCAAAGACATCATTCCCATGGCGATGGAGATCCCAGCTGGCGCAAGTAGAATGTTGTCACTCTGGTTGACGTCATTACGGAGACTTCGATAGAGATTAAAGCCGAAGAGGGCATTGGCGATGTTGAGGCGTTGGAGGCGAGAACGACCGTGGAAGAGCCGCAGTAGTCTGGCACGACGAATCTTTGGGTCGGACGGTTCGGCAAATATATCAATGTCCGGAGCGGGAGTGGCAATCTCATCAATCTCGTCCCCTTCGCTGAAAAATGTTGAACTCATAACATAGAGGCTCGCAGATAGTATTTGATTTCATGCCCCGAATAATACTCACATGTAGTCGTCACTGCCCTCTGACAGGATCTTATCAAAATCGATGTAATCTGCGTCCTCAAAACCATCAAACACCAGGTCATTAGTGATGGTATTTTCTTTGTGGAAATCCAAGGGGATGTCTTTCAAATCCTCCGGTCCCTTCGCGTGAGGACTAAAGTGCGAACTGAGGTCTTTGATGGCGGCCAATGTTGGACTGACCAGTAGGCAGGCCACGGAGACAACTGCCACCAACAACTGCATCCTGAAGGCTTCACTAAGTGCAAAAATAAATAAAATAAATCTATATAATATTGCAATGTACAATATCAATTTTAATTTGATACAACATAACCTGAAAATGTTTTTATAAATTAAAACATGAGGCCATCGCCATGTTTCTCTGGTGACTTACCTTTGCTTCGTGCTGCTCTGTGTTTGCGGGACACAAGCGCGGAATTGATTCCAAATTGAACTTTGACATGCTCTCCCCTCCAGAACAAATAGACCAGATCAAATAGACTCAGAAGTCCTCTGAATAACATTTCTTTTAACTCAATTCTGCTGTCCTTCACAAAGAAATATATCTGAAACTAATTATCGGGTTCATGGCTTTCATTGATTTCCTTTTTAGATATAACTTGTTTTGGAAATAGAGCCTTTCAAACACACTTTTTTTCTTCCCCGTCTGAACTATGAACATTTCTCTGATTCACAGTTGACCAGAAGACTGCCGCCAATCAAAGAGGCAAAGCCTCGCCTTCAGAAGTTGTTTCGAGACTTCTGGTTGTACTCAGTGGTCATGGGTTTTGCTGTGGAAGGATCAGGTCGGATAAACAGCTTTGTTGCAACATTACGCATGACCTGTTTATTATTTCGTAACTTTCAAGTTGCTGAAAAATGTGGCTGTCATTCAAAACACATTTCACTACATAGCAGCGCACATGCATAACACTACAGACTTAACCGCCACGATAAACATGTTTCAAAATACAGCTAATCAAAAGTGAGCATTAGGACATTTATAAAAATATTTGATTTATTGAATAAACATCATCAGATAGAGTTGTACCTTATAAATGGTTGAACGTTAGTATGTTTAAATATTTAATGCAAGGGTGTCAAAGTCATTTATTGCCTCGGGCCACATTGTAGTTACAGTTTCCTCTCGGGCCGCTATGAATTTGGGGAAATTATTAGAATGTTTAATCCCCTCCACATATTACATATAGAGGGCACAACAAATTAACTCATTCACTGCGAGACGAGCAAAAATGTGTCCACTCCAGTGCCAGGGTTTTTGTCATTGTCACTTGAATTCCAGAACCTACGGGTCTACATACACATTTAATTCAACGAAAGAAACCTTCGACTCTCTTCTTTAATCAGAAAAAAATATATATGGGTCTTATATGGGTCTGGAGTTATCTAAGCTTGTAATGGGGGCGGCTGTACAAAATACAATGCAATACATACATATTGGTTTATATAGCGCTTCAACAACAACTGAAGCTGGAACAAAGCGCTAACATGGACAAAAGGACACTACCAGAGGTCTGACCAGCGCTTTTTCTGCACCCAGCATGAAAAAACAAAACCAAAAAAAAATCATGAATGTCGCTCTGTCATATTCTCAATTCCCGAATAAATTTGTGAATGGCAGTGAATGAGTTAATGAATAACAAGTTTTCAAATTTGAAGTAAAAAATAATGACTGTTATTGTTTACATGGGACAATTGCAATTCTGGTTCAGACTTTAGCAGGCATCATGGAATTTCACAAGTTTGATTTGCTTTCATGGGCCGAATAAAATGATGTGGCGGGCTAGATTTGGCCCCGGCCCTTGACTTTGATGCCTGTGATTTAATATGATGACCCGCAGTGTTTTTGTATTTGGTCTGTGTCTTTGCAGGTCTCTGGCCCAAAGAATGGTATGAGGGTGTTTGTGAAATTGCCACCAAATCCCCTCTCCTGACCTTCCCAAGCGGAGAGCCTCTTCGTTCCGAACTTCAATACAACTCTGCGTTGAAAAATGACACAGTCACACCGGTAGTGCTGAGAAAGCATTTACAGCACGTCAATTGTGTCATGTGACCGTTAAAACGTCATTCCTCTTTCAGGCGGAGTTGAACGAGTTGCGAGCGACCATCAACAATCTCCTGGACCCATCCCCAGAAGCTTCCGCACTTATTAACAAGCTTGATTTCGCCATGTCCACATACCTGCTATCAGTCTACAGATTAGAGTACATGAGGTGTGTGCCATATTCTGACATCAGTCCGAATCTAAGTGAAGAAAAACACACATAGCGAGTGCTAAATTCCATACATTCGTTTTACTGCCGTTTAAAAAAAGGGCTGCAAAAGTATACTGGATATGAGTTGAGAGTTGGAAGATTTCCCAGCAAATTACATTCTCCCATTTCTTTGCCGCTATCTTGCTGAGCGCCTGGTTTGCACCAGCCTTTCAGATGCTCTTATTAACTCATTCACTGCCAGACAATGTGCAAAAATGTGTCCAGTGCTGGGGTTTTTGTCATTTTCACTCAAATTGCAGGACCCATAGAATATTAAGTTTTCGGACTACATAAACATTCAATTCAGCGTTAGACACTTTAGACCAGGGGTGGGCACTCCTAGTCCTGGAGGGTTACCCTCCTGCATGTTTTCCAAGTCTCCCTGTTACAATACACCTGATTCAAATAATCAGATAATCCCCAAGCTCTGCGGAAGCCTTACATTGAACCTGCTCATTTGAATCAGGTGTGTTGCAACAAAGAGACTTGGAAAACATGCAGGAGGGTGGCCCTCCAGGACCAGGAGTGCCCACCCCTGCTTTAGACTTTCTTCTTTCATCAGAACAAAAGAGTTAATACTTAAGTTATGTGGGTCTGGAGTTATCTGAGCTTGAAACGGGGGTGGCTGTACAAAATGCAAATGCTGCCCCCTCATGGAAGGGAAAAACATTTTCAGAGGTCTGACCGAAGCTTCAAAGGCACCCCCACAAGAAAAAAAACTAAACCTGAACAATTTCGGGAATGGCGCTCCTCGTCATGCTTTTCAATTCCTGAATAAATTTGGGAATGGCGATGAATGTGTTAAAGACTGATTTCTTCATCTTAGGTCTGATGAATATCATTGCAGGTGTTACATTAATTTATTTATGTAGTTCCAATTGCGCAATCCACAAATTAAACTGTGCAACAATGCTCAAAACTAGTTTCATTTGCACCTTTGTAGGATGCTACACTCCAATGATGCTGACCGCTTCCAGGTCATGTTTCGCTATTTTGAAGACAAAGCGATTCAGAAAGACAAATCTGGTAAAGGCTTTTACAATATGTCCCTATGTCTTCTTATTTTCACCAAGTCTTATTTACCCCAAATTTCTGTTGTCATCAGGGATGATGCAGTGTATTATTTGTGTCGGTGACAAAGTATTTGACGTCTTCCTACAAATGATGGCTGACAAGGTGCGTGAGCATTTTTCATTGAATCACAACATTTTTGCAGTTAAATTCATCAACATTTCTACGTTTTGCGATAGCCAAAGACCAAAGAGCACGAAGAGGAACTGGAGCGTCATGCTCAATTCTTATTAATTAACTTCAACCACACCCACAAGCGGATCCGCAGGGTAGCAGATAAATATCTATCTGGTTTGGCTGAGACGTGAGCGGCCCGCCTCTTCCTGTCGTTTCGACCGCATCGAGCTCGTGAGTGATTAATGTTTTTGTAAGCTCTGTCTCCTGCTTTTACCAGATTCCCACATCTGCTTTGGAATGGCCGTGTGCTGAAGACCATGTTAGACATTTTGCAGACTCTCTCGCTCTCTTTAAGTGCAGTAAGTATTATTCTCGAGGGGAAAACCGCGCCCCCTTTTTGTTGATCTACAAAATCGAAAGAAGCTTTGTTCTACAATATAGTCCAAAATGATTCCTCAAATGTTTTCCGCTTGTTCAGGACATCCACAAGGACCAGCCTTATTATAATATTCCGGATACTCCATACAGCATTACTGTACCTGATACATATGAGGCCAGAGAGGTAAGTTTTTATGTCCATTAGAGGGAAGTGTAGTATTTGTTTAGAAACAAAAGGCCTAATTTCGATAACTCTCAAACATCTTACACAAAGTACCACTTCAAAATGACTTAGCTTGCCAATAACTGTCATCACGAATAATGCTGTGTCATTTCAAGTGTTCATCTAAAACAAGGGTGTCAAACTCATTTTTTCCATGGGCTACATTGTAGTTACGGTTTCCTCTCTGGGGCTGTTATGAATGTGGAGAAGCCATTAGAATGTTTAATTCCCTCCACATCTTACATACAGAGCGCATAACAAATGAATGAATAACTAGTTTTCAAATTTGAAGTAAAAAATAATGACTGTTTACATGGGACAATTTGAAATTTTGGTGTCATTTTCGCCAGTCAAATTGTCATCAACACTGCAAAGAGGGGGAAAAACAAAAACAATCCTTTCAGTTCGACAATATTGCGCCTTAAAGTTAAATAAATACTGTACACAAATGAGTGTTTAATAAGCAACCAGTGTATTACATGGAAATGTGATCGGAAATACAACTGTACTCTACTTAAAAAATATGTAATGTACTTGAAAAGTAAACATATATTATGCACAAGAAAAGTAAAAATGTACCGCATGGATGGTAAAAAAAAGGTTCGTCCATGTACAGTCAAATCACTGCTTTTGACCATAATCCGTTCCTGAAACCTGTTCGAAAGCCGATTAACGTACAGACACTCCCCTACTTACGAACTTTCGAGTTTTGAACAATGGTACATACGAACATTTTTGTAGTAATAATAATACATTTTATATCTAAATAACGTGTGGTCTTATCTCCAGTTACATGTACATATATTTATAGAGCATGTATTTTATTAAATGTTAATTTTTCCGTACAAACCAATACAGGTTACTTATACAAGGCTTGAACATACATTCCATACAAAATATAGCACTGAACAACTTACGAACAAATTCACCTTACGAACGACCGTTCGGAACATATCTTGTTCGTAAATTGTAAAGCGGCTTTATAAGGAAGTGGAGGGGAGTCGAGTGATGCGTTCAGGTGCGCTCAGTATGGTCGAGAACCATTTTTCGGTTGTAAACCGAGGCATAAAAAGCCAAGTTTTGGTCAAACACTGAGACGTTCAAAAACCGAGGTTTGACTGTAACATAAGAGATCGACCATGTATGGAGAATGGTACTCATACCCCACTTTGTGAATCACTGGCCTCATTATTTCTCCTGCTTATTGAAATGTTTTTCCTTTTACACACGAGGAAAATGTATGGTCATTTGAAATTTTGCCCCACTCGTTGATTATTTTTGCCCTTCTCAGAGCATTGTCAAGGACTTTGCTGCTCGGTGTGGGGAGATCCTGAAAGAAGCCATGAAATGGGCCCCTTCTGTCACTAAGTCCCACCTGCAGGTGTGTCTTACCTTCAGTAGGACAACACAAACTCAAAAGATCTCAGAAATACTGTACTCATATTTATGTATTGTTCTAATATGTGGTTGTTTCAAGTTGTTCACCTTGTCACTTCTTGTGCATGTCGAGCAGGAGTACTTGAACAAACATCAGAACTGGGTGTCAGGTCTGTCTCAGCACACCGGCTTGGCCATGGCCACAGAGAGTATCCTGCATTTTGCAGGTTACAACAGGCAGAGTACCACACTGGGCGTAAGTCTCACACACGTACACACAAACGTAGCATTTTTTTCTCCAAATGAGCTCTTTTTGATCACCGCGATATTGTGTTTTGAGATTTGGATTCACTGCATCATTAAGTATATTGTTGAGTATCGCATCTGCCCACTTTCATGCTCCTTGTTTTGTTCGGGGTTACTTTGAGTCGAACGTAGTTGATTAAATGTGAGGGGCGGTCAAAATAAATGTGCAGGTGGAGTTATGTGAGGTGATTGCAAACTTTACTCTTGTAAAAACTCTCGCAGACGACTCGGTTGAAGACAGTCAAATTGACTTTTTAACCCAACAGAAAACATGCGCTTTAGCTGCTTGCTCAGAACATATGTGAGTTTTGCTTCTATGTGCATGTTTTTGTGTTTTAACTTGCTTGCATGTTTATAAAATCGCTCATGTTCACTACACAATATCAATACTCAGCGACTAAAAATCTGATACCAAACTTGCCACTGGCGGATGAAATGCAAAATCTGGATTCGACGATAAATGAAAACACATTTTAATAATAATAATAATAATAATAATAATAATAATAATAATAATACACTACATTTTAAGCGCCTTTCAAAGGTCTTAAGGACACTTTAGTCACAGACAAGCATAGATACTATAATAAATAAAATACAATCCAAATAGAATGCAATAAATAAAATACAATTATATATAGAAACAAGAGAGAGAGCTACACAGAAAATGCAATTTTAAATAGGTGGGTTTTGAGATGGGACTTGAAGGTGGGAAGAGAATTCATGTTACGAATGTTAGGAGGAAGTCAAGTATTCCCATGAGCACCATCAAACGCACACCAGTGTTCATTACAGTATATCAAAATTGTTTTACGAGAAGCATTTTGTGTACTTGCACAACAAAAATATTCCTTCTGTCACATAGAAATTGTGGTGTATCGCGATTTTTTTTTTTTTGCATTTACGGTACTATACGATTAGAATGTTTCCTGATTTTGGCTTACGGTGTGATTCACGCTCTTAGTTACTTACCAATGCATGTGTTATACTAGTTTTGTGTGCCCATTTATTTTGCGTGAGGCATATATGTTTTGTCGGCATGCTTTATGCTACATACGTCCTTTCATTTGCTTCATTTGTTTTATTTGTTTCTGTCAAACCGCATCAAACCACCGACCTGGTTGGTTGGCTGCTTAACGGATTTTGCTGGTTACCTGGTTACTTGGCTGCAATGGAACGGTGGGTTGTTGTGGCTGGATGGTTGCCCATTTGGCTAACGGTTATGCCGGTGCCCTCCTCTGCCCCGCACCGTAGGCTGCGTTCCCTCAGGTTTGTTCTAACAATGACTACAATGAGAGGCGGCTTGCCGCAATTTGTCAACTGCCGAGCCGTAAATGACATTGTGTTTGCCTTTCCAGACCACCCAGCTGACAGAGAGACCCGCGTGCGTAAAAAAAGATTACTCCAACTTTATGGCGTCGCTCAACCTTCGTAATCGATACACTGGAGAGGTATGCTGCGCCTTTCTTCATAAATCTGTAACAATTTTGATTGAAAGACACAATGTTGACATCTAATAAGGTGTCATGATAAAAGTCTTTCAAATGCCATTGAAAGGCGTGGTCACGGATGTCTTAATTCCTTAATATTGTTTATATTGTTTGTTGTTCAACTCGCATGGCTCTAATCAGGGTTTAGATAGCAATCTCTACATGGACATGGAATTAAATGCATTTTAATTGCACGGTAATTGAATTTTTTCAAAGGATGAGGATGTCATTTTAGGTTACTTTACTTTTCCCTTTTTTGTTTTACAATTATCTAACAGATGATGTTATGATTCACATAACCATTTGTATACCGACCCTGTGGCCAGTGAAAAATACTCATACCTGTCAACCGGGTGTATTTTGCCGTATTCTGTACGATTTTTGCACATTTTTAGATGTGAACGGCATACAAGAAAGTTTGTTCGGGAACGCAAAAAATGTTTAATATAATTTTGAGATCTTTTCAATTCAGTTTTCGTCATTCAATATTAGCAGTAATGGTAATTGTAACAAATATCGCTACTCGTAAAAAGCCAAGTCAACCACCAAGAAAACAGGTCTGTGCAAAAAGTCTCGAAGAAAAAAAAAGTTCCAAGACAAGTGGAATTTTATTTTGAAATTAAGACGATATTGTATTCCTTTCACAACTTTGCTGCTGTGAAATGTAAATTTCTCCACTGCGAGACTAATAAAGGCAAATCCAATCCAATCCAAATCAGTTCAATTAAACATTTTACCATGGTTTTTATGCCGTAATATCATTGATATTTTTTAATAAACATTATACATTACAAGAACACAAATTCAAATTATTTTTTTCTGTAGACAAATTCAATTTGTCCACAGCGAAATAAGCCACAATGCTCTACAACAACACTCACTTGATTATGGCTAGAAATATGTTGTAACTTGATAAAAGTATTCATGTTTACATGTGAAATTTTGTTAATAAAATTGTGCAACGAAATATTACACATTACGCCATATTTAGTATGTTTTTTTTCTCAGTAAGGAAAAATGGAGCCGTTAATAAGGTCAATGTCTCGCAGGTTGACAGGTATGAATATTCATTTTTTAATGAATTAATCATCACTCCATAATCAACTAAAACGTATGAATATGAGAGCATTCTTTGGTTTAAAGTCCTTAAAATCCTTAGGTATTATGATTTTAACAACTGAATCATTACATCGACTCTCTTGCTGTGTACATGCATACTAAACAATAATATACCTCTAGTGCACCTCTTGAATACGATAACTCATTTTCAGGATGAGAAGCGCCATTAATGTCACTCTCATCCGCTTCTCCGTTTCATCGCTATTGCATCCGCTTTTGTTAACACCGAATTTGGTGCGATTACATAAAATAGCATCTGGCTCTTACTGTTACACACATTTGTTACTGCAAAAAATGTTTGGTAGTTTTTAGCTTACCATATTTTGTGGAAGGAGCAAAATGAAGGCAAGCTACAACCAAGATGATAAAGATTTTGTTCCATTAATACGTACTTCTATTGACAGTGTCAATGACAACCCATCATTGTCATATCTATTTTAAAATTCTTGCAATGGATTTCATGTAATTATTTTAGTATCCTTAACTGGACAGTGTCTAGTGAGTTTACTTTTCAATACTTGTTTATTTGGTATTCTGGTGGCACTTATTTAACAAAAGCGATAATATGATTAAACCCTTTCATGGTTATCAGGTTACAGGGTGCATGAAAGGATTAAAGCATATTTTTCAACATTACCAGTTACATTTTTTGGGTATTTATTATATAACGTGAATCTCTAAAAGATATGTTTGTTATTAGGTGGCTGGTATGATCCAGTTTTCCGAGGTAACGCACAGTCAGTCAGACCTTAGCAAGTTGATGATTGAGCAGATGATGAGCGCTCTTGACAGTCAAGATCCAGAGGCTTTCACCCAGGCCATGTTCAAGATGGCAGCCTTGCTTATAATCACCAGAAGTGAGTGATTGGCCACTAACCCCGCAATACTGTAAAGCGATTTTGTTTTCGGCTAATTTGAACCCTCTTTTGTTGTCAGACTGCAACCCTCAGCTGCTGCACCATCTGTGTTGGTCGCCCCTGAAGATGTTCACTGAACATTGCATGGAAACAGCCATCGCGTGCTGGGAGTGGCTGCTGGCCGCACACAATGGAGTTGAAGTGCCAGTAAGTACCACGCTACTTCGATATGTGCTTTGTGTACTGACCATGTTCACAATTCCCACAAAGTGGATACATCTTTTGTTTTCCCTTTTGTATCCAGTTCATGCGTGAGATGGCAGGCGCTTGGCAGATGACGGTAAAGCTGAAAATGGGTTTGTTCTCCATGGCCAAGGTGGAGGCGGGACCTTTAGCCGTCTCAGAAGAGAGCCAGCCTGCTCCCTGCACCCCTGATGTCATACCCCACTTCTTATGGATAGAGGTCAGTGGTCCTGCTTCATCCCACTTAAAAGACGTCCTTTCTATGCGATCATGGACAAACGTTTTGTGACACTTCTTTTTATCATTTACTTACTTGATCATAATTGTCTTCAAACTCTTATTCCTGGATTTTAATGTTTTTATTGTGACTTTTTGGGACACGTGACACTATGTCAGGTCCATTAAGGTGTGTGTAAAGCTTCCCTTTACCACTTTGTTTCATATTGTGTACATCCACTTAATACACATACACACACCATGCATTGTTTTATGTCTCCACAACCATACAGAAATGAGAACACACACACACACACACTTACAACATGCATTTGCATGCCCCCACAACCACACAGAAATGAAGCGTGCACACACACCTGCGCAAATGGACAGGTCGGCCTTTTTCAATGGAACCTCAGGGAAACCTAAATGTAATTTCAATGTAAACATCCTTACTGAGTGGAAGAGAGTGAACCTCACTCATCACCCTAATGATGACAAACACTAGAGAAAATGTTCTGATAAAAAAAAATATACATATATATATATCATACAAGGCGGTAATTTTCTTTCACCTGTATTTATCTTCTAGTTTCTAGTGCAGAGGTTCGAAATAGCCAAATATAGCAGCTCGGACCAGGTGGAGATTTTCACCACTATCCTACAGAGGTCGCTGTCTCTCAGCGTGGGAGGAGCCAAAAGCAATTTGAACACCCACATCGGCGCCATTGGGCCAAGATTTAGGTTTGCTTGTCTGACCCAGGAAGATGGTTGTTCTTGTTGAAGCACCGTGTTGAACACTATTTGTTCTTTCGTATGTAGACTCCTTACTCTGGGTTTAACTCTTCTGCATGCAGACGTGGTGACAAACGCCACCATCAAAAATGTACTGCGAGAGAAGATCTATTCCACGGCTTTTGACTACTTCAGGTAGAAAAGATATGCGTTGCGGGTAAGGAAAGACATCTTGTTGGTGTATTCATTTTTTTCCCCTCACTCTTTTAGCGTCAATCCCAAATTTCCTACTCAAGCTGATCAGAGGTTGAGAGAAGACATCAGCATCATGATCAAGTTTTACGCTTGCCTGCAGTCAGACAAAAAGTATCTGGCTGCCAACCAGCTGGTCCCCCCAGGTTCAGAACTTTTTCATATATATGACAGGCTCCTGCAAAATACATTGAGGCCAATCAAATGAGTAATATAATTTGTTACATTTATTTTTCCACTGCAGTTCTGTATTTTGCAGCTGTTACTAATATTACGGCAAGATTGTGTTCTTCCCTCTGTGCTCTGTGATGCGCCAAGATGCTAAATGCAATTATTTGACCTTGTTTAGATCCACAAGACATGTCCGTGAACAGCTTGACAGTGATGGCGGTGACGGACAGCCGCAGTAACCTGGATGCGGCAATGGGTCAGAGGCAGCAGGTGGCTCAGGGCTGGATTAACACCTACCCTCTGTCCTCTGGGATGTCCACCATATCAAAGAAATCAGGTGAAAGTCACATACTGCCACCTTGATTATAAGAATAAATAAATAATAATGACATAATGGATCAATGACATGTTTCTTTTGGAATTTTTAAGGCCTCTCCAAAAAAAGCAACAGAGGCTCTCAACTGCACAAGTACTACATGAAACGACGTACCCTTTTACTGGCTTTACTGGTATTTGTATTCCATCACACTTTCTATATTTGCAAATAAAAATGACATGCTAAGATGCCTATCTATCTAGCTGTTTATCTGGCTATCTCTCCAGCTATCTAGCTTGCTATCTAGCTAGCTAGCTAGATATTTGCTCTCTATTTGCTATCTAGCTATCTATCTATGAGCTATCTAGGTGGCTAGCTAGCCGTTAGCTATTTATTAGCTAGCTAGCTATCTTTGTATCTATTTGAGTTATTCCGGGTTGAGTGCATGCTGGTGCGTGTGGCTGCCGCTGCTCACCCACAGAAAAGCTCATGTGACTCTATCGTGACCTTGAGAGTTTCGAAAGGCGCTTAGAAATGTTTTTTTAAATTAATTAAGTTAGTTGGTTATGCCGCTGCGCCGATGACCAGCCTTTTACTGAGTATCTTCATCTTTATTAAGTTCAGAGAGTTGCTTGTTCTGTAGCCACATGGGAACACAAGCCAGTGTCTCATTGTGCCGGTCCCAAGCCCGGATAAATACAGAGGATTGTGTCAGGAAGGGCATCCGACGTAAAAGCTTGGCCAAAACAAACATGCCAATCTAACCTCTGAAGATGGAGGGCACTGATTCGCTGTGGCAACCCCTTGAAGGGAAAAGCCGAAAGGAAAAGAAGAAGTTGGTGAGTTAACTCATTCACTGCTATTCCCAAAATTATTTGGGAATTGAAAATATGACGTGGAGCGCCATTCCTGAATTTGTTCAGGTTTTGTTTTTTCTTGCGGGGGGAAGTAAAGCGCTGGTCAGACCTCTGGCAATGTTTTTCCCTTCCGCGAGGGGGCAGCATTTGCCTTTTGTACAGCCGCCCCCATTACAAGATCATATAACTTCAGACCCATATAACTTGAGAATTAACTCTTTTTTTTTTCGGATGAAAGAAGAGTCCAATGTTTCTTACGCTGCATTGAATGTTTATGTAGTCCCAAAAGTCAATATTCTGTGGGTTCTGCACTTTGAGTGAAAATAACAAAAACCCTGGCACTGCAGTGGGCACATTTTGTACATCTGGGAATGAATGAGTTAATTAGCCATTTATTTATTCATTCATTTATTCATTCATGCGCTTATTCATTGTGTCCATGTGGCTTTCATGTATCGCAGGCCAGCGAGATTGAGCGACTGACGACGTGGTACAACCCTTTGTCGACTCAAGAGCTCGCCATCGCCACTGAGCAGTCAGTGGAGACCAGCATTACCAACTGGAGGTCGAAATACATCAGCTTGACAGAGAAACAGTGGAAGGACAACGTCAATCTGGCTTGGAGCATTGCACCTTATCTGGCGCTGCAACTGCCTGCCAGGTATGTAAAGAACTCGCATGCAAATCGTTTTCCACATATTTTTACTGTAAAAATAAAAAAGAAATTGTATGACTGCATGTTATGTGCACTTGATGACTTTGTTTTTTTTATTTATCCTCAGGTTCAAACACACCGAAGCGATCGTGTCTGAGGTGACTCGGCTAGTGCGTCTGAATCCAGCCGCTGTGTGCGATGTCCCTGAAGCAGTTAAGGTGCGCCAGACATCTGCGCAATTTATTCTTTTTTATGGACCTTGCTCAGTGCACTGTGGCATTGAATTGGATTGGATTGGATTTGCCTTTATTAGTCTCGCGGTGGAGAAATTTACATTTCACATTGATGGCATTGATGAATACATTTTTTAAGGTCAATACAAATGTGTCTCTGTAAGCTCTCAGTCGTACAGGACTGGTCCATCGATGAAAAGGTTTCTTCAGCCGTCATCTGTAGTACAGATTACAAATGTGTGTTTCTTCACAGTTCCTCGTGACGTGGCACACAATCGACGCCGACTCTCCGGAGCTGAGTCACATTCTGTGCTGGGCGGCTGCAGATCCACCTACGGGACTGTCTTATTTCTCCTCCATGTATCCTCCTCATCCCCTCACGGCACAATACGGCGTCAAAGTGCTGCGCTCGTTCCCTCCCGTACGCTTTTCCTATTTCGTTTTCATTTTCAAGGGCTGGTTTGTATTTCTAACATATTTTGAATGCTTTTTCTAGGACGCCATCTTGTTTTACATACCTCAGATTGTCCAAGCACTTCGCTATGACAAGGTGAATATGAGTTGTTATATCCAAATAGAAATTGGTACTAGTTATATTGTTTGATTTACTTTTTATCCCGCAACAATCACTTTGGCATAGTACGAGAGGAAATAGGACAAAAGAAAAAATCCATAACTTTATAAAGATATGTTGCATTGCCAAAAGAAGAATCCACTCCACAATGTGAAAGATTTGGATTAAGGAGCAGATTACGGCGTTTATTTTAAATCACCGTGGTGTTCATTGTCCCCCCCCCCATTAGAATCGTGATGGTATATTCCACCTCGATATCTTCAAAAATCTGGGAATTTAACCGCTATAGCTAACTGTCAGTTTTTCCCCCTTCTTGTTAACAGATTAATTTTAAACTTTAAAATTTTCAGTTCAGTTCAGTTCAGGCAGTTTTCAAACCGTCAGCAACATTTAAAATGACATGCTTTTGCTTACTTTTCACTGCAACCCACTCTTGGTATCTCCGGTCTAGATGGGTTACGTGAGGGAATACATCATGTGGGCCGCTCAGAAGTCACAGCTCCTCGCCCATCAATTCATTTGGAACATGAAGACCAACATCTACCTTGATGAAGAGGCTCACCAGAAAGACCGTAAGATAATAGGTGATAAAACATGTGCAAGCATAAACCCGCACAAGAAAAAAACATTCTCTGGTCCTCACTGCAGCCGATATTGGCGAGCTGTTGGAGCAAATGGTGGAAGAGATCACAGGCAGCTTATCTGGTCCAGCCAAAGACTTCTACCAGCGAGAGTTTGACTTTTTCAACAAGATCACCAACGTGTCAGCAACTATCAAGTACAAACGCATCAACAAGTTGTGTTATGAATATGGAAAGAGTGCATTACAGAGCAGATAGACAAATTTGTATCATAGAAAAAATAATTGAGATGGCCATCGCAATTATTAGTTATGTTTGTGTGCTTATTTTAACTCATTCACTATCAGACGATATGCAAAAATGTGTCCACTCCATTGCCAAGGTTCATGTCATTTTCACTGAAATTGCAGGACACACAGAATATTGAGTTTTCGGACTACCGTATTTTCACGACCAAAGGGCGCACCGTGTGAAAAGGCGCAGTCTCATTTATGTGTGCCATTTCTGTATTTAACATACACATTGGGCGCACCGGATGAAAGGACGCAAGTTTTATATACCGGTACATATCCTCTACTGCCATACGTACGTCCGCCTCACAACAACACACAGGCATACAAGTGTGCGTATTTATAAAAACAGATCAGGGCAAAACTGAGTTTGGTAGTGCTTTATCTATTAATTACAAAGTAAGAACATTTTGGAATCATCACTCAATAGGCGTCGGCATGGTAAAAACAAGCACATTACCGGTAACATTCAGTAATCAAACCCATCAAAGTCCTCATCCTCTGTCTCAGAATCGAACAGCTGCGCTAAACCAACGTGGCAAGTTCGCTTTCCTCACAGTCAGTCACTTTCTGTGCTGTGCGGCTCCTCAGAAATTATGCCGGCTTTTCCGAAAGCTCGAACCACCGTGCCAGCAGACACGTTATCCCAAGCATCCACAATCCATTGGCAAACTGTAGCGTAACATCCAGCCTTTTTCGTTTGCCTTAATAATGACGCCTGCTGGAAATGTCTCTTGAGGCAAAGTCTTTCTTTTAAAAATCACCATCGGCGGGACTTTCTCTCCGTTAGTATGGCAGCCAAGCACAACAGGAAACGAAGCCTCTTCGCCAGCTTCTTAGAATAATTCGCCGGACGTTGCTGCGCTGTCGTAGTCCTGGCCCGGATGGAAAAATGGCAGTTTCATGAAACGCCAGCACCAAGACGGACCTCCATGGAAAGCCTTCAGTTTAAACTGAGCTTCATAACCGTGTCTCTTTGCCATTTTCTGAGTTGTTAAAACAGCAATGTTCTGCATAAAGCACATACCTGTTCTTGTATACACAAACCACGCCCACACATCCCCCCTCATGTTCTCTACCACGTCCGCCTCATGGTGGCCTCTAATACGTCCGCACTACAGGGCGCACCGCACATTTTCAAAAACAATCTGAGACGTTTATATGCTCCTTATGGTCATGAAAATACAGTACATAAACATTAAATTCAGCGTAAGAAACGTTAGACTCTCTTCTTTCATCGGAAAAAAAGTTAATTCCTAAATTATTTGGGTCTGGAGTTATCCGAGCTTGAAATGGGGGCAGCTGTACAAAAGGCAAATGCTGTCCCCTATTTTATTGCCAGAGGTCTGACTAGCGCTTTATCAGCATCCCCTGCAAGAAAAAACAAAACCCGAACACATTCGGGATTGGCGCTCCACGACATTTTTTTCTTAGACTCTCTTCTTTCATCAGGAAAAATAGTTAATTCCTAAATTATATTGGTATGGAGTTATATGAGTTTGAAATGAGGGTGACTGTACAAAATACAATACAATACCGACATATTGCGCTTTAACAACAGCTGAAGCTGTCACCAAGCACTAACATGGAAAAAAGGCAAATGCTGCCCCCATGTGGAAGGGAAAAACATTGCCAGAGGTCTGACCAGCGCTTTATCGGCACCCCAGAAAAATCTAAAACCTAAACAAATTCGGGAATAGTGCTCCACGTCATACTTTTCAATTCTTGAATAAATTCGGGAATGGCTGTGAGTAGAGAAATGTATGCGGCAGCACAATCAGCAAACAAATCTGGTGCGTGTTTAATATTTGTATTGTCTATGCCCACCCATGCACCACCTACCGTATGCACCACTGACTAGCGCTTTTTTTTTTCATTTTGTCCAGTCATTCAGTCGACTAATTCTTGAAGCATGTGAGGCAAGTTGGAGGGCACCACTGAGAAGGAAATTTTAGGCAGCAGGAAATAAGTATATATAGTTTTTTATTATAGTTTGAGGTTTTTTTTTAAGATTTGTACTTTATTGGATGGAGGGATTTAGCTTTATTAGTCTCGCAGTGGAGAAATTTACATTTCACAGAAGTTACTGTAAGTCTTTCAATCAACTCTTGTAGGGAAACGTACAGTAAACAAGGAATTGACTCGCATCACCAACAAACTGTACTCTCTCGGTAATTGCTCTGTTTACTATGTGGAATTTTCCCATGTGTTCTGTTGTTTTGCTCTCGTCGTGCTATGAGACACCCGAGCTCCCTTCCCGAAACACCTCAACCAATCATTTCCAAAGTGTTCTACGCGTTAACGTTCCACCCCGAATAAACGCCGGTCTTCAAGCGACTCACCAAAGCTAATTATTTATCCTCTGTGGTATCCCGCTGCGGGACACCGAAACCCCCTCAGTTCTCATTAGGACAATAACAGCAAATATCCAGAGGTGAATGCTCTTCCCTTGTGAACAACAACAGAGCCGAGCTGTCACCTGTGGTGTGAAATTTTTGTAGATACCCATGCATGCATGCTCACATCCTTTTATTTGCATTTGTCTCATTTAGACCTTTTCCCAAAGGAGAGGAACGGAAAAAGGCCTGCCTGGAAGCACTATCCCAAATCAAAGTCCAGCCTGGCTGCTATCTCCCCAGTAACCCGGAGGCCATCGTGTTAGATATAGACTACAAATCGGGGACCCCGATGCAAAGGTGGGCTTCATGTTTGCAATGAACATTCATTTAGCAAGCCGACCTGTGTGAAACGTAACCATGAACCTCGTCTAAAATTTGTCCAGTGCTGCTAAAGCTCCTTACCTGGCCAAATTCAAAGTCAAGAGGTGTGGAGTCAGCGAGCTAGAAAAAGAAGGTATCGATTGTTACTCATGATTGCGGCGTCTTGCGTCGTCCATGGGGAATTTTTAGACAAACAACTCGCAGATCCCATAGTTGCACTATAGTCACAGAAAACATATTTGAAAGAGGGCTTATATTTGGGTAGTTGCTTGAATTATGTTTTGATTTGATTGAACACCCGTTTCTCACAAGAGGTAACTCATTCACTGCCATTCCCGAATTTATTTGGGAATTGAAAATATGACATAAAGCGGCATTCCCGAATTTGTTCGGGTTTTGGTTTTTCTTGCATAAAGTGCTGCACAGACTTCTGGCAATGTTTTTCCTCTTCCACAAGGGGGCAGCATTTCACTTTTGTCCGTGTTAGCGCTTTGTTCCAGCTTCAGCTGTTTTTAAAGCACTATATAAACCAATATGTATGTATTGCATTGTACTTTGGACAGCCACCATTTTAAGCTCAAATAACTCCAGACCCATATAACTTAGGAATTAACTCTTTTTTTCTGATGAAAGAAGAGAGTCTAATGTTTCTTACGCTGCATTGAATGTTTATGTAGTCCTAAAACTCAATACTCTGTGGGTCCTGCAATTTGAGTGAAAATGCCTGGCACGGGAGTGAACACATTTTTGCACATGGTCTGACAGTGAATGAGTTAAGTCTTGGTAGGTAAATATCTGCGATAATTCATATCCATATTTTTAGTTTGTAATTTTTATTTTTTTACCTGGACCCCACCGACATGCTCAAAACACATTTAAGATGTCATACGTCTGTGTAAGCTCTCAGTCGTACAGGAGTGGTCCATCGATGAGAAGGTTTCTTCAGCCGTCATCTGTACTTTTTGAAGGTGTCGGACGTTTCGCCTCTTATCCAAGAGTGAACAGTTCGCTGACGAAGCCTCTTGGATAGGAGGCGAAACATCCGACACCTTCAAAAAGTACAGATGACGGCTGAAGAAACCTTCTCATCGATTAAGATGTCATACAAATCTGAGTGTGAAAATCTGAATGTGAGCTTTGGCTACATATTCTTTTCTTGTATTTGGATTACCTTTATTAGTCTCGCAGTGGAGAAATTTACATTTCACAGCAGTAAAATGATGAACGTAAGAGGAAAGGAAGAAGTAGAAAAACAAAATACAGGACCTTCTACACAGGAATGGCATCTTGAATTCAAAACAACAAAAATAAAAAATGTAAAAATTAAAAATGTATCCATCACACCTCAAAGGCCAGTCCCTGAAAATATTGTCTGACATAAAACCCATCCGTGGGTCAAAAAAAGGTTGAGGACCACTGTTTTAGACTGTTTTCTCAGTGTTGTCAATATAAAATTTGGCACCGCCAGACTTCCTCTTTTTCACGTGATTGCTGGCCATTACATTGACCATTTGATCTAAAAATGTTTCCCGCACATCTTTTTTACTGCCCTTTGGACTACACCATACTCTTTCTTTCTTTCACAAATATGTATCGCATCACTATCAGGTTTGCGGTGTTGCTCCGATTCTCCGGATGAGGAGAAAACCAAAGAGGAAGCTAAGAGGACCGACTGGCAGGCGGCCATCTTTAAAGTGGGCGACGACTGCCGACAAGTACTGAACTTCCACCGACTCAGAATGGAATATTCCCGCCATGTTAGCTCATATTTTTTTGTTTTTCAAGTCTTGCTTTTGTCTTTAGGACATGCTCGCGCTTCAAATCATCAGCCTGTTCAAGAACATCTTCCAGCTAGTGGGATTGGACCTCTACGTGTTCCCTTATAGAGTGGTGGCCACAGCTCCAGGGGTAAGACATGCTCAAAAATGCTGACAAATTAACTTTCCGCTCCTTATATAAACCATCTTTTTTTGGGGGGGGGATGACAGTGCGGCGTGATTGAATGCATTCCAGACTGCAAGTCCAGGGATCAGCTCGGCCGTCAGACGGACTTCGGCATGTATGATTACTTCCGCAACCAGTACGGCGATGAATCCACGTTGGCATTCCAGAAGGTAACATTTGTAGCCAACATGTAGCCCGGGCCCTCAGTCCCGCGCATATGAGAATCGCTGCTTCCTGTTTCTCCTCACAGGCTCGATACAACTTCATTCGCAGCATGGCGGCTTACAGCCTGCTGCTCTTCCTGCTGCAGATTAAAGACCGGCACAACGGCAACATCATGCTGGACAGCCAGGGCCATCTCATCCACATCGGTATCGTTCTTGCTTTGTTCGCAGTGGTGTTAAGACAGACAACTACACTATCTTCTCATACTCCCTGCAGTGTTTTTTTTTTATTTTCAACTTTGTTGCTAGGCAGAACTTATGGGGCATAATTATTTGGTCCCCAAATCACAATTGTGTAATTATACTACAGATGATGATCTCCAAACCATTTTATACAATTTCCAGCTCATCTTATAAAATGACACATAAAAATATACCACTGAGAAAATATTTAAAAAAAGGGTAAAGGCAATATTCCACTTGAATAAAAAGTATATTTAAAAAAAAGGGGGCACTGACTTTAAAACACTCCACTCTTTTGGAAAAAAACTTGTGTAAGTAAATACATAATTTAATAAGTAAATAAATAAGTACCGTAAGTAAAAAAGTAAGTAAATACATAATTAAATAAGTAAGTAAACACATAATTTAATAAGTAAATAGATATGTACCGTCAGTAAATAAGTAAGTAAATACATAATTTAATAAGTACATAAATAAATAAGTACCGTAAGTAAAAAAGTATGTGAATACAAGAGTAAATAAGTAAATAAGTAAAAAAGTAAGTAAATACATAAATAAATAAGCAAGTAAATAAATAAGTACAAAAGTAAGTAAATACATAATTAAATAAGTAAATGAGTCAGTAAATAAGTAAATACATAATTAAATAAGTAAATAATTATGCAAGTAAGTAAATACATAATTAAGTAAGTCAATACATAAGTCAGCAAATAAGTAACTAAATAAGTATGTAAATACGTAAGTCAATAAGTTAGTAAAAAAGTCGGTAAATGAATGAAACAGGCTGTTTTGTACACATTTATTTTGCAAGTGGATCCCCGATGCAAGATTGCCGCATTTTAACTGCGCCCGTTTGATGGATTGTCAGATTTCGGCTTCATGTTCGAAAGCTCCCCCGGCGGCAACCTGGGCTGGGAGCCCGACATCAAGCTGACGGACGAGATGGTGATGATCATGGGGGGCAAGATGGAGGCCACGCCCTTTAAGTGGTTCATGGAGATGTGCGTGAGAGGTTACCTTGCAGTCAGGTGGGTGGTAGCACGCCAAACGTCGTGCGTTCCCCGTTATTACATGATAGCACTGACAGACTGGTGAATTTTAGACCCTACATGGACGGCGTGGTCTCCTTGGTGAACCTCATGTTGGACACGGGCCTTCCTTGCTTCAGAGGGCAAACCATCAAGTTGCTCAAGTGAGTGGCCACATCGAGGGCTTTTATTTTCCAAAAGAATCTTTCTATGGGATGATGACTGCAAACTTCACAACAGGCGGCGGTTTGTGAAATAGTGAACACTCTAACGTTTACAAAAGTCACCTAGCTTAATGCTAACACACAATGGGTAACACAGTTGACATGCTGTGAAACTAGCAGCATTATGGCGGTTGTTATAAATCTTCATATAACTGGATTTGAACACAATTATAAACTGCTTATATATCCACCCGTACACACATTTTAGCTACCGCTTTGTTTCGACAGATAGATAATCTGTGTATAGTATTTTTGTACCCTGCCTGCTGCTGGCCGAGGTACTCGCACATCACTATGTCATTTTTACTAATTCGTCACCATTCCTGAATTTATTTGGGAATTGAAAAGTGTGACGTGGACCACCATTCCCAAATGTGTTCGGGTTTTGGTTTTTCTTGTGAGGGCTGCCGATAAAGCGCTGGTCAGACCTCTTGTCCGGTTAAAACTTCGTTTGTCTTTCCTGGTTCGCGCATTGTCTGGAGTTCACTTGATAAAAATATCAGCAAGTACAATAGATGGTGAACAAAAAACTACTTTATTCTAATGAGACAGAGAAAGCACTTCTCGTCTCGGTGGGACGAAGACATGAGCACAAGAGCACAAAGAACAAAGAGAAAAGCAAAAGAGAACGAGCTCCCGCTCCGACAAGTTTTTAAACATACAGAGTGGCGATCTGTTGTCCAATCAGTTGCGAACAAGTCGACCTTTCCCGTCCAATCGGTTACGAGCAATTCAGCGTTGGGCGGGTCTCAGATTGAAGTTGGAGCCGCTGCCTTTTCCTTCCACGGCTATTGTACTAATAAGACTGATAGTTTTATTTAACTAAATTAGACTGAAATTAAACGTGCACAATTCATAATATATACTAAGCTAAACATGAAAAAACATGTTTACTTAATCTAAACATGAAATAACGTAATATGTTTACTAATGTGCATAAACACTCTATCACCTCTGATAATTGACTTTTGTCCATGTTAGCGCTTTGTTCCAGTTTCAGCTGTTGTTGAAGCGGTATATGAACCAATATGTATGTATTACATTGTATTTTGTACAGCCGCCCTCATTACAAGCTCATATAACTCCAGATCCATATAACTTAAGAATTAACTCTTTTTTTTTTCCTGAATAAAAAAGAGAGTCTAAGATTTCTCATGCTTCACTGAATGTCTATGTAGTTCGAAAAGTCAATATTCTGTGGGTCCTGGAATTTCAGTGACAATGACAAAAAACCTGGCACTGGAGTGGACACATTTTTGCACGTCTGGCAGTGAATGAGTTGAAGAGTAATGTTGGACAATGAATTTAAAATGACAAACCATTTTATAGATGTGGTGTGATTGTGGTTTAAAACCTTTGAAGGACAACCGACATCACTTTTTTGTTTTTTAACTGACATCAGAAAAACGTTTTATAGCATCTAAAATACCCAAAACATGCAATATGATATTTTTATTCAAATGTAAAACACCAATAAAAATGACTTAAAGTGTCCAAAATCTGCAAAAAATTGAGCTGAGAATTGGGCCTTTTCAGAAAGTCCCGGCCCCAGTTCGTGACGTCATGCCAAGACGTCTTGCATTGCTGGTGAATCAAAACAATGGCTTCAGATTCGGAGAATATGCTTTCTTGTTACACATCCAGTTATGAATATGATTCAAATAGTTCTGAAGAGGAAAGCATACATGTTTGCAATCGATTAAAGAATTTATTCCGTGCCTTTTTGAGGCAACATTGGGGGGAAATGTATCACCAAAAAAGAGGCAGAAAATGGCGACCTCCTGTGGCCACCTCTGTTTCCACCAGCTGATAAATTCCTTATATGGCCTCTTCTGGCCTTCTGGTGGCTTTTGGGTGCAACACGAGGTCTCCAGACCAAACAATTAAGTCCAGCAAAATACATTGACGTGATGGAAGGACCGCTACAATGCGTCTTTTTTACGGTCATGTGGCGGTCCTTTAGTGACGTAACGTACGGACTCGTCACCAACTCAAAAACAAGACTTCCGGAATAATCAGCGGGAGTCTTAAAACGTAGCTATATGCGGTGGAATCTTTGTAAAATATGCTCAGTAGAAGTCATTTGAAGCCATTTTACAAATTATGGACACAACTTGTCCGGAGACGTCGGTTGTCCTTTAAAGAAGGTCATTTGAATCATTGTGGGTGGGCGGAATCAATTACTGGATCCTTGTCCCTGTGAATAGTGGGGGAGTACTGCACTGAAACTTTATTTTCTGCTTCTGTGGTTACAGGCAGCGTTTCAACCCTGGTTTGAGTGAAAAAGAAGCTGCCGCCTTCATTATTAAAGTCATCCAAAACTGCTTCCTGAGCAGCAGGTCGGTACCTCAACCGCCAAAGCTCACTCACATTTCCTTCAATCAAGCCAAATATGAGTAAAATGCTAATTTGCTTTTATTCCTGTGCCACAGGAGTCGAACCTACGACATGCTCCAGTATTACCAAAACCAGATCCCCTACTGAACGCTTGTGCCTGAGCATGTGCACCAATGGACGGCATGCGTGTTGGATGTACGTGCCTTTAATAATGTTCAACCTTGATTGCCGTGGCTCCTTCATACCTCACCGTTTCCGATGCCGTCTGTGTGTTAGCCACAAGTTAATATACCATTGCACTCATTGCATCTTGTGTGCACTTAAATCTGATGGTTGTTTGCACGTTTATTCAAAATGTGGTCCCGATTTGAAATGACGATTGAAGAAATTGTGACGGTTTAGTAGCAGGAAAAAAGTGACCTGTTCTAGCATCTTGTGTTTGCCGGTATCGTCGCCCTCGTCTTTTTCACGGACCAATCAGAGAATCTGCACTTTTTTTTGTCAAAAGCACTGTCGATGACGTGGCTCACTGTTGTGCTAATGATGCTACACTAAATGCACATCCAAAGGTGAAGGGTTTCTATTGTTTGGATGAAGGTAACCGTCTGAATGTTGTTGCATGATAAAGTTCAGTACGGCAGTACGGGTCCACGTGCCATGAAGCTTTTTTTGGTGGATGTTTTTTCAGATGAGTCAAACCTGCCGTGCGCCTCCCGTTAGTCGTAACGTCACTCATTGTAAAGATTCTGCCTCTCTTTGTACATTTATAGCAGTGAACCATTCCCTGTCTCCTTTTTCTATATATTTATGCCTTTTGAATCAGAGTGCAAAAGATGTCAAATCAAATAAAGATTATATTGATTTCTGTGATTAACTGAACACTGAAATCATTCGAGCAAGGATAATTTGAAAAGATTTGATTAAAGGATTTAGGATTCAAATTTTGGCTCTGGTCTCTGCTTGCGAGGTTGGCTTCTTCCCACAATGTATCCAAAATCTTAGTAGTAGTATTACTTCCTCCCAAAATGTATGTTAGATTCATCGAAAATGACAATGGAGAATCTATGGCTGTTGGTCTGAACGTGGCCTGCAATTGATTGGCAAAAAGGCGCATTTGTACAATTATCAGTACTTTTTTTTTGCCAAGAACTGATCCCTGTTGTTTTAAAAGCATAGACCGTAAACCCATCGTACAACTTAATCATAACGATAGCTTTTGCAAACAACCATGGTTAAACTTTGATTCTCTTCAACACACAAAAATCTCTCAGTTCATAAGTATCACTGACATAAACATACTTTCCAACACCAATTACCATATTTTCCGGCGTATAAGGCGCAACTGACTATAAGGCGCACCCCCAATGAATGGTGTATTTTCAAACTTTTTTCATGTATAAGGCGCACCGGACTATAAGTCGCACCTACAATGAATGAAAAACGTTTTCCAAATATAATATATGAATCTATAAAAGTTTTCCATATACATATAAGGCACACCACATTATAAGGTGGTAAAGTATAGGCTGGGGTTACACACAACTTCTACAGAGGGCAAAATGGAGTCATGCCTGCTGACAGTCGATGCGAGGCATGTTGTGGCTCAATATTACTTCACATGTAAGGTGCACCTGTGTATAAGGGGCGGGGTCATCTTTTGAAGAAATTAAGCCTTTTTGGTGCGCCTTATACACCGGAAAACACGGTATTCTTCATTTGAGCAACACGGTACCCAAATCGTCATCCGACTGTTTCTAATATGTCCACTAGAGGGCGGCACATTACAACATTCATGCCTACCAAACCCTGTTATTGAGTAGACGAAACACAGTTTGTTTTTAAGGATGACAAATGCTCCGTAAAACGTTTATTTTAAATCAAACAAATAATTGAAAGGATTTTAAAACTGAACGTTCTCAGAATAGTTTCCATTCTTTTTAAAACAAATCTGAACCACATTTGAGTAAAATACTTCTCATGACTGGTAAAATATATATTTTATGGGAATAAAACACAAATAAATCGAAACAAAGAAAAGGTTAGCATTGGCAAACGAACAGTTGGTGAAAAAGCATTATATTTTTCAAACTAATAAAAGTAACGTACTCTTAAAGGACAATCGACACCTCCGGACAAGTTGTGTCCATAATTTGTAAAATCGCATATAGCTACATTTTAAGTTTAAAGACTCGCGCTGAATATTAATAATTAATAATATTCCGGAAGTCTTGTTTTCGAGTTGATGACGATACCTACCGTGACGTTACGGTAGGTATCGTCACTGACCGAGAAAGTGACACACAATGCATTTTGGGTACTCTGTTCGGTCTGAAAACTTCGTGTTGATCCGTGTTGATGGCGAAATTTGAAGGAAAACTACATAAATAACGCGATGGTGAATCGTTGTGTGTCGCAGCCAATTGTGGTAACACGCATAAAGAAGGTGTAAGTTTACAAAAATTCCCAGCTGACAAATCAGCCCATTTCCAATGGAGCTTGTGCCCCGTCTTGTGCATTTTCTGGGCGCGACGTTGGAGTCCAGATGGCTCAAATTGATACGGAAGGACTTCTTTAATCGATTGCAAACATTTATGCCTTCCTCTTCAGAACTATTTGAATCATATTCATAACTGGATGAGTAACAAGAAAGCATTTTCTCCCAATCTGAACTCTCTGAAACCATTGTTTTGATTCTGGAGCAAGGCAGTGTGTGCCCAATAGTGACGTCACGAACAAGGGGGCGGGACTTTCTGAATCTGCCCAGATCTGAGCTCTTTTTGTGGCAGTTTTGGGACACTTTAAGCCATTTTCATTGGTGTTTTGCATTTGACTAAAAATATTAGCCTGCGTGTTTTGGGTATTTTAGATGCTATAAAATGTTTTTCTGATTGTGTTGGTTGTCCTTTAAAGCATTGGGGATGGTTACAGTTACATTTGTGGCCGTATTTTTGTATTAAAAAAAATCACACTTTCAAATCATTGGTTCCCAATGCTTCATGCAAAAACAATATTCGGCATGGTAAACAAAAACAAAAAAAAACGACTTTGGCATCAAAGTAGCTCCGTGATGTGTGGTTGAGCGGGCACATGACAAGGACTGCATGCTCGTCACGAGAGGTGAATCTCGAGAAGAAAAAAAAAGTGCTGATGCCCGTTTGACCGTTTCACATTGGATTAATATTTCATCGCATGTATATACTGTAGATGTCGACCTTGATGTATTTTTTATGACAGCACATCGTCGAGTGTCAGTGCTGCTTGATGTTCATCTGATCCCTGCAGTTTCGCTAACTTGACGTTGTGCGCGTGCGTGTCTTAGATACACATTGCCAATTTGTTTTTCAACTGACACAAACACAGATGTTTGTGTTAGTATTATTTATACATAAAAGACCAGTTTTTATGGATATTTATAGATTTTTCAGTGTCTAGCTGGCTATATATTAGCTACCTAGCTAGCTATTAGCTATCTGGCTGGCCATCTACCTGGATAGTTATTAGCTATATATTAGTTAGCTTTCTATCTATTTGAGTTACATATTACAGTAAAATTAAGATGAATTAGAATTATACGGCCTGTACTGTCTATAGCATTTTATGGTGAGTGTTTTCTCAACAGATGACTTTTTTACTTTATCTTACTTCCGGTTTGAGTGAATGCTGGCGCGTGTGGCTGCCGCTGCTCACCCGCAGAAAAAAAATTCCTGTGACTGTAAAGTGTCCTTGAGAGTTTTGAAAGGCACTTATAAATGAAATTTATTATTATTATTATTATTATTATTATTATTATTATTATTATTACCACTACTATTTATTATTATTATTCATAGTAGTAGTCGTCGTAGTTTTAGTATTGCCATTATTATTTTTAATTCTTATTATTATTACCACTGCTATTTATTGTTATTACCACGACTATTTATTATTATTATTATTACTACCACTACTATTTCTTTTTATTATTATTGTTATTATTATTACTATTATTATTATTAGTAGTAGTAGTATTGCCATTATTATTATTACTATTATTATTATTAATATTATTGTTGTCATTGTTGTTGTTACTGTTATTACTGTTAGTATTATTATTAGTAGTAGTAGTAGTAAAAATAGTAGTAGTAATAGTATTGCCATTATTATTATTAGTAGTAGTAGTATTTCCGTAATTATTACTGTTGTTGTTATTATTACCACTACTATTTATTATTTTTTATTATTATTATTATTATTATTATTATTATTATTCATAGTAGTAGTAGTATTACTTCCGGGTTGACTGAACGGTGGCGCGTGTAGCTGCCGCTGCTCACCTATAGAAAAACTTCATCCTGTGACTGTAAAGTGACCTTGAGAATATTGAAAGGTGCTTAGAAATGAAATGGATTATTATTCTTAATATTATTATTCTTATTTTGCTTTCTACTATCTTTGTGACTTCTTTATTTCTGTATATGATAGCGCTTTGTTACAGCTTCAGTTTTTGTTAAAGCGTTATATAAATCAATAAGTATTGTATTGTATTGTGTTTTCAAACATTCGTTTCTTTGGCTAAATTTGCATTGCAGTACGAAGATCCATACTAAAACAAGAAATAAGTATTAGCTTGTCATGAAATATTGGCAAATACCCAAAACAACTATTGTTATTTCAACAACAACTACAACAACAAAATAAGACAGGAGTCACCAACCTTTTTGAAACAGATCTATTCGGTATTGATTAATTTGAATCTGTTTTATCATGACTTTTAAAAGAAACAAAATGTATCTTGAATTATGTTATAAATATTCCTCACAATAAGAATGTTCAACAAAGCAAGAAACTGAAAAATATAAATATTCGAATCTGAATTACCTTTATTGACCAAGTATGTAAAACACACAAGGAATTTGTCTCTGGTAGAACACGCTGCACTGGTAACAGGAACAAAACTAGGGAGGACATAACCGAGGCTGCCACTCGCGTTGGCGCCATCTTGCAGCGTATGTAACACTTAATTTTCAATAATTTTGCTAGCATGTCCCATTACTTCTGGGTTATTTTCAGAACTGGCCCACGGGCTATTCATGTGCTTTTTGGGGGCGAGATGGTGTCCACGAGGGCCATGTTGAGGACCTCACAGGTTACCACTTTCACAAAACTACACACCATATTGAAAAGGAAAGCACTTTCTGGGCTAATGCTAAAACAGCGCAACTGAACACCTCTCCCATGTCCCAATGAATCAAATTGAAGGCAGGGCATTGTGATCTGCGCAAAACAGAGTGACCATCATCATGCCTTGTGACACGTTCACGCTTGTTGGTTCACAGAGCAGCATGGTGACCATGTGCCAGCCAATAATGAACTGTGCAATGAGCCTGCACAGCCATCAAAGTGTCGTTGGAGAAAAGACCATTTGTCCAAAGGCTGCATGCAGACAGTCAGGCCCATTGATGAAATGCTGCAGCTAATGACCAATTGTGGTCTCAATGGTAGCGTTTATGTATGTGTGCGGTCATCCTCCTGCAATACAACTCGCTTTGCATGGGTGAGATTTATAAGCAAGGAGGATTTTTATTTTATTTTCCAGCCCAAAATTAAACATTCCTCTCCTAGTTTTCTGGTTGACCTATATAAAACCAAGCAACACCCTGAATGAAATACCATTATTATTATTATTATCATTATTATCACTATTATTTATCATTATTATTGTTATTATTCATAGTAGTAGTCGTCGTAGTTGTCGGAGTATTGCCATTATTTTTATTTTATAATATTTTTAATTCGTATTATTATTACCACTTTTTAATTCTTATTATTATTATCACTACTATTTATAATTATTATTGTTATTATTCATAGTAGTAGTCGTCGTAGTTGTCGGAGTATTGCCATTATTTTTTTTTTATTCTTATTATTATTACCACTGCTATTTATTATTATTATTATTGTTACTATTATTGTTGTTGTTATTATTATTAGTGGTAGTAGTAATAGTAAAAGTAGTAGTTGTAATAGTATTGCCATTATTATTAGTAGCATTTCTATTATTACTGTTATTATTTATTATTACCACTACTATTTATTATTATTATTAATAATAATATTATTATTAGTAGTAGTATTATTATATTATTCATAGTAGTAGTAGTAGTATTGCCATTATTATTGTTTTTATTATTATTATTACCACTACTATTTATTATTATTACCGGTACTATGTATTATTATTATTGTTATTACCACTACTATGTATTTTTATTATTATTAGTAATAGTAGTAGTACATATTGCCATTATTATTATTGTTGTTGTTACTGTTGTTGTAATTTTTATTATTGTTGCTGTTATTATTATTATTATTAGTAGTAGTAGTAGTAGTAGTAGTATTTAATCGTACTTATTATTATTATTGTGACTATTATTATTACTATTATTATTATTATTATTATTATTATTATTATTAGCTTTGTATATTTGTATTCATAATATGGACTAGGGAAGGGCAAGTCTCATTATTTGGTTGGTTCTGTATTTGGTTTTGATTGTCGGTGGAGGTTGCCGATTGCAGGCACTGATAGGACAAAAAAAAATCTAATATCGATAATATCCTGCTTGGCAGTAGAAGGTTTTCTATTGTGAGAGTTTGACACTTGAGCAAATCATCATCTGTGATGGAAAAAAAAATCATTGTGTCTAAATGAAAAGTATCCGGTGTGTTCATTTGTACTCATTTGTTCATTTGAGCAATTATGTGCCTTGGTATTGGGCTGAAAAAAAAAGGTATTGCATGTATCGAGCGAAAAATGTTGTTCACTAATCGTAACTACAGTGATAATTTGGCTTACAAATTGTAATACAGTAAAGTTTCGTTATATCGATATCGGATATATCGATAGTCCCGGTTATATCGATACTATTTCTATGCACGCACGGAGAAAATTACATGCAAACAGGGTCGGATATATCGATAGTCACGGTTATATCGATATTTTTTCCGACTCCCGAGAATATCGATATAACGAGACTTTACTGTAATTGGTTCCCAGACAGTGTGTCGGGCGAAAAGGGTGTATCCCAAAAATTAATTTCCCATAGGAAACCATTAAAATGAGAATTTTAATGGTTCCCAGGTCCTCATAAAATATAATTTTCTACTTTCTAATTTTCTAAGCCCTAAAACTACACAAAATATACCTTATTATATGTATAATAAATGTGCTATGGTATTATAATTAAAGAAATAAACTGTACTCTATAATAAAGTCGTTTTATTTTCCTTTGTGATGGCTTGATGGAATGGAGTGGCCGGTTTCATCAGCATTAAACACTTGATGAGGAACGTAACCTTCTTCTTTCACCATCTTGAGGAATGATCCCTTGTAGGTGCTTTCTCTGTGATAATTTTGTCTAGTCCCTCATCAATTGTGTTCTGTTTAGCTGGATTGATAGCTTTTTGCATCAAGTGTACAGATGGTTTGTGTGGGTGATTTGTGGAGCCTGATTGATGGGATATTTTAAAAAGTCAAAGTTGAAACTCTCTCACTATTGTCTGCCTGTCTCTTTAATGTTTAAACCACCCCCCCTCACTGCTGCGTTCTTGGCCAATCACGTGGCTTTAACCGAAGACTGGGGGCGGGGAATAGAGGAGAAAAAAGGTCGGCTGCCAATTTGATTTTTGGAGAACGGCCTCACTCTCTCTCTGTCTGTAACTCCCTACCCCCTCCCCACTGCTGCTTTCTTGACCAATCATGTGGCTTTAACCGAAGACTGGGGGCGGGGAATAGAGGAAAAAAACAGTGGGCTGCCATTTTCTTGTTAGGAGAACGGGCTCGTTCGCGAACGACACATCACTCATTGTGGCGCTCCGTGTGCATCCCGAAAAATATTTTGTATGCCAAGGTAAAGTTTTCATAAATGTAACGTTCGTAAACCGAAAAGTTCGTAAGCCAAGGGGTTCGTGAACCGAGGTATCACCGTATTGCGCGGGTGTGCTTTAGATTCACTTAGATTTATTTCGGGGATTTCGAGGAGCGGTAGGAAAACCAGTTACGCGGAGCGAGCGGTGGTCATGCATTTTTCTCACGCATCGTAACGCATATCTTGCACAGGTGTGCCCTTGGCCGTCCACAAAAAAAAAAACACTTGAAAATGTGGTTTTATTGCCCAAGTGTGATCTCCTTTTGTTTGCAGGAGGACACACACGTTGCATTACGACACACATGGAAGGATCATGCGTGAAGTTCCGAGACACAGTCCATAACATGCTTTGACTGCCTCACAGTGAGCGGGGGGGGCACCCTTAACCCACTTAAGTGTATCAAATTATTAACCATCCATGTAAGGGCTTGTCACCCCCCCTAAAAGAAAACTTGTTCTCTTTCATTTTTTCCTGTATGTGTATGTGTGCTGTATATGTCGGTGCCCACGTGTAGTCCAACAATTGGTTCAGGCTGTTGAATGGGCCCCCCCTGTGTTGGCCCTCTTCTTATCATGTGACCTTTGATCTGTTTGGACAGCGTGACCAACTGACACCGTGACGGACAGATCCATCGGAACTAGAAACACATCTCCTTGGACGTGGATGATGATCTCCTCAGACATCCATCTAGAAGCAACACGTGATTGACGCAATTCATTTTTGTTTGTTGTCAGTGACCAGAATGGAGGAAAAGCGGGCTTCAGAATCAGAATCAGAATCAGAATCAGAATCAGAATACCTTTATTCGTCCCGCAATGGGGAAATTTGCAGTCCACAGCAGCAATTGAAGAGGGATCCTTCCTATTTCTGGAGAAAATCAGAAACATGAACAAAGTGAGTTTTATTTTGAAAAGGCATACAGTGATGCCTTGGTTTACAAACTTAATTGGTTCCCAGACAGAGTGTGTAAGGCGAATAGTGTGTATGCCAAAAATTAATATCTCATAGGAAACCATTAAAATGAGAATAATCCGTTCCCAGGTCCCCAGAAAACATGTTTTTCTACTTTCTTATTTTCTAAGCCTAAAACTACACAAAATATACCTTATTGTATGTAGAATAAATGTACTATGGTATTATAATTCAAGAAATAAACTGTACGGTATAATAAAGTTGTTTTATTTACTTTTGTGATGATCGTTGATGTGGCTAGGTTCATCAGCATTAAACACTTGATGAGGAACGTAACCTTCTTTCACCATCTTGAGGAATGATCCCTCGTAGGTGTCCAGTTCCTCATCAAATAGGTTCTGTTTAGCTGGGTTGATAGCTTTTTGCATCAAGTGTACTTATGCGGGTTGTTTGTGGAGCCTGATTGGTGGGATATTTTAACCTTGCAGTCTACACTCTGCCTTTGAACTATCAAAGTTGAAACTCTCTCACTGTCGTCTGCCTGTCTCTTTAATGTTAGAACCACCTCCCCTCACTGCTGCGTTATTGACCAATCATGTGGCTTTAACCGAAGACTAGGGGCGGGGAATAGGGGACAAAAACAGTCGGCTGCCAGTCGACTCTGTGGTGGCATCAGCCATCCACTATGGCATTGTCTGCTGGTCAGGCAGCATCACCACCCGGGACAGAAAAAGACTGGAGCGCTTTGTCAAGCGGGCCAGTTCTGTCGTGGGCTGCTCGCTGGACTCTCTAGAGGAGGTGGGCAACAGACGGACGCTAGCTAAACTAAAAGCTATGATGGACAGCCCCTCCCACCCCCTCCTGCCCACCCTGACAGCACTGGGTAGCTCCTTTAGCCAGAGACTATTACACCCGCGCTGCAAGAAGGAGAGGTACCGCCGCTCGTTCCTACCGACTGCTGTCAGGCTTCACAATTCTACATGATCACATGTGAAAAAAAGGAAAAAAAACTGGACACTTGTAAATATGGGTTGTTGCAATATATCAAAATGCATTTCTTGATTCTGCACTATGTACAGTCTTGTTTATAGAACGGTTTTTGCACATCTAAATTTGCACAGTATACAGTTGACATTTTTATTTTGTTATGCTTAGAATATCTTGTTTTCTATCCTTTCACTCCCACCCTTACCCCATCCCTTTTCAATTGCTGCTGTGGACTGCAAATTTCCCCATTGTGGGACGAATAAAGGTATTCTGATTCTGATTTGTTGTTAGAAGAATGGGCTCGTTCGCGAAAGACACATCACTCATTGAGGCAGCTCCGTGTATGAAAAAAGTTCGCATGCCAAGGTAAAATTTTTATAAATTTAACGTTTGTAAACCGAAAAGTTCGTAAGCCAAGGTATCACCGTATTTTCCTCCTATTTCTTCTCTCTTGACCTAAAATGATTTGCCATCAGATAAAAAAATGGAGCAAGCGTCCCGGAACAACGGGACGCTAACCGCCCATGGCGACAGGGCCACAACAAAAAAGTCTCTGCCACTCTCCACCACAGTTGCCACGGAGACCGATTGAGATGCCCGGGGGTGACCCTTGACCCCGAGAGAAGGCTGGTGAATGTGACTGAAAGGCCAGGGCATCTGGGCTATCATCTGGCGCCTCACAAAGCGCCCTCGCCAGCTGGGGAGGAGGGCAGCATGAGGGGCACCGAAAACACAGAGAGAAGGGGGCGGGGGCAGGTTTTTTTTTCTTGTCCTCTTCAGAGAGAGAGGCCATTGACACCGTGCATCTCATTAGAAGCTGTGCCCCCGTCGCTCCTCACTCCCCCCCCCCCCCCCCCCCCTTTGCGTCTTTCCTTGGGTCTGGAGCTCAGGGTGTAGGCAGCTGCTTGGAGCATTCAAGCTCAAGTGCAGTGGTTGGAAGGGAAGACAGGAAGGGAGAGGGTGGGATCGGGGGGAGGGGGTTCTTGGACATATGCCACCACCACCACTGGGACTATTGGGGATGACCGGATTCAACAGCGAAAGCATTTGACTATAACAGTATTCAGTCTATGGATTCTAGGCTCATGGTAATTAGCATCTATCATAGCAGACCGTCAAGGCCTGCCAAGCCTTCTCTGATGGCCTAAAATATCTGAATCACAGACTAATGTGAATTATATTTTGTCCATGAATTCTTATTAAATGATTGCAAATTGTCTTTCAGCTTCCTTACATTACTTTTTCCCTGTTGTGCTGCTTCCAGATGTGTGTTTTCGTATTTAAGCATTTAACCAATCACATTTCAGCCATCATTGGTTACCAGGGTCAAAAATCTACTTGGCAACCCAAAAGGGGTACCAACGCCTTTTTGAAGGCGCTGGTCAACGTCAGAGTTTCCCCCACCTATGATTGGTCTCTAGCCAATCATAGTTGGCGAAAACTGTTCTGATCACAAGCCGCTAGTGATAAGAGCATACTGGCCAGAGCTAGCACACTGTATTTGTAGCGAGCTGCATAAGCAAATATATTGTTGTGTTGACTTAATAGCAGTTTTGTCGACCCACAATGGCTGAAGGAGAAAAAGAAGTGGATTTGGTTGGAAATTTACAATTAAAGCCATTTTCAAGATGGACTTTTCAAGAAAAACTGGACATTAAGAAAGGTCGGACAGTTATTTCCTTGCTAATGGCACCCTCTAGTGGACTTGTAGTAAATCACACCACACTTGTTTCAATCTGGATTGATTCAGATGAAGCACTACGCCACTTCACAAAGAAAATGTCTCTGAGTAGTTTCGTGTGTGTTTATCAGTGTAATTTGTTATTGTGTGTACATCTGTGTAAGCTCTCAGTCGTACAGGAGTGGTAATTGTGTGTACATTTAAGATCTGTGTGTGTGTGAGTGATTTGTTATTGTGAGTGCATTTAAGCTGTGTTTGTGAGCGTGTCTATAGTGTGTACATTTAAACTGTGTGTGAGTGTGTGTGTGTCATTTGTTATTGTGTGTACATTTATGCTGTGTGTGTGTGTGTGTGTGTGTGGCATTTGTTATTGTGTGTGCATTTAAGGTGTTTGTGTGTGTGCGTGTGTGTGGGATTTGTTATTGTGTGTACATTAAAGGTGTGTGTGTGTTTTTTGTGTACATTGCGTGTGATTTTTTTTATTGTGCGTACATTTAAGCTGTGTGTGTGATTTGTTATTGTGTGTACATTCGACCTGTGTGTGTGTGATTTCAAAGTCAAAGTCAGCTTCATTGTCAAATATGCTAATATGTATGACATACAGCACAGATGAAATTACTGTCCTCTCGGACCCAGCATGCAAGGCACTTATAATGACTTTAACAAACATAATAAACATGAAAACACAAATTTGCCGGGAGAGGGGAGACGCTGCGTGTTCTCGGGGGAAAAAAAATTGAAAAAATAACAAATATGACAACACAAAGCCACAGAGTCATTCATTCTTCAGGACTTGCTGTACCCTCTTTGTGATGACATGAAGCAGTTCTAGTTGAAAGAGGAGAGGATCATAGCATCCATGTCAGCAGTGGATCAGGGACGTCATGGTGGAATTTGTACGTCTACTACAAGCTAAATGTTGAAAGCAAACACAAAGCTGTAGCATCCATTGACGAAAAGACATTGTCTCACATCTCCTGTCCCACATAAATCCGCTTCAATTCCAAGCCGCGACAGTTCCACATCCGCATCGGCGGTCTGGGCTGACGCTGCTTTCTTCTTATCGCGGGCTCCTCAAGCCATGCATCCATCTAACCGCAGACTGTCCAACAGCACTGACCTTTCTGCTAAAGAAAGCGGGGCTGTGAAGATGCTGCCCATTACAGGCGCAAAAAAAGCACAATGGCCCCTTTGGTGTCCAGCGATGGCAGTCAAATGGCTCCGACATTCCTCCCATTCAAAAACAGTACTGGCATATTCATGCTGCCGAAAGGCGCAACCGCTCAGCACAGTCTCCTCCTTGATGAATGTCGTGGTCAAAAATGCTGAAAAACAATCTGTATCCGTTCCATGACGCACAACAACATAAAGTGACAAAAGAAAACACAATAACAAGACAAAAACAACAACAAAAGCAAGGCTCATGAGAGCACTTGCTGACGGCTGCCTACTCAGGCGGCATCTTGGAAAAAAATGTGTGTGTGATTTCTTATTGGATTGGATTGGATATGCCTTTATAAGTCTCACAGTGGAGAAATTTACATTTCACAGCAGCAAAGTGATGAAAGGAATGAAAGTAGAAAAACAAAATACATGAGCTACTGGAAAGGCAGCCACTCTCGCGGCGCCGTCTTGAAGTCAAAAGAACAAAAAAAACTAAATAACAAATAATATGACAGCATAGAGACAATATGACAAAACAAAGACACAGAGAGACATTCATTCTTCAGGACTTGCTGTGTAATTGTGTGTTATTGTGTGTACATTTAAGGTGTGTGTGTGTGTGTGTGTGTGTGTGTGTGTGTGTGTGTGTGTGTGCGTGTGTGTGCGTGCGTGTGCGTGCGTGTGTGTGTGATGTGTGTGTCATTAGTTATTGTGTGTTCATTTAAACTGTGTGTGTGATTTGTTATTGTGTGTACATTTGTGCTGTGTGTGTGATTTATTGTGTACATTTAAGGTGTGTGTGTTGTGTGTGTGTGTGTCATTAGTTATTGTGTGTACATTTACACTGTGTATGTGTGAGTGTCATTTATTATTGTGTGTACTTTTAAACTGTGTGTGTGAGAGAGATTTGTTCTTGTGTGTACATTTAAAGGACAACCGACGTCTCCGGACAAGTTGTGTCCATAATTTGTAAAATGGCTTCAAATGACTTCTACTGAGCGTATTTTACAAATATTCCACCGCATATAGCTATATTTTACGTTTTAAGACTCGCGCTGAATATTCCGGAAGTCTTGTTTTTGAGTTGGTGACGAGTCAGTACGTGACGTCACTGAAGGAACACCCCTGACCGAAAAAAGGACACATTGTAGCAGTCCTTCCATCACGTCAATGCATGTTTGGTCTGAAAACGTCATGTTGCACCAAAAAGAGCCTGAAGAGGGCGACCAAGCTCCATATAAGGAATTCATCATCCTGTGGAAACGAGCTGATTAATTCCTCACAGGAGCTCGGTCGCCATTTTCTGCCTCTTTTTTGGTGATACAATTCCCCCCAATGTTGCCTCAAAATGGCACGCAATAAATTCTTTAATCGATTGCAAACATGTATGCTTTCCTCTTCAGAACTATTTGAATCATATTCATAACTGGATGTGTAACAAGAAAGCATATTCTCCGAATCTGAAGCCATTGTTTTTATTCTCCAGCAATGCAACTTTGCTGCTGTGAAATGTAAATTTCTCCACTGTGAGACTAATAAAGGCAAATCCAATCCAATCCAATCCAAGACGTCTTGGCGTGACGTCACAAACTGGGGGCGGGACTTTCTTAAAATGCCCAATTCGCAGCTCAATTATTTTGCAGATTTTGGCACTTTTAGTCATTTTTATTGGTGTTTTGCATTTGAATAAAAATATCATACTGCGTGTTTTGGGTATTTTAGATGCTATAAAACGTTTTTCTGATGTCAGTTAGGAAACAAAAAAGTGACGTCGGTTGTCCTTTAAGGTGTGTGCGCGTGTGTTATTTGTGTGTACATTTAAGGTGTGTGTTTGCGTGTGCGTGCTCTTGCCAAGAAAACACAGGACTGTTGTCAAAACAAAGTGTGTTATAGAGTTCAAATGGGGCGGGAGGGGGGGGGGGGTCTTTCATAGGAGGAGGCTGACCTGAGGTGAGTTTTGGTAGGGCCTATGCCAGACATGGGCAAACTACGGCCCACGGGCCACATACGGCCCGTTAGGCTTTTCAATCCGGCCCGCCGAACTTGCCCAAATCATAGTACAAACAGTGTCTAAAACTCATGACAAAAAGCTAGCGAACAACAGGGCAGTTAACTGAAAAGTTGCCTGACCCATTTTTCACAATTTGAAGCAAAATGAGACAACTAATCACTTTAAAAAACATTGTCACAAAGTATAAAGTTTTTTTTTTTAAATCAAGAATGCACCAACTACAAATGCTACCTTGCTTAATTTACGGCAAATGCCCATGGTTGTAAATTTTGCTACAGTAGTCGATTGTCATTGTGGTGCACAATGCAACGTTTGCATTGCTTCCTACGAGCCACTAAGCCCCTTTCATAAGTCTCGCGTACACTTTACAGTCACGGTTTAATGTAAATTTACGTTTTGTAGCGTCACATATGTTGTTAGCTTCTTTTGAATCTTTCTTCTGGGCTGAGGTTCTGTGCATCTATTTTGGAAAATGACATGCAATTGCACGACTTTATAACGCTTGCGAAAGTCCGGAAGAAAGAAGCAGGCTTCTGATTGGCTGCCGAGCCGAGTATGCAAATTTCAACTGCAGGTAGTCTATGTTTGTGTGCTCGGCGACGGTACACGTGTATTGTTAGCGCGTGACGGCGAGAGCGTCAGTGAGGAGTTTGTTGAGCGTGCGGTCAGGACAAACCATCTATGATTTGGCGGAATTGAACACAAGTAGGTATTATTGAGCTTGAATATTTCGTTGTGTAATAATATGTTTTGAATGTTGAAAGTGATTCCATTTTTCAATAAATGTTGATTTCTTTAACTTTGCCCCTTCAATGAAAACCTATTAAAAACAGACGCAATCTTGATGAATCACAGTGCATATGTTATTTTAATCTATTTCCATTTCCTCCTCCAAGTATCTGCGAAATAGTATGTAAACGCCATATTCCTTGAGACAAATTTATTAACTGATCAGGGATATTTTTCACATTTGAAAGACAGTTAATAAATTAGGTTGTAGTGTTCTTACTGTGCTATGAGGTTTGTACATACTACATTTAAAGGACAACCGGCACCATTTTTTGTTTTTGTTTCCCACTGACATCAGAAAAACGTTTCATAGCATCTAAAATACCCAAATCAGGCAGGCTGATATTTTTAGTTAAATGAAAAACACAAATAAAAATGACAAAATGAATCCGGAAATGGTCAGTTTCAGAAGGTCCCACCCCTTTGTTCGTGACGTCACGCCATGACGTCTTGCCTTGCTCGAGAATCAAAACAATGGCTTCAGATTCGGAGAAGATGTTTTCTTGTTCTTGTTCTTCCGAAGAGGAAAGCATAAATGTTTGCAATTGATTCTAGGAGTCCTCCCATATCAATTGGAGCCATCAATGACAGCAATGTAGCACCCAGAAAAAGCAGAAGATTGCGCCCAAGCTCCGTTGGAAATGGGCTGATTTGTCAGCTGGGAATTTGTGTCAGCGAATATCAAATAGTTGTCTTGGTGCAACACACAACGATTCACCATCGCGTTATTTATGTGTTTTCCTTCTAATATCGCCATCAACACGAAGTTTTCAGACCAAACAAAGTACCCAAAATGCATTGTATGTCGCTTTCTCGGTCAGGGGCGTTCCAAATGTGACGTCACGTAGGGGATCGTCTTCAACTCGAAAACAAGACTTAGTGAATATTCAGCGCAAGTCTTAGAACGTAAACTATAGCTATATGCTGTGGAATCTTTGTAAAATACGCTCAGTCGAAGTCATTTGAAGTGATTTTATAAATTATGGACATAACTTGTTCGGAGTATTTCCGGCCCAAACACTCCCTCCAAATGCTCCTGGCCCGGCCCCTCTGTCAAATTTTAGAACCCAATGCGGCCCGCGAGTCAAAAAGTTTGCCCACCCCTGGTCTATGCTAATTAGGTGTTACAGGTATTGTAGAATGCAACATGACTGTGGCTTTTTACCCCAACAAAGCAGTTATCCATCATGTGAGCATATTCCAAGAAATGAAAAGTGGTGAAAACAAATACAATAAAAATCACATTTTTGGAAATCAGCCTTCATGTTTTTGCTCCAAGCACCCCCACCCGGAGACCCTTTTTTTAATCTGTCATTTGTGCTGATGAATGAGGCTTTGCGTGTGGATTTTAATTACTGCTCTGTGGAGTCGGGAATTGGCCATGCATTAAATTGGAATCAGACGCATTCCCCCCCCCCCCCCCCCCCCCCAGCAGGGGAGGAAGCAGCACAAGAGGGGTGGAAAGCGGTTACTGTACAGTATATTCATTCAACCATCCAATGGCACAAAGTTGAGCCTGCAAGGCCCTCGCAAGCGCACATAGACGATTACGGGAGGATTGCGTCAAGTGAAAAGATCCATTTTGAGCTTTGAAAGAAAATGATTTTGTTCCCCTCTGTGGAAAAACAGAAAGGTGAATTACTCGTTGAGTTCAAGGCCTCGTGGCATCAACTCCGGCTCATTTGGTTTAGCTGAATGGAGCGCCGCTGCAATGAAGCGCCGTTCCCTCTTCCGTTTCGCTTCCCATTTGAAAGAAGATTCTGCCGGCCATGATCTAATATGAAGTCCATTGTCACACGAGCGGAAAGAAATGCTGCGAGTGACATGAAGATGACGTGTGTCTGACGACGGCCTTGTAGACGCTGCTTTTCAAAAGTTGGGGGCACCGACAACATGGTGGTCAAATGGCGACCATTCGTGCGGAATTACCATGACGTGATTCCCCTCTTGAAACCTCGTTCACATTGAAATTTAATTAGAAATTAGGGATCGAAAAGTTTTCATTGTTAATAAACTAAAAAAAATAGAAAAAGGATTTGTGGTTCCGAATTTGTTTTCGGCCATATCTTACTGAAACTGCATTCGTGTTTATCTAAATAAATAAAAATAAAAAAAAACTAAAGCTAAGAATGAAACTACTTGAAAGAAAAATTAAATAATTAAATTAAAGGGTAATTAAAACAACCTGAACTAAAACACAAAAAAACTACAGTAGTTTTAGTTAAAGGACAACCGACTTTAACTGACATCAGAAAAACGTTTTATAGCATCTAAAATACCTAAAACACGCAGGCAGATATTTTTAGTCAAATGCAAAACACCAATAAAAATGACTTCAAATGTCCAAAATCTGCAAGAATTGAGCTGCGAATTGGGCATTTTCAGAAAGTCCCGCCCCCAGTTCGTGACGTCACGCCAAGACGTCTTGCATTGCGGGAGAATCCAAACAATGGCTTCAGATTCGGAGAATATGCTTTCTTGTTACACATCCAGTTATGAATATGATATCAAATAGTTCTGAAGAGGAAAGCATACATGTTTGCAATCGATTAAAGAATTTATTTGTGCCATTTTGAGGGGGGAAATCTCTCACCGAAAAAAGAGGCACAAAATGGCGACCTCCTGTGGCCACCTCCGTTTCCACAGGCTGATAAATTCCTCATATGGCGCTTGGACGCCCTCTTCTGGCCTTCTGGCGGCTTTTGGGTGCAACACGAGGTCCCCAGACCAAACAAGTACAGCAAAATACATTAATGTGATGGAAGGACCGCTACAATGCGTCTTTTTTACGGTCGGGGGCGGTCCTTTAGTGACGTCACGTACGGACTCGTCACCAACTCGAAAACAAGACTTCCTGAATATTCAGCGCAAATCTTAAAACGTAAAATATAGCTATATGCGGTGGAATCTTTGTAAAATACGCTCAGTAGAAGTCATTTGAAGCCATTTTACAAATTATGGACACAACTTGTCCGGAGACGTCGGTTGTCCTTTAAGTGTGTAACAATTAATCAAATAACATTGTTAATCCTCCCTGTAATGCGTTTTACAAATATTGTACTGGTAAAAAAAAAATCTAAACATTTAAAATTAAAAAAATACAAACATTCCAAAATTCTTGAGCACTTTAAATCAGAACCTCTCAACTGTGAGCCGAATGTGTGAACCACTAGTCCACCATACCTCCAAAGTAACTCAAGTTACAGTTTGCGTGGCCTAAAAACACAAATCGTATTAAAGACTCGCCATGAGTAACTCTCCCGCCCAAGAAAACGTGATGCCCCCATGTGAACACATGAAAGCCGCTTGAATCGAAAAATCCTTTCCACCGTGACTGTCGATCTGTGTTGACAAAAAGTCGGCCTTAACCGTGAATGATTAACCGTCTGTTGATAAGAGCGTGACCTGAAGTGGCTCCACTTGATCATACTTGTTCCATGCACGTCTCCTGTTGTGTCCCGAAGATAGATGAGCATGTGCGGCTGACAAACACGCTCTCACATGATGCGAGAGGAGGTCTCGTGGGGTCAACGCATGGTCATCTGCAGTCAGCTGAGAGGCTGAGCCCTTTGCTTGTTGATAAGAAGCCAGACGGGCAAAAGGACAGAAAAATGCATGAGCTGGCAAACAACATGTGATCGCTCGCAAAGATCTTTCTCGGTGTTTGGGCACTATTGTGCTCACAAATTCACAGTTTTTTTTATTTATAACGTGCTCGTATGGAAAAACCACTATTGAGCAGACACGAGAGCTGCTTCAAGCAAAGTTAACGAAGCACAAAAACTTGTCTTCATCAACTCATGGTTGATCACTGTCTATCCGTCATTTATTGCATACTCAGGCGCCATCTTGGACTTCTTATTTGATCCCTAAGTCCTTTTTTCTACATTTTTTTCCCAGATTTTGGACTGGCCCAATTTCATCCAATAATGCTAACTTGTAAACTTAAAGGACAACCAACGCCTCCAGACAAGTTGTGTCCATAATTTGTAAAATCACTTCAAATGACTTCTACTGAGATTCCACCGCAATATAGCTATATTTTACGTTTTAAGCCTCGCGCTGAATATTCAGGAAGTCTTGTTTTCGAGTTGATGATGATGCCTGACGTGACGTCACGTCTGGAACGCCCCTGACCGAGAAAGCGACACACAATGCATTTTGGGTACTTTTTTTGGTCTGAAAACTTCTTTGGAACACCTTTTGTTCCATGTTGATGGGGAAGTAAAACACAAACTCTGTTGTTATAATGCTATATAATTCAATATGTATTGTATTGTATCACCAAATATACAAATAAAAAAAATGCAGCTTTTTTAGCTATATTTAAAGGACAACCGACATCACTTTTTTGTTTCCTAACTGACATCAGAAAAATGTTTTATAGCATCTAAAGTACCCAAAACACGCAGTATGATATTTTTAGTCAAATGCAAAACACCAATAAAAATGACTTAAAGTGTGCTGAAACTGCAAAAAAATGAAACCGGAAGTGGCCAGTTTCAGAACGTCCCACCCCCTTGTTCGTGGTGTCACCCCAATACGTCTTGCCTTGCTGGAGAATCAAAACAATGGCTTCAGATTCTGAGAATATGCTTTCTTGTTACTCATCCAGTTATGAATTTGATTCAAATAGTTCTGAAGAGGAAAGCATACATGTTTGCAATCGATTAAAGAATTTATTCCGTGTCATTTTGAGGCAACATTGGGGGGAAATGTATCACCAAAAAAGAGGCAGAAAATGGCGACAAAGCTCCGTGTAAGGAATTAATCAGCCCGTTTCCACATGCTGAATAATAATAATAATAACAATAAATTTCATTTCTAAGCGCCTTTCAAAACTCTCAAGGTCACTTTACAGATTCCTTACACGGAGTTCTGTCGCCATCCCCTGCCTCTTTTTGGTGCTACACAAAGTTTTCAAACCAAATAAGGTACAGCAAAATGGAAGGACTGCTACAATGTGTCTTTTTTCGGTCAGGGGCGTTCCTTCAGTGACGTCACATACGGACTCGTCACCAACTCAAAAACAAGACTTCTGGAATATTCAGCGTGAGTCTTAAAACGTAAAAGACATATAACTTGTCCGGAGACTTCAGTTGTCCTTTAACTGAAACAGCATTCTCATTTATCAGCTAGCTATCTAAATGGCTACCTAGCTTGCCAGTTATTTGCTATCTATGAGCTACCTTGCTGGCTTTCTATCTATCTTTGAGCTATCTAGCTGGATAGCTAGCTGTTAGCTATTTGAGTTATTCCTGGTTGAGTGAACGCTGCCGCGTGCGGCTGCTGCTTCTCGCCCACAGAGTAACTTATCCTGTGACTGCAAAGTGACCTTGAGAGTTTTGAAAGCCGTTTATAAATGAAAGGTATATTTTTATTGTTGTTATTATTGTTGTTGTTGTTGTTATTATTATTATTATTATCATCAAACAAAGTTGAACAAAGTTGTTTGGTAAATGTGCTCTTAAGAATAAAAACTCAAGCTAAAACTGAAACTTACTGAAAGATAACCTAAATCAAAGGGGGAAAATCGGATTAAAACAAATATATTTAAAACAATTATTCATAAAAACCTGGTGGTGTTGGCGGTGATCACCCTGGGGTTGTATTAAAAAAAGAAATTTCTGCTAGTGGGAGCTTCAACAAATTAGAGGGAATTATGAAGAGTTTGAAAGAGTGATTAGTGTTAAACTATACATTGTTGGTAGGTACTCTTCCATTCCAGAAGCCATTTTCATTTAAACAAGGGGGATTTAACTTTTGTAAAATCCTGTTATTCCCATATCGGGAGTTAACCCGAGCCGCCTGGGTGAAAACCAGGAATCCTAACCGCTAGACCATATGGGACACGAAGTTTCCTTTTCCTTCCTGTCATAGCCCATTAACTAACGCTGAATATATTCGCATGGTCAGCATGAACCAATCGGCTTCTTAAGCGCCCTGAGATTGTGCCAAGTTGCCTCCCTGATGTGATTTGTATTCATTTCACGACTGTATCCGTCAATTCCTGTTCTTGTTTGTCAAGTTCTTGATAAAAGGCACCATGCCACTTAACATTCCTCATTTGTCCCTCGTGCGTCAATATTTTGTTACGCACTAACTTTTTCTTTCATCTTCATCTTTGCATCCTCTTTTCTGAACTCCTCCCCTTTCCCTGTGATTCTCCCTAGGATGATTGGCAACGAGCCATGCACGGTCGTGCCTTCCTTCCTCTGCTGGTCTTCCTTTCTTGGCAGAATGCCCAGTTTTGTCTGTGTGTGTCTGTTCCGATGTCTGTGCAGCGAAAGGAGAGGGAGCAGCTTTCTCATAATCGTTGCCATTCAGGACCTCGTCGGAGTGTGTCCGTGTTTACACCGGAGGGGTCATGGACCTGGCAATAACAACACTCTACTTTTAATCATCCTTTCTCACACATGCACGTGCGCACACACACACACACACACACACACACACACACACACACACACACACACACACACACACACACACGCACACACACACACACGCACGCACACATACACACACACACACACACACACACAGCTTAAATGTACAAACAATAACAAATCACACACACACAGAACACGCACACACACACCTTAAAGGGCAACCGACATCACTTTTTTGTTTTTTAACTAACATCAGAAAAACGTTTTATAGCATGTAAAATACCCAAAACACGCAGTATGATATTTTTATTCAAATGCAAAACACCAATAAAAATGCCTTAAAGTGTCCAAAATCTGCACAAAAATTGAGCTGCGAATTGGGCATTTTCAGAAAGTCCCGCCCCCAGTTTGTAACGTCACGCCAAGACGTCTTGCATTGCTGGAGAATCAAAACAATGGCTTCAGATTCGGAGAATATGCTTTCTTGTTACACATCCAGTTATGTATATGATTCAAATAGTTCTGAAGAGGAAAGCATACGTGTTTGCAATCGATTAAATAATTTATTCCGTGCCATTCGAGGCAACATTGGGGGGAAATGTATCACCAAATAGAGGCAGAAAATGGCGACCAAGCTCCTGTGAGGAATTAATCAGCCCGTTTCCACAGGCATGGAGCTTGGTCGTCCTCTTCTGGCGGCTTTTTGGTGCAACACAAGGTTTTCAGACCAAACAAGTGCAGCAAAATACATTGACGTGATGGAAGGACTGTTACAATGCGTCTTTTTTTCGGTCAGGGGCGTTCTTTCAGTGACGCCACGTACGGACTCGTAACCAACTCAAAAACAAGACTTCCTGAATATTCAGCGCAAGTCTTAAAACGTAAAATATAGCTATATGCGGTGGAATCTTATTAAAATACGCTCAGTAGAAGTCATTTGAAGCAATTTTACAAATTATGGACACAACTTGTCCAGAGACGTCGGTTGTCCTTTAAATGTACACATAACAAATCACACACACAGTTTAAATGTACACAGAATAACAAATCATACACACACACACAACACACACCTTAAATGTACACACAATAACAAATCACACGTACACAGCGTTTAAATGTACACACAATAACAAATGACACACACATGTACACCCACACACATGCGCGCACACACACACACAAAATAACAAATCACACACACACACATACACATTATTACACATATGCGCACAAACACACACAGCTTAAATGTACAAACAATAATAAATCACACATACACAGAACACACACACACCTTGAATGTACACAAAACAATTCACACACACAGTTTAAATGTACACAGAATAACAAATCATACACACACACAACACACACCTTAAATGTACACACAATAACAAATCACACGTACACAACGTTTAAATGTACACACAATAACAAATGACACACACATATACACCCACACACACATGCGCGCACACACACACAAAATAACAAATCACACACACACACATACATACACATTATTACACATATGCGCACAAACACACACAGCTTAAATGTACAAACAATAACAAATCACACATACACAGAACACACACACACCTTGAATGTACACAAAACAATTCACACACACAGTTTAAATGCACACACAATAACAAATGACACAACACACGCACACACCTTAAATGTACACACAATACTAAAAATATTGGAAATTATGTTAATATGATAAAATACTAGCTATTAGTACAAACTAGAAATGAAGGAAATTACAGAAATAGATTAATTCATTCACTGCCAGACGATGTGCAAAAATGTGTCCACTCCAGTGCCAGGGTTTTTGTCATTGTCACTCAAATTCCAGGACCCACAGGATATAGAGTTTTAGGACTACATAAACATTCAACGCAGCGTAAGAAAGCTTAGATTCTCTTCATTCATCAGAAAAAAGAGTTAATTCCTAAGTTATATGGGTCTGGAGTTATCTGAGCTTGAAATGGGGGTGGTTGTACAAAAGGCAAATGCTGCCCGCTCGTGAAAGGGGAAAAAACATTGCCAGAGGTCTGACCAGCACTTTCCCTTCTTTCCATGTTAGCCCTTTTCCAGCTTTAGCTGCTGTTCAAGCGCTATATAAACCAATATGTCGTATTGCATTGTATCTTGGACAGCCGCCCCCATTTCAAACTCCAGACCCATATAGTTTAGGAAATAACTTTTTCTGATGAAAGAAGAGTCTAAGATTTCTTACGTGGCACTGAATATTTATGTAGCGCTAAAACTCAATACCAAAAGTGACAATGACAAAAACCCTGGCGCTGGATTGGACACATTTTTGCACATCATCTGCCAGTGAATGAGTGAAAAGACAAAAATTACTTTCACTTTCACAACGATCGAACCAGTAACAGACTCAGTTTCAAAAAAGATTGCAGAATCCTATTCCTGAATTATTTTTGTCATGTGCATTCATGGAAAATAGCTGATTCATTGATGCGAAATCATTGCAAAAATTGATTCTGAAACATATCCACCGTGACCCCCTCATAAACAATGAATCATTCGTTTTATCCATCTTATGTCCTTTAAAAAGCTCCAGCCACCCTATGATGACATTCGCCAAGTATTAATCGTCAAGACTTAACATGCAAATCGAGGGAAACACCAAAGCAATGAATGAAGGTCTATGATTGACTGCAGGTGAGCCATGAGGAGGGCAACCTGTACCACAGGTTTGCTACAAGTAATTACGGAGGCAGCAAAAGATTCCCCTGGCATGGAGGAATGTGGCTCGTTCTCTCTCTCTCTCATCCCCTCTGTTTTCACTCTGTAATCTGTTATGCCCCCCTTCCCCCCTTGCACCCACCCTCTCTCTAATAGCTACCCTCGGCACTCCTCCCTGAGGGCCTGTGGGCCATTTGCTCTGTATTTGCATGCTTGGGCTAGGTGTGTGTGTATATAAGCAGTTCAACTGTCTCTTTGAATCCCAAATAGCCCAGGGATGCTCAAGTCATCGGTGGCAGGCTGTTCTACTTGTATGAGGAAATGATGGAAGACCTTCAAGTGTGCCCCCTGACTCGCTTTGGGGCTGTCCAAACAGTATTACCATCAAGTCCTTTCGCAGAGTTAATATTCAGGTTCCTTCACGTTGACTCCTGGTGATGATTTTTAACATTTTTTTAAATTCACACGTTCAGGGTTGCCTCCTTAACTTCCACTAATGCAAATGCTGCCTTTCCAGCAGCTCATGTACAGTGATACCTCGGTTCACAAACTCCTTGGCCTACAAACGTTTTGGTTTACGAACGTTAAATGTGTGAACATTTTACCTGGGCATACAACTATTTTTCGAGATACACACGAAGCTGCCACAATGAGTGATGTGTCGAACGAGCCCGTCCTAACAAGAAAATGGCAGCCGGCTTGTTTTGGTCCTCTATTCCCCGCCCCCAGTCTTCGGCTAAAGCCACATCATTGGTCAAGAACGCAGCTATGAGCGGAGGTGGTTTAAACATTAAAGAGACAGGGAGAAGACAGGGAGACGACAGAGAGAGAGTGACAAAATGGATAGAAAACAGTGAAATTTGGACTCGTTTCAACTTTGATAGTCAAAGTCAGAGTGTAGACTGCAAGGTTAAAATTCCCATCAATCAGGGTCCACAAATAACCCGCACAAGCGGAGAAAGCACCTACAAGTGATCATTCCTCAAGATGGTGAAAGAAGAAGGCTACCTTCCTCATCAAGTGTTTAATGCTGATGAAACCGGCCACTCCATTCCATCAAGCCATCAAAGACCATCACAAAGGTAAATAACACGACTTTATTACACAGTAGTTTATTTCTTTAATTATAATACCATATCACATTGATTATACATAAAATAAGGCATATTTTGTGTAGTTTTAAGGCTTAGAAAATTAGAAAGCAGAAAATTATGTTTTATGGGCACCTGGGAACGGATTATTCTCATTTTAATGGTTTCCTATGGGAAATTAATTTTTGGGATACACACTTTTCGCCTTACACACTCAGGCCGGAAACCAATTAAGTTCATAAACCAAGGTATCACTGTATTTTGTTTTTCTACTTCTTTCATTCCTTTCATAACTTCGCTGCTGGGAAATGTAAATTTCTCCACTGCAAGACTAATAAAGATAAATCCAATCCAATGTTGTTTTTTCTTGCGTACCAATAATACCCTGTGATCTGAGCAAAGCACTCTCATTAGGAATGTGAGTTGGATTCGCAAGATGGGGTGGCTATGTACAAGTACAGGCACAGCTCCCCTTATCAGATGCATCAAAAAAATTCTCTTTTGCCAAAGATAATCATGTGATTGACAGACTGTGTCAGAATGGTATTCATTTAATATTGCAAGGGGTAGCTTGCAGTGGTGGAAAATTGTGACAGATGAATTATTGTCTGTTATTCCTTAATGCTCCTTTTCAGATTAGTTTTGACAGGAATCATCCAATAAAAAAACTCAAGAATAACAAGAACATATGGGCAGCAGTTGCTTTTTATTTTTTTAGGGGATAGTTGTGTGTATGAAAAAAATAAAATCCGAGTACAGAATCGTATGTCACTGCAAATTACAGCCATAGAAATTTAAGATATCGTATTTTCCGATGTATAAGGGGCACCAAAAAGCCTGCATTTTCTTCAAACTATGACCCTGCGCTTTATATGCCGGTGCACCTTATACAGTATGTGAAGTAATATTGAGCCACTACTATCTTGTAACTACTGTCAGCAGCCACTGACTCCATTTTCCCCTGTAGAAGAAGTGGTGCATAACCCCAGCCTCTAACGTAGCGCCTTATAATGTGGTGCGCCTTATATTTGGAAAATATTTATATATTATATTTGGAAAAACTTTTTTCATTCATTGAAGGTGCGCCTTATAGTCCAGTGCACCTTCTACAGTATATGGGAAAAGTTTGGAAAGACATGATTCATTAGGGGTGCGCCTTATACTCCAGTGCGCCTAACACACCAGAAGATATAATCCCCCTAAAATGTAATATTTGCAATAACTAAGCATGAAATATTTAACAAACGTCTCATACAAATGAGCCTTATACACCAGACTATATGGTACTCTGAACACTAGAAATAAAGTTGGTATATTTCCTTTTACTCATAGGTGTCAAAGTGAAGGCCCGGGGGCCAAATTTGGCCGCCACATTATTTTATTCGGCCCACGAAAGCAAATCAAGCATGTCAAGTTCTGTGATGCTTACTAAAGTCCGAATCAACATTTCAAATTGTCGTAAGTAAACCACAATAAGTCATTATTCTTGACTTTAAATTTGAAAATTAGTTATTGCCCATTTCACGGTAAGATCAGAGCTTTGTCATCAAATGGTGAGTATAGTTTTTGCTTTTTCTAATGTTGCTGTGCCGATTACCAATTTGTGTTTGGGAGCCTTTTACTGAGCGAGTTGCTTGTTCTGTAGCCACAAAGGGACATATGTCTTCTTGTGCCGGTCCCAAGCCCAGATAAATACAGAGGGTTGTGTCAGGAAGGGCATCCGACGTAAAAGCTTGGCCAAAACAAACATGCGGATCAAACCTCTCAAGACGGAGGACACTGATTTGCTGTGGCGACCCCCTGAAGGGAAAAGCCGAAAGGAAAAGAAGAGGAGTTGTGCACTCTATATGTAATTCATAACAACCTCCAAGAGGAAACCATAACTACAATGTGGCCCATGGCAAAAAAATGAGTTTGACACCATTCCTTTAACTTTAACATTTACCTTCATCAAATTTCTTTTTTCATTTTTTTTCTTTTTGCCTGCCCCAGATGATATCTGCACTCACCGAATATGTCTACTATGAGTCATTGGCATTCATTTTAACATGGCGTAAAAACCAATGTTACTAACGTTCTAAAAAAAAAAGGTTCTTCAAAGGGATGTGATTATTTGATCAAGTCAATCATGATTGCGCACTGGATTTGAATAGCAACTCATATGATGAAATATCCTCCTCGAATATACACAGCATTCACAGCTTGGGGACATCACTAAATTTGCACTTTTGTGTACACGCCCAAACGGACCACGTGGGTTCAGACATCGCCGTGTTTTAATAATAATAATAATACATTTAATTTTAGTCAAACACTTAATGAGGGCGGATGATGGTAAAACATTTAAACGGGATGATACAAATGAGGTTGAAATGTTTGCATAACAAAATACAAAGCATGTTTTGGATAAAATTGGGCCTGAGGGGGTCGGGCGGGAGGGGGAACATTATACTTGTGTGTAGACCAGGATTCAACCTTCTGCCTAGACGTCTGATACACCAAGCAAATGCCGCACATGCACGGCACAGTGGTGGGCCATCAAGGCCAGCAAGGCCTTCTCTGCTGGCCTAACATAATCAGACATCATTAGCATAATTATAATAAAAGTCAATTTCATTAAAAAAAAGTATTTTTTCTAAATATATATATAATTATTCTACATACTGTTTTCTTGATGTTATATTATATCCATTTGGTTATGCTCCTTTCAGTGTTGTAGTTTTAGGTCAGAGTTTTTAATCCAATCAGAATTCAGCTAGTTTGTGTCGCCAGGCTGTATGAAATCTGACCGACGCCTTCAGAATCAACAGTGAGGGCGTCTGTGCGCTGTACATGAACGGGCACATGTAGTTGATATACAGTTGCGATAGCCAATCAGATCACGAGTTGGCACAGTAAGGCCAGCTAGAGGGCGTCGCGTTGAACATGACATGTACGTGTCCTGTGATTGGATACTCACTTTACCTCAGCCCTCAGCCCGGAAACCCGGAAACTTTAGCAGAAAAACCAAGTATATCTACTCGCTTTTTTAACCCACAATGGCTGAAGGAGAGGACAACTCGCTGTCGCATGTAGGTAAGCCTATTCTCAAGAACAAATGAAAAAGATTTGTTTACTTTTACAGTAAAGTCTCGTTATATCGATATTCAAGGGAGTCCGAAAAAATATCGATATAACCGGGACTATCGATATATCCGACCCTGTTTGCATTTAATTTTCTCCGTGCGTGCATAGAAATAGTATCGATATAACCGGGACTATCGATATATCCGATATCGATATAACGAGACTTTACTGTATTTTCAACAAATTTTGTAAGACGTTCACAAAATGTGTTGTTTTTCTTATATTAAACTGACATTTTGTAATTTAGTGTAAAATCTTGTTAAAGACTGCATATTCTTGGTGGACTTCATAAAACTTTGTGGACAAATGATTTTAAATTTCCTTTTATTTTTAAGTGTTTGCAGTATCGCGTATAGTGACAAGTTCTAATTGCTGATGCAGATTTATTGATGTGTAATTGCTCCGGAAAATAGCCTGTTGTAGACGATTAAGGTGATGCCACGCCCAGTACTGCGTGCGTGTGCTTTTGTAAATGATATCTCCAGCCGTTGTGTCATTAATTATGGTATTACGAGGGATATTTGTTCAAGTCGGACTAAGCAGGCCTAGGTGTGAAATGCACGGACCGCCACTGGCACGCCAGCATACCTGCAAGGTAGCACACGTGTCGGCAAATACTACAGTCGACTGGTTAGCACTAAGCCATTTTTATTTTGTTTGTTAAGTCATTCACTGCCATTCCCGAATTTATTGGGGAAATGAAAATATGACGTGCATCGCCATTCCCGAATTTGTTCGGGTTTGGTTTTTTTTTCATGCTTGGGCGCCGATAACGCGCTGGCCATAGCCTCTGGCAAGAATGTTTCTTATACACAAGGGGCAGCATTTCCCTTTTTTCTATGTTAGCACCTTGTTCCAGCTTCAGCTGTTATTAAAGCGCTATATAAACCAATATGTATGTATTTTGGACAGGTGCCGTCATTTCAAGCTCATATAACTCCAGACCCATATAATTTAGGAAAATAACTCATTTTTTGCTGATGAAAGAAGAGAGTCTAAGGTTTCTTACGCTGCATTGAATGTTTATGTAGTCCTAAAACTGAATATTCTGTAGGTCCTGGAATTTGAGTGAAAATGACAAAAACCCTGGCACTGGAGTGGCCACATTTTTGCACATCGTCTGGCACTCAGTGACAGTCATCACCAGGAATAAAGTCAGCAACAAAAAAATACAACACAATACAATACATATTGATTTATTTATTGTGGAAGTGATTTGCTTTCCTGGGCCGAATGAAATGATGCGGCGGGCGAGATTTGGCCCCCGGGCCTTGACTTGGACCCCTGTGCTTATTAGTAATATTTTTCTTTTCAAAATAACTTTCATTAAAACTATAGTAATATCTCCGAACATATTATTCTCGAAAAATGGATTGCTGTAGATATAGATTCATACAACGGGACGGATGCACGGATAGCAATATAAACAGACAGACGGAAAGAGGCTCACAGGCAGAAAACATGATTACAATGCACCATGTATGGCACAGTTCGCCCTATCTATTGACAGCCCAATGTTTACACAAGGCAGGCGTGTCCATCCAACACACAACCAGCCTGACCCGGTATGAGCGCCTCAGCGTCCCACAGGGCCACGGAAGGATCTCCGGCTTTCGGTGGTTGAAAGGAGCAAGGTAATCTGTATTCATTCATTCATTGGAATGCTTTTGGCAAAGGCCTGCTGTCACGGTCTCCCCACACCTCTCCCATATATATTTACACACACACACACACACACACACACACACACACACACACACACACACACACACACACACACACACACACACACACACACATATATATATATATATATATATATATATATATATACAGTAAAGGCTCGTTATATCGATATCGGATATATCGATAGTCCCGGTTATATCGATGCTATTTCTATGCACGCACGGAGAAAATTACATGCAAACAGGGTCGGATATATCGATATTCCCGGTTATATCGATATTTATCGATATTTATATATATCTACATCTACATATATATATATATATATATATATATATATATATATATATATATATATATATATATATATATATATATATATATATATATATATATGTATGTATGTATGTATGTATATTTAGGTGGATGTGTGTGCCCTTGCCTCTCATGGCACTAATGCTGCCTGACAAAGACGAATGGAGCCAGACCACCCGCTTTGAATAAGCCGAGGTCCAGGGAGCGTCAGCGCAAAGGGAGTATTCTACATAAATAAATAAGAAAAAACAAGAATAACACATGGTAGCAAACAAGTCAAGTGAGGAGGATGAAGAAGTGAAGAGTATTGGAAATGCATTATTATGTAATTGCGGGGATGTCAAACGGATGGATCTGGTTTGCCTGAGGTGGGTGTGATCACGTGTAAATATTGCAAATATATTGATATCAGATCACGGTCATCATATTACATTAACTGGTTCGGCGACGAATCGACTTTAATACTCTCTAAGCTTTTTTGCGCCTTTTGGTCAGTCTGCGGCTGGATATCCGGATGCATGGCTTGAGGGGCCCGCGATGAGAAGAAAGAAGCGTCAGCGCAGAGCTGATGTGGATGTGGAACTATCGTGGCTCGGAATTGAAGCGGATTTACGTGGGACAGATGTGCGAAAATGAATGCTCGTCAATGAATGCTACAGCTTGGTGTTTGTTTTTAACATTTAGCTTGTAGCAGACGTGCACATTTCACCATTACGTCCATGATCTACTGGTGAAAAGGACGCTTTGATCCTCTCCTCTTTCATCGAGAACTTCTTCAGGCAACAAAGAGGGTGCAGAAAGTGCTTAAGATTGAATGACTGTCTGTGTCATTATTTGTTATTTAGTTTTTTTTGTTGACTTCAAGATGGCGCACCGACAGTGGTGGCCTTTACAGCAGCTCCTGTATTTTGTTTTTCTCCTTCTTCCTTTCATAACTTTGCTGCTGTGAAATGCGAGACTAAGAAAGGCTTATCCAATCCAATTCAAGGCCAAAGAGGCACCATGAGCTAGCGTGGTGATGTTGGAAGATATTTGACAGAAGAGGAGGACAAACAGAGGGTTTCATCAAGGGATTTATTATTTTTATTCATCCTGTCTTTGCCGCTGGCGCTGGAATAGCGAGAGCCACAATTTTCATTCATATGGGCACCTTGAAATGATAACTAGCAGTACAGCGCTGTCAGATAATGCACGATGGATGTTGTATAAAAATGTATTTCAATATTTTTGAAATTGATTTTAACAATTATTGGTTGACTCAAATGAATGTGCATGTTCATTGAGCTCCTCAAATGATGTGTACCGACAGGTCAAACAATAAAATACACTTCCACAAAATGGAAGGATATACAAGAAACCGACAGTCCGTCTGTCTCACTTTTGCATGACGCTACACAGGCACCAATTATCAGGAAAAAAAGAGTCCTTGTATTTTGTTTTTGACTTTTGAAACGTTTAAACCATATTTCATCATATATCAGTTTTTGGTGTGTCAGCAGAGAATATTTCTGATTACAAGAACCAATGTTTGTTGCTGCTTCATGGAAAGATGACATAGGATGTGATTGATGGAAAATAGTGATTTTTTTTTTGGGTGAAAAACAAAAATAGAATGAGAAAAATGTGTGGTGCTTATTTGCTTTGAATGAGCGGAGAGGATTGAGTTAAAAGACAAATTAATATGCGCAAGTATGCAAAGTCCACGGTGCAACTGAGGTGCCTTCATAGAAATCCCTAATCAGTCAAATTCTCGAAACAAATTATTTTATGCACAATTTAAAAAGTTTTGTATGTTTTTTTTTGCATCATCCCGTGTTAGCGACTAACAATCTATTGACACTAAAAACATTGCGAACATTGTGTCGCGATGCCTTCCGGAATATCATTGAACTCCTTATAAGGAGTTTGCTGTGGTGCGTACAGTAAGCAGTCTACAATACAAATCTGCTGTGTGATGGATATTTACAAAGAAGCTTTTGAAGTGAGATTACGATCTTGCAAGTTGTGACATGTAGCATGACGCTTCGGGGGGAGGAGGAGAGTCCACGAGGCCTCCATTTACGAGTCGACTGTGTCATGTGGAAGTCTGTTACAATCGTCATCGTGACATGCTTTCGCTGTCAATGCCAAGATTTCTCTAGACAAAGATGGGAGCCCACTATTCTGTCCAAGAAGGGACTCTCCAACCCCTCCGCATTGCTTGTGTTCACAACTCTTGTTAGACTCATGAAGACGCTCAGGAGCAGCGAGAGTGATCATGAGAGAGAAAATTGACGAGATGGTGATTGCCAAAGGGAAAGAGGAAATCTGTGCAAGTGATAATGGAAGGCCGGCAATCAGAAGGGACAATTTTGACAGTGATATGACTGTGATGATGATGGCGACGACGAAATGATTGAACTGACATGCAACACATTTTTTTAGCTCAATTTCTGTCAGTACCTTATAAAAAAAGTACATTGATACATCTACTAACGAAATTAATTGATTGAAATTTAAATTGAAAGAACTTTCTTTACAAGAAAATGTATGACGTGTTTTGCAAATACTGTAAATGCCCAGATCACGCCTCTCAAATTCAGACATAATTCTTTTCTAAAGCATAAAAATGCATCAAAATATGGAACAAATCCATGTTACAATGTGATTATTGCTCAATACATTAGACTACAGAAAGTGCTTAAGAATGTATGACTCTCTGTGTCTTTGTTTTATCATATTGTCTTTGTGCAGTCATATTCTTTGTTATTTAGTTTTTTTTTTGTTCTTTTGACTTCAAGACGGCGCCGCAAGAGTGGCTGCCTTTCCAGCAGCTCATGTATTTTGTTTTTCTACTTTCATTCCTTTCATCACTTTGCTGCTGTGAAATGTAAATTTCTCCACTGTGAGACTAATAAAGGCAAATCCAATCCAATCCAATTTTTGCCTTATATAAAAAAACAAAGAATAAAAAATAAAAATGATAATCACTTCACTTTTAACTGTCTTCATCGTCACACTACAAGAGACTAAATACATAATACATTGACAATTTTGATCCCAACAGCTTTTCATAATTCAAGTTCATATGCCATGAAATATAGTTACCGTATGTATCCGGAATATAAGATGCACCCCCAATGAACGGTGCATTTTCAAACTTTTTCTATATACTGTATAAGGCAAACTGGACTATAAAGCGCACCTTTAATGAATGAAAAATGTTTTACAAATATAATATATACATTTCTAAAACCTTTCCAAATATAAGGCACACCAAATTATAAGTAGAGGCTGGGGTACTACAGGGGGAAATGGAGTCCGTGGCTGCTGACAGTAGTTGAGAAACCCTTTGTGGCTCAGTATGACTTCACATATAAGGCACACAGGCGCATAAGGCGAAGGGTCCTCTTTTGAAGAAAATCAAGGCTTTTAGGTGCGCCTTATACCCCGGAAAATATAGTACATGTCTTTTCCAAATAATTTGTTACGATGATATGAATAAAATAAAAATAAGCAGTTTGGAATGAAATTGTTTGACAGTTTGGAATGAAATTGTTTGAATTTTACAATAAATTCTGGACAGTATATATTTTACATGAAAAAAATATACTTCTATTATTGTCATTCACAAAAGTTCTCCAGGGTTTGGATGGATTTCATTACATTTATACCCAAACTCAAGATGATAAAACTTCTCCTACAACTTCCTGGTTCGTGGAGAATGCCGTGCAACTTTATGGCATTCTTTGAACTCCATATGAATGGATTGCCAATCATATTATCTATCATAACAAAGCTTCCAGCGAATTTCGCTATGCTAATGCTAACAGGCTAGCACTGACTTTTGGAAAAATAAAACAACCTCCAATTTGTATTGTCCTCAGTGAACGTGTTCTACTTCCAACATACGTAACAAAATATGATATTGTGGCTTGAAAACATCAACAACCCCCCACCCCCACCCCAAGCAACCTTGTATGTGAAACAGTAGAAAGTACGGTTGGCCTTGCGCCACGGTTGACGATGCCGCGTTTAAATTCAGACGGGCGGCGAGATGCTGCGGTCCCATGCGGTGTATTAAATGAAAGCGAACCAAGGTGAGACGATAATAATGACCCAAGTCAATGTACACCCCCAGCGAGCGCTTGTTTGCCAAGGGAACGCGTACGGTGTCACGTCGAACGCGTAGGAGGATTAATGTCTATGAATGATGATCTGGAAATAATTTCATCTGCCTTTTAATAAATCATTTAGTGACACTTACCTGGATCTTGGGCAGTATTTGACGATAAGGGGGTGGGCAAGGCGGGGGAAGGAGGGGCTGCAGTTCATAACTCGAGGGAATGAAGGAGGGAGGAGGTGGGAGGTAATGGAAGTTACTGCGGAAACACTAATGACACCCAAGCACGCTTCCAGTTTTTTTTTTCTTGAGATAGCTGATGTAATTGTTTCAGGTGGACTGGTTATTGCTGATTGGGACATGTTTGTTTCTATGGCATATATGTTTAATACACAGATTTAAAAAAAATCAGAAATCACTCAAAGTGATAGAAGAATCCATTATGTACACTTTGTAAACATTGTTTCATTCTTCTTCATCTTTTTCTCTTCTTCGAGCCTTTAGCTGATAGGCTCTCTCAAATAACTTGACATCCACCGATGTGATAAATGCTCTCCCACAAGTCCGATGATCACCCTCGCTCCGCCATAACCACCGCGAGTGCGGAAGCCTGGACCCGCCATCTTGGTGGGGGCACCAGGCCTCATCCTGTCTCGATTATTAAACAACCTTTCTGTCTCCTTTCTCGTTCCTCCCTCGCTTTTCATTCAAACTAGTGATTATTATTTAATTGCAACATTTGGACCCAACAAAGAGATCACTCAGTACTTGAGGATTTCTTCCACAGAGTACTTGTTGACGCTTACACTTTATGTGACCACGTTTTACTTTGGCGAGTCATATTACTCTGAAGTTACAAAACGCTTACTTGAGTATTTTTTTTTCGTTACTCTACCCTGCCTCTGTTTGTATGAATGACAACAGACGTATTCATAAGTGTACCTTTCTGCTACTTAACGGAATAGCATTTCATTGTTCAGCCTGTCACTGTACGTTCATACTATTATATTATTTGTAGTTCATAAAGTAGATTAGCATTTTGGACGAATGAAATGAGATTGGATTGATTTCCACAGGACTGGCGAGGCGCTATCACTGCCTGTTAATCACTGATATCATATTACCATAGCGCCTTCCAGAAGGTGTTGGTACCGCAATTTAGAGTGCCAACTTGAAATCTGATTGGTTAGAGACCAACAGTTTGATCGGCACGTTTGATGCAATAGGGCCCGGAGAACTGATTGTGAAGGCGTACTGGTAGATTTCTGACCGTGGTAACAAATGATGGCTGAAATGTGATTGATTAAATCCTTAAATATGAAGACACACGGCTGGAAGAAGCACAACAGTGGAAAAATAATGAAAAGAAACTGAAAGACAATTTGGAATTACTTAATAAGAATTAATGGACAAAATAGAATTCACATTAGTCCGTGATTCCGAAATTTTTAGGCCAGCAGAGAAGGCTTTGCAAGCCTTCACGGTCAGCCACTGATTTTCATTATAACATTGATGTACCCCCCCCCCCACCCCCCACCCCAAATGATGAGTTTGGACATGCGTTAATGTTCATTCGTACGCGTAGTTGTCATGATTGCACATTTCACATACAAGTGAAAATATGTTGTCAAACTCCAAGACTGGTGCCAAAGACGTACAACTCAAAGGCAATTGTCCACTCAATCAAGGGGCGACTGTGCGACGACCAAAGTGGCAAAGAAACGATTAACTCAAACCGCCAGCCTTGCTAAGGGGAGCAGTTTACACTCATAGGCTGATTACTGATTACTGCTTAACTGCTAACTAAGCTATAAACACAGAGACTCAAGGTGGTCAACGTGATTGTCATAGATTGCATTGCCGAACAAGGTCGGGGGGAAATTTGTAGCCCACCCCGGCTCAAAGTGTGCGCTATTATCTATACTTTGCCGTTGGGGAGAAAAAGTCTAAGAAGAGACTTAAATATGACATCATGTGTTCAAGAGATGCACTCACGTTCCCCCAAAAAAAGAAAATTAATTGAGGAAGCTCTTAACTGCCTTTGGATGACTGCAGGTAAAGGTCAAAAGAAGAGCCACTTCCTGTTAGTGGAGGCAAGGTTGCGTACGCATGAAGTGAAAATTGCTGATTAGATTTTTAATCCAGCGTGCGGGTGTGTTTATGTGTGTGTAGATAATTCTAAAATCCATTTGGCTATGATTGTGCACGCTTGTCCGTGCGTCCCCTCAAGGTATAGTTGATGGTTTTATAGCCTTGCCCATTTATTGCCTTCCATGTTGCAGCGCACATGTTCAGCCACGCCGTAATGAAGTTGCTGTTTATTGCTTTAGCAGTCAAAGCAAAAGAGTCACTTCCCATTTTCAAGCTTCCGTTTTGTCGAGCCACACAGGTCGCTGAGTGTAAAACGTTGTGACTTAAATGCCAGGGGGGGAAAAATCGACTCTTGACTTAAAAAAGTCGAGTCAAACTCGATTCATTGTTGGTGGGTTTTTTTTCAAGACAATATAGTCCACAATACAGCCATATAACATATTTTGACGTACGTGCAGAGAGATGAATGTAATAAAAAATATTATTATTTATTTTTTTTAAATTACCCACACATTCGCAAAAAGATTTTGATCCCCATTCCCGAATTTGTTTTGATTTTTCATGCTTGGGTGCAATAAAGCGCTGGCCATGGCCTCTGGCAATGTTTTTTCTTTTCCACAAGGGGGAGCATTTCCCTTTTTTTCCATATTAGCGCTTTGTTCCAGCTTCAACTGTTGTTAAAGCGCGATATAAACCATTATGTATGTATTGCGTAGTATTTTGGACAGTCGCCCTCATTTCAAGCTCATGTAATTCCAGACCGATATCATTGAGGAATTAACTTTTTTTCTGATGAAAGAAGAGAGTCTAATGTTTCTAACGCTGTATTGAATGTTTATGTCGTCCTTAAACTCAATATTCTGTGAGTGCTGGAATTCAAGCGACAATGACAAAAACCCTGGCACTGGAGTGGACACATTTTTGCACGTGTCTTGCAGTGAATGAGTTGAATACGAAAACACGTCTGGAAGCAGCGCAACAGGGGAAAAGCAATGAAAGACAATTTGGAATTATTTAATAAGAATTCATGGACAAAATATAATCAAAATCCATCTGTGATTCTGATATTTTTACGCCAGCAGAGAAGGCCTTGCAGATCTTGACTGCCCGTCACTGGTCATACCCATTGATGTAGTTTGACCCAAAGAACTGCTCACACCTTGATTTTAATTCCATTTTGCTTAAATAAATAGGTAATTAAGGAAAACTATCCCAGAGCCGCACCACAACGGATCAATACTTACTAACGACCTCACTATGTGAAGCTTACGTACATAGCATTTGCAAACCATCGCGCGAGACGAAAGCTCAAAAATTTCATTTCATTGATTCCACCTGAGAGATATCATCGCCTCCACTTTTCACCTCTATATGGACTGTACGCATTATTTGTGTAAATCACCGGTGTCAAAGTCAAGGCCCGCGGGCCAAATCCGGCCCGCCACATCATTTTTTTCGGCCCGCGAAAGCAAATCAAACTTGTTCAATTCCATGATGATTGCTAAAATCTGAGTCAAAATTTCATATTTTTGGATGTCAACCACAATAAAAGTCATTATTCTTGACTTCAGATTTGAAAACGAGTTATTCATTAATTTGCTGTGTGCTCTATATGTAATATTTGAAGGGATTTAAACATTCTAATGGGTTCCCCAAATTCATAACGGCCCTCGAGAGGAAACCATAACTACAATGTGGCCCGTGGCAAAAAATGACTTTGACACCCCTGGTGTAAATCATCCACCCTTCATTTGTGGGCACTTTTAGGGAGATTAGAAACGAAACGCGAGTTCAAACCCTATGTATGTATGAGTTACGCGTATGTGTTTTCCACCTAACGTCACCACACACATACACACACCCTAATTAGCCTCCATCCTCCCTACCATACTCACACACACATAGACAAACCCACGCTATAGCTGCCAGGCAGGGTGGAATCAACAGAGATGTGCTTCAACTTGCCCGTCCACATTCCCCCTAGGAAACCATGGCAACCTAGCCGGAGCATATGTGATGCGCCAGCTCAGCCTTTGAAGGCGCCGCAGTGCCCATCAGAGAAGTACACAGCTCGGTTGAGGGCGGCGGTGGCGCTGGAGCCACTTCACATCCTTCACGAGCTGAATAGGGTCAAGCCTGCATGGCAACAATCTCCTCTTCTTTTGTGCTGCTCGGGCATTCTTAAAAAGAAACCAGGGGAGCATAAAACTCATTCACTCGCTTACCCACTCACTCACTTGTGCACATGCACGCTCTCTGTCTCTCTCTCTCCCGTGTCTTATACGCACGCACGCGTGCACAGGCGGCAATACACAGCTTCAAAATGTGAAGGTCTTATGGGAATGGAAGGGTAAGTGCAAAGCAACCTCAAACTGACCCTTGCTTGAATTAAAGTGCGTGCTCGCACTATGTACACACAAAGGTGGGGAGTGGGGGGGGGGGAGGAATATTGGAGCATTCCAAGAAACTTGTTGGAAAATCCTGATGTGGGGGAAAAGGCAAAGAACGCTGCCGGAATGCAATACTGGCAAACTCAGACAATATTGGATTGGATGAGCTTTTATTCGTCTTGTAGTGGAGACATTTACATTTCACAGCAGCAAAGTGATGAACGTAAGAGTAAAGGAAAGAAAAAAAGTAGAAAAACAAAATACAGGAGCTGCTGTAAAGGGAGACACTCTCACGGCGCCATCTAGCAGTCAAAACAACAACAAAAAAACTAAATAACAAATAATGTGACATAACACGAAATACACAGGTATTCATTAAATCTTAAGCCCTTCCTGCACTCTCTTTGTTGCATGACGCAATTCTAGATGAAAGAGGAAATGATCAAAACGTCCTTTTCACTAGTGGATCAAGGACGTCATGGTGATGTCTGCACATATGCTACAAGCTAAATGTTACATCCATTGACGAAAAGAGATTGTCTCACATCTCCTGTCCCACGTAAATCCACTTCAATTCCAAGCCACGACACATCCACATACGCATCGGCGCTCTGCGCTCCCGCTCCTTTCTTCTCATGGCGGCTCCTCAAGCCATGCATCTATCCAGTTGCAGACTTTCCAACAGCACCGACTTTTCCGTTGAACAAAGTGGGACTGTGAAAATGCTGCCCATCACAGGCGCAAAAATAGCACAATCGCCCCAGTGATGACAGTCAAATGGCACAGACATTCCTCCCAATCAAAAACGGTGCTGACATATTCGTGCTGCCAAAAAGGCGCAACAGCTCAGCACAGTCTCCTCCTTGATGAATGTCGTGGCCAAAAATACTGAAAAACATCCATTCCACAACAACACAAAGGAACAAAATAAAACACAAAAACAACAAAACAAGCAAGACTCACGAGAACACTATAAACTATACTATAAACTAGACTATAAACGGTTTCTGTTCAAGCGGTTCTGGTCAAGAAAATTTTCAATTGTTATTCTGAACCGTTATTTCATTGGTCGTGTCGCTTGTTTGATTTTGCTCAACATTACAACAAGGTACTTAACTCCCTAAAACATCTAATTTATAATATTGCTGACTTATCTAATTCACTGCCATTCACGAATTTATTCGAGAATAGAAAATATGATGTAGAGCGCCATTCCCAAATTGGTTCGGGTTTTGGTTTTCCATGCTTGGGTGACGATACAACACTGGCCATAGCCTCTGGCAATGTTTTCCATTCCATAAGGGGGCAGCATTTCCCAGCATTAAAGCGCTATATAAATGAATATGTATGCATTCTATTGTATTTTGTACAGCCGCCCCCATTCCAAACTCCAGACCCATAGAACTGAGGAATTAACTCTTTTTTTCCTGATGAAAGAAGAGAGTCTAAGGTTTCTTACGTTGCACTGGATGTTTGTGCAGTCCTAAAACTCAATATTCTTTGACAATGACAAAAACCCTGGCACTGGAGTGGACACATTTTTGCACATTGCCTGGCAGTGAATGAGTTAATCATTAAGGATTGATTTTTTTTTTAATGATTTGAATGCTAATTTACTTTCCATATTACTCTTTTAAGAGTAACAGGATTGCAATGTTAATGCTAATGTCAAAGCTTCAGCTTTACAAACCGGTCATGAACATAAATATTCAACAGTCATCAATATAGAACCAGAATGACTCATTTTATTTAAATAACTTGCAAAGACAAAAAATAAACACCTGGGTGGTTCAGTAAAAAAATGATCTCATCGTTTCTAAATTTTGCTGATTACGACGCGGCGCCCATGTTTAGTTTTACCCAAATGGTGCTACGCAGAGAGCTGCTTCAGGTAGGCTACATCCAATTTCCCAGCAGTCTTGAATGCATCATATGAGCTGTGTTCCCGCTCGACACGGAGGTGCCGTGAAGGCAGTCAAAGGGTCAGCTTACACATTTCTGCCTCTCATTTGCCAGCTCTCTCTTCAATTATTAATACACCAGAACATCCTCCCCTCTCCGACAGCCAATCGCACAAAATCGGAGAAGGAGCGATATAGGTAGCTCCTTGGGGGAGGACATGAAGAAACTTAGGAGCCAAGCTGTAGATGCCTTACTAGAAGCACCTGTCACTCACTCACCAAGTCTTCTATTATCTCCGAGAAGCTATCTGATTCTACACTCTGTACAAATACACGCAGTGGTGTACACTCATTATGCGCAGGCCTTCACTCGCCCCCCTCCCTCATAAAAGCATAGAGGCACACTCAAGGAAGCTTTAACTGAACAATGCTGGCACAACTGCTGTGTAAGCATTAGCATAGTAATGGTGTCTTGAGCACAGGGACAGGAACAGCTCTTATGTTATTAGAACCACACCAGGTGCCTGGTGTGGCAATGGTAGGGCGGCTCAAAACGAAATGTTGTATGCGGAAGAGCTCATTGATATTCATACATACAATGCAATTTTGTGATATGTCTGTTTTTGAGGGGGGTCGGGGAATCATCATGCAAAGAAGGTAATTATACTCAAAATAGTTGTATACATCACTACATTAGTTACTACACTATATAATAAATAATGAACACTACATTTGCTACTGGTAATTATGCTACTCATAAGCAACATAGGCTCACATAGGGACCACCTAGGTCAATAATAATAATAAAAGATGTGGAAAAAAACTTGATTAACTCATTCACTGCCACACGATGTGCCAAAATATAACCATATACAATAATAATCATAATACATTTCATTTATAAGCGCCTTTCAAAACTCTCAAGGTCAGTTTACGGTCACAGAATCAGTTTTTCTGAGGGTGAGCAGTGGCAGCCACATGCGCTAGCGTTCACTCAACCTGGAATAACTCAAATGGATAGAAAGTTAGCCAGCGAGCTAATAGATAACTAATCGATAGCTAGATATATAGCTAGCTAGATAGCTTATAGATAGCAAATAGATATCACATATAGGTAGCCAGCTAGGTAGCTAGCTAGATAGCCTGATGTGTCCACTCCAGTGCCAGGGTTTTTGTCATTGTGTCATGATCTGGTTGGCGACCAACGGATGGCGCTGTCGGCCCCGCCTGCACCTACACAGGTTCTGGTCGTCCCGATCAGTGGCGGACTGCTACGTTCGGATGGGCGACCAACGGGTAGCTCTGTGAGCCCTGCCTGCTGCCTCGCAGGTGCTGGCTGTTACAATCAGTGACAGTCAAAAGGACTCCCGGCACTACCATTCGGTGTCGGGTCATTGTTGTATGCTTTGTATGCAATTGTATGCATTGTATGCTGTGCATGTGTTTGTTTAATCTTGGCAGACTTTTACTCTTGGTTTTTCTTTTGATACTTGGTATTTTTCTGTTCAAATGATTTTAACGTTTTGGATTTTATTCCCGTTGACTTTATTTTAATACAATTTCTCAAACACAACATGCTGCTCCCACCTGCCTGCTTTTTAGGATCCACAACTGCCATCACCACTTCGCAAACCTTGACACATTGTCACTCAAATTCCAGGACCGACAGGATAATGAGTTTTAGGACTACATAAACATTAAATACACCGTAAGAAACCTTACACTCTCTTCTTTCATCAGAAAAAAACGAGTTAATCCCTAAATTCTATGGGTCTGGAGTTAAATGGGCTTGAAATGAGGGCGGCTGTCCAAAATACAATGCAATACATAGATATTTGTTTGTATAGCGCTTTAACAACAGCTGACGCTGGAACAAAGTGCTAAAATGGAAAAGGGCGAAATGCTGGCCCTTTGTGGAAGGGAAAAATATTGTCAGAGGTCTGGTCAGTGCATTATCGGCACCCATACAAGACAAAACAAAGCCCAACCAAATTCGGGAACGGCGCTCTACATCATATTTTCAATGCCCGAATAAATTTGTGAATGGTAGTGAATAAGTTAAACCTGGGTGTTTTAAATATGCAATTGGATCAATGTGTGGGGCACAACTAGTAAATACTGTTTAATAATATCAAATGTTACTTCATTGGGGCATGCAAATGCGTTGGATTCTGTGAAGTGGCCATATCATATCAATGCATGCTAATTATATCTTGCCATGTATTAACATACAAATATATAATGCTATGAAAAATAGTATGAAAAATTGTCATGAAATACAATTTCATGGCCGTTTTACATTTGTTTATTTGTAGGGCAGACCTGGTGGGCCAAGAGTTAGCTCCGGTCTCTGTGTGCCTGATGATTGGATCGGCTGCAGCACACACTTGCGAGGATAAGAAGATCCAATAAAATGGCTGGATGAATGTTTGTTAGTATTCTTTATTCTTATTTTCCATCACTGAATGAATAAAATATATTTTACATTTTATTTTCAATTACGCAGTTGCTTGATGTGAGCCCATGTGCACTCACAGCCGTGCATGCGCTCAGAATCAGAATACACATAGGCAATATTTCTCCCCCAATGACCCTTGCCTATCAGAGAAGCTAAAAACCAAACAAAACAACAATAATTCAAGAAAACTAAATATCACTCAATATCCGTGCACCCAAAATAGCATTCTCAAGTGAATGAATGACAAGCTCTTTGGACATGGATATTCTATATGCTTATGAAGGACTGTGCAAACACTCCTCCCAAGGGTGAGGCTGCCAATGACCCATTTCCCATCATGCACTCTGATGGCTTCAAGGCAAAAAAAAGGGTGTAGGCTCTGTCGCAAGGGAACTTCCCCCTACTACTACTACCCCCCCCCCCCCCCAACCCCCTGTGCCCTCTGACACGACTGCCTCATTCCTTCTTTTGTCTTTGAAAATTGAAGACTTGAGGACATGTGGAAAGTTTGAAAAACTGACAACTGATGGTTAGGGAGGGGAGGGGGTCTAAAAGACGAGATCATGAAAAAGAACATTGAGCCGATTAGTTCAGAAAAGCCGTTGTGGTTGGAGGATATTGTAGAACTTCTGACTGATGGCTTTGTGAAGGAAAACGTCACTATTTTGAAATGATGTAGTCAAAGGTGGAAACTAGAAAAAAAAAACTCATATCACCCACACCGCCAAATAATGAACAAAGGTAAAACATGTACATCATTGAAAGTAATAACAAATCACATAAAATGTATGTAACTAATTACAAATGTGTATATATAGAGGTAACATCCGATTTATGACCGGCGCGAGTTACCGGCGCGAGTTACGATCACCACCCGTACTTACGATCACGACCGCCAGACCTTTTTTTATTCTACGGCTGCCACCGCTACAGCCAGCAACGCGACAGAGACAGAGGTCCGTGCATGGTGATTTATTAAGCTACAACACAAAGCGCTGTTCCCAAAAAGAACACAAGAAGAATAATCAAAAACAACGAATACCAAAAACGACGAGTGGGGGGGGGGCATGGGAAAGCCGATAATGGCGAGAAGCAACTCGCACACGGTGGTGCAGAAACGGAACAATAATAATGATAATACATTTCATTTATACACGCCTTTCAAAACTGGGAGAGGGGCTCGCACGAAGATATTGAAAGTCGAATGTAATCCAAAGTACAAATACAAGTTGACAGTTCACTGAAAAGACTGAAAACATACAGTCTGAACAGGACTGATCAAGGACGACTTTCTTCATTGGCAGTGATCTCCATTGAGACAGAGAGACTTTTAAAACTGAAGAAAGATAAGGAAGGCTTCTACAAAGAAGTTATTGATGCCATGGACTTCATTTATAAGTAAAGGTAACACGATAATAATGTTTTATTAATTTTTTTCTATGCTACAGTGTGTATATACGTATAAAGAATGCTGCCATGACATTTTAAACAAAACACGTTAACTGTTGCCAATCAAATGGTGAATAAGCTACCCTGTAGAGTTCATTTTTGTAAATCTGACTGTGATGAAGTCAGTGCCTCACCAACCATGACCCTCACCGCACGTCACTGATCTCTCTCTCTCTCTCTCTCTCTCTCTCTCTCTCTCTCTCTCTCTCTCTCTCTCTCTCTCTCTCTCTCTCTCTCTCTCTCTCTCTCTCTCTCTCTCTCTCTCTCTCTCTCTCTCTCTCTCTCTCTCTCTCTCTCTCTCTCTCCATACATACATACATATTTTTTTGTGATTTGTTATTACTTTCAATGATGTACATTTTTTAACCGTTGTAGCCATTTGCTACCAGGTATTAGGGGGGTACTATACTATGATAGTATTTTAACCACCAATTACCCTTGAATTGCATATTTATACAACACTATAAAATTAGAGGAAAGTATGGAAAGTATTGGATGGCTCCAACCCTGCAATTTCAATTAACCAATGGATTTGGATGTTATTTCATTGTCTCAACACCGTAATGTCGCACCTGGTTAGTGTAGCCATTAAACAGGCACATTGAAAAACAGCGACGAGAAGAATACACAAAATAACAATAACCGCAGAGGGCTTGAAATGTCTTACGTTGAAAGTGATGAGCGGAAACCACGGAAAGCATTCAGATCTCCAAAGAAGCCTTTTATTTATGCATACAAGTCTAATCATGTACCCCCACGTTTGTATTTCTCTCAGCTTTGTTCAACACCCCCCACGACCATCCCACACTTTAATAACTGGTAACTTATTAAATGAGCTATTACAAGAACGGTAATTTAATAATTTAATTGCTGTCTGTCCTGGGCCTGCCAGGCGAGTGTTTCATTGGTATTATATACAGACACTGATTAACAATTAAAGTGAGGCCGGGAATGATAAATTAGGGGGGCAGCTTTTAATTCACTCAACACCAGGGAGAATTGAAATTGTAAAAAACACACACACACACACAAGCGCAAAGGGGGAGGGAGTTTAGAATACCCAATGAGTCTCGGCCACACGCCCTACAGGCTTAATTGCTCAAAAAGAGACAAACGTCTTTGTTGATGTCTTTATGTGCGGGTGCGAGTCTCAGGTGAATGACAAACTATAGCATGGAAAAGTTTGGACTTGTAAAGGGCACCTTGAACCGCACTTCACTGTGACGACGTGTCGTAAATTTGTCCTTTTATGCAACACGGCCGTTAATTGAATTGCGTTAGGGATGCAATTAACGGCGGCAGAGACACACCCATCGACTGACTCATGCTTTCAAGCCGTACTGAAACCCTAAAGGAAACATAATTTATGTTTTCCTCTTAACTTATACAATGTAAAAGAAACTGAATGGAATCTGTTGCCACTTCAAACTGTAGCCAGCATACAACATTATTAAATGTCATACAAGTGTAAAAAGAACCTCATCACCGCTGGGCCAGACAAATACAGTGGCTAAAATGCTGACTCACCCTTGCAAGTATTGATAGGTGATTTGTTCATGCTCAACATACCTTTGAAATTATGGCCAAAAGAGTTCAATGTAGGTTTGGAGCTGTTTTTTCCATCTGGAATTGGAGCCTTGATTGATCAGGATGATGGGGGGGGGGGGGGGGCAAATAGGTGCCAGTGTTATCACAAAACCTTCAGCCGTCTACAAGAAAGCAAAAAAAAAGATGAAAGTAAGCCTAAAAGAGCAACTAGAACAGCAGCAAATTTACTTGGGGCTAATCTGAGGCATTCAACGATGACAGGTGTTTGGTGATTTACATTTAGCTTGGTTTTGAATGTCTTTAAAGGACAACCGACACCATTTTTTTGTTTCCTAACTGACATCAGAAAAACGTTTTATAGCATCTAAAATACCCAAAACTCGCATTTTTAGTCAAATGCAAAACACCAATAAAAATGAGTTAAAGTGTCCCAAAACTACTTCAAAATGACCCCGGAGTTTCATAAGGTCCCGCCCCCTTGTTCGTGACGTCACGCCAGGACATATTCGCGTTGCTCTGGAATCAAAACAATGGCTTCAGATTCGGAGAAGATGCTTTCTTGTTACTCATCCAGTTATGAATATGATTCAAATAGTTCTGAAGAAGAAAGCATAAATGTTTGCAATCGATTAAAGAAGTCCTTCCGTTTCATTTTGAGGTGTCAGGAATCCAATGTAGCGTCCCAGAAAATGCACAAGATGGCGCCCAAGCTCCGTTGGAAATGGGCTGATTTGTCTGCTGGGAATTTGTGTCAAATAGTAGTCTTGGTGCAACACACAACGATTCACCATCGCGTTATTTATGTTTTTTTCCTTCCAATTTCGCCATCAACACGGATCAAGACAAAGTTTTCAGACCAAACAAAGTACACAAACTGCATTGTGTGGCTGGGGCGTTCCAGACATGACGTCACCGTAGGTATCGTCATCAACTCCTAAACAAGACTTCCTGAATATTCAGCGCAAACCTTAAAACGTAAAATATAGCTATATGCCGTGGAATCTTTGTAAAATACACTCAGTAGAAGTCATTTGAAGTGATTGTACAAATTATGGACACAACTTGTCCGGAGGCGTCGGTTGTCCTTTAAATGATAAGAGGGCATGCACATATGTGCTACTACATCATTTTTTTTTGTTTCATTTTACTTCAACTCTAAAAACTTGAATTATAGGTTACATGACGGGTGGAAAATGTCTTACATTTTTAAGTCATTCACTGCCATTCACAAATTTCTTTGGGAATTGAAAATATGATGTAGAGCACCATTCCGAAATGTGTTTGCATTTTTTTTTTCTTGGGTGCCGAAAAAGCGCTGGCCATGGAGATGAATGTATTAAAAATTATTATTATTATTATTTTTAAATTACCCACACATTCGCAAAAAGATTTAGATCCCCATTCCCGAATTTGTTTAGTTTTTTCATGCTTAGGTGCAATAAAGCGCTGGCCATGGCCTCTGGCAATGTTTTTTCTTTTCCACACGGGGACAGCATTTCCCTTTTTTCCATGTAGGCGCTTTGTTCCAGCTTCATCTGTTGTTAAAGCGCTATATCAACAATATGTACGTATTGCATTGGATTTTATGACAGCCACCCTTATTTTAAGCTCATATAACTCCAGACCGATATCATTTAGGAAAATAACTCATTTTTTGCTGATGAAAGAAGATAGTCTAAGGTTTCTTACACTTTATTGAATGTTTATGTAGGCCTAAAACTCAATATTCTGTGGGCCCTGGAATTCAAGTGACAATAACAAAAACCCTGCCACTGGAGTGGACACTTTTTTGCACGTCTGGCAGTGAATGAGTTAATACACCGCAAAAATATGGCATTCGGATAGGGGGGTGTAGACTTTTGGATAATTATAGCGTAGAAACAAAGGTATAGTTTTTTTTTCAAGATTGTCATAATCTCCCTTGACTAATAGACCCAGGATTATTCAAGTGTGGCTCATTGCTTGATATAAAGCTAAACGACATCATGTGTAAAAGGGTGATTACAAATGACAAGTGGGTGAGAATTATGTAGTTAAAAGTTGGTTTGGATTTATGGCTCAAAATAAATAAATAAATAAATCCGGGTTGAGTGAACGCTGGCGCGTGTGGCTACCGCTGCTCACCCACAGAAAAACTTATCCTGTAACTGTAAAGTGACCTTGAGAGTTTTGAAAGGCGCTTAGAAATGTCAGGGATTCTTATTCTTATTTTTATTCATTAGCTATCTGGCTAGCTATTTGCTGTCTTGCTAGCTATCTATTCACTAACTGACTGGCTATCTAGCTAGGTATCTGTTGGCTATTTATTAGCTAGCTAGCTAGCTTTCTATCTCTGAGTTACTTCCGGATTGAGTCAACGCTTGCGCGCGTGGCTTCCGCTGCTCACCCACAGATAAAATTATCCTGTGACTGTAAAATGACCTTTACAGTTTTGAAAGGCGCTTAGAAATGTCAGGGATTTTTATTCTTATTTTTATTCATTAGCTATCTGGCTAGCTATTTGCTGTCTTGCTAGCTATCTGTTCACTAACTGACTGGCTATCTCGCTAGGTATCTGTTGGCTATTTATTAGCTAGCTAGCTAGCTTTCTATCTCTGAGTTACTTCCGGATTGAGTCAACGCTTGCGCACGTGGCTTCCGCTGCTCACCCACAAATAAAATTATCCTGGACTGTAAAATGACCTTTACAGTTTTGAAAGGCGCTGAGCAATTAAATGGATTATTATTATTATTATTATTCTAAATAAATAAATAAATAAGTCAGTAACTAAATAAATAAAAGGATAAGCAAATAGATAAATAAACAACTAACAAAATAAACAAATACAGAAATAAATAACTACACACATAAATAAAATAAGAACATAAGGAAATAGGAACTGCCAGAGTGAAGCCGCCCTGACCATATAAAAAAAAATACATAAAACGTACACGAAATGCGGACTGTAGCGCAAAGCCTTTCAGCTATTTATCCTTAGCTCTGAAAAGTGCTTAATGATGATAATGAGTGTGATTATCAAAATGGTCTTCTTGCAGTACAATCATCTGAAATGTCCATTACAAGAGAGATTGAGAGTGGAAAGTGGGGGTCGGGGGATCCAAGTGTGTGTATATGTGTAAGCTTACAGTAGTGCCGTTTGGAAGATGAACTGGCATTAGCATGCAGTGAATGGGAGCAGAGCCTTGCTTGGAAGGGAGCAGGTGAAAATCTCACTTTGAATCATTTCCCCTCCCGCTCTGTTCCATTGTTGCCGTCCTCACACATGGCAAAGGCGCAAAGAAAAGATCCTATTATTCCGTCCCAAGCCTGTTCTCCTCGTTGATGCTTTCAAGAGGGGAAAGAGACGGGGGGAATATTCTGATGGTAAGCAGGGCCTCAGTGGCAGCCGAGCAGTTGTGTGCCAGCTGAAAAGAAGCAGCGCCGGTGCCCACCACCTGCCGAGTCCCTTTTCTCCTCCATCTCGCTCGGGATCGCTTTTTGGGATTTTCTTTCTGTGACTCAGCAATCCAGGTTCAATTCAGGATGAAGAAAAAGGACGATGAGAGAAAAGTCTATTTTATTGAGAGTTAGGAAAGAGTGCGTAGATAGATGTCGGCTGTACTGTGCGTCCTATTGCCAGAGCTAAAAACAACACCTGGTGATTGAACACCAAATCAGGTTTTCTTATTGAAATGAATACAAATGCCATCAATCCGTTCCAGCCTCCGCCACATTTTCCCCCCAAAAAAAAATCGGTGGGGGGTATTTGAATTGGTCACGTTGACAGCACTTGGAGAACAAAAGTAGTAAAGTAGTGCTTTGTGTAGAAAGTTTGAGAACCGCTGCATGCTCTGACATTAGGGTATGTAATGTGTAATAAAGTAAAAAGCCGATTTTGATTAAGTCAGAAGTACAAAGTGTAGTTCTGATTTAAAATTTACCTTGTCATACATACCTAGATAGTCAGATAGCTAGCTAGCTAGACAGCTGCATAGCCCGATAATAATAATAATAATAATAATAATAATAATAATAATAATAATAATAATAATAATGCAGTCGAGAATATCTGAAGCAATTTACTCACCGTTGCTCTGTCTTATATGCCACACAGACACCCCCCGCCCTCCCCGAAACCCGAATATTAGATCAGCTATTGATGCTCCAAGTGTACTCGGCTGTCCGTCAATACTGATGGCTTATTGATGAAGGAAGAAGCGAATCCTTGTATCGTCTCCGTCAACATGAGGCTGCTGGCGCATCGGGTGGAAGCATCTGCGTGTGAAATAATGAGCCTGGAGTTGGGCATGGGTAGGCTAAGAGAGGGGGCAAAAATGTTAGCATTTGTACGCATGTGCACACGCACACGTCAAAGAAAAATCAATGCAGTGCAACACAAATGAAGATATATATATATATACATTGCCTGCAGTGTTGCACTTTAGCGCCAAGACACATGTCGGCCCGATGGGGTGGCATACTGCACTTCTCCCTGAGGAGTAGAAGAAGAAGAGATGGTGGTTAACTAAGTGGATGGATGGATGGATGGATGGATGGATGGATGGATGGAGTGGTCCCCAGAAGGCGAAGAACATGGATCCCTCTCCTCTTCACCAGGATGTGACTTTTAAAGTGTTTACAGGCATTAATGTCTTTGTAGCTTCTCCAGTTGAAGGTGGCGGCGAAATGGAGGCAAACCGAAGGTGACTTAGTCAGTCATGGGGCGGGGTCTCACATGGAAGGCCTTTGCATGTTGTTTGTAGTATATTTAATCAAAATCAATTTTATTGGTAAGTACAGTGATACCTTGGCTTTTGAACTTGTGAAAGGTGTGTATCCCAAAAAAAAAAAAATCCCATAGGAAACCATTAAAATGAGAATAATCCGTTCCCAGGTCCCCATAAAACATAATTTTCTACTTTCTAATTTTCTAAGCCTTGAAACTACACAAAATATACCTTATTTTATGTATAATAAATGTCCTATGGCAGGGGTGTCAAAGTCATTTTTTGGATTGGATTGGATTGGATATGCCTTTATTAGTCTCACAGTGGAGAAATTTACATTTCACAGCAGCAAAGTGATGAAAGGAATGAAAGTAGAAAAACAAAATACATGTGCTGTTGGAAAGGCAGCCACTCTCGCGGCGCCGTCTTGAAGTCAAAAGAACCGCCACGGGCCACATTGTAGTTATGGTTTCCTCTCGAGGGTCGTTATGAATTTGGGGAACCCATTAGAATGTTTAAATCCCTTCAAATATTACATATAGAGCACACAGCAAATTAATGAATAACTCGTTTTCAAATCTGAAGTCAAGAATAATGACTTTTATTGTGGTTGACATCCAAAAATATGACATTTTGGCTCAGATTTTAGCAATCATCATGGAATTTAACAAGTTTGATTTGCTTTTGCGGGCCAAAAAAATGATGTGGCGGGCCAGATTTGGCCCGCGGGCCTTGACTTTGACACCTGTGTCCTATGGTATTTTTATTAAAGAAATAAACTACTGTATAATAAAATCGTTTTATTTAGCTTTGTGATGGTCGATGGCTTGATGGAATGGAGTGCAGGTGCACTATCAAAGTTGAAACGAGTCCAAATTTCACTGTTTTCTATCCATTTTGTCTCTGTCTCTGTCCTTCCCCATCGTTACCGATGGGGAATTAACCTAATTGTCAATGCAATAGCCCCACATAGGGAAGCACAAGAAATCACTCGACTTAAAATGGATGTCGCGGTACTTATCACAATTTGGCCAACTGCCCAATCATGTACCATATTTATAAGGCGCGCCGGAGTATAAGGCACACCCCCAATGAATGGTGTATTTTCAAACATTTTCCATAAATAAAGTATAGTCTCGCACTGGACTATAAGGTGCACCTTCAGTGAATGTAGAAAGTTTTCCGAATATACTGTATAAATTTATAAAAGTTCACCAAATATAAGGCACAGCACATTATAAGGCGCTACATTAGAGGCTGTGGTTATGCACTACTTCTTCTATGGGGGAAACGGAGTCGGTGGCTGCTGACAGTCGTTGCGGGACTTGTTGTGGCTCAATATTATTTCACATATAAGGCGCACGGCGTATAAGGCGCAGGGTCATCTTTTGAACAAAATCAAGGCTTTTGGGTGTGCCTTATAATGTACAACGGAATATACGGTCATTTCTCCTCATCTGAAGAGGCTAAATATAGGACAATAGCATAGTGATTGGGCAATGAGCACATCTGCCTTACTTCTCAAAGTTTTCTGCCTTACGACCATTGTGTCAGAATACCGCTCAACACTCTCCCAAATGTGGATATTGATGCTCCATAAATAAATGTCTTTTTGGTTACTGTGTTGTTATATTATTTCTAACTCATCTCATCTCATTTTCCGTACCGCTTATTCCTCATTAGGGTCGCGGGGGTTGCTGGAGCCTATCTCAGCTGTCTTCGGGCACGAGGCGGGGGACACCCTGAATTGGTTGCCAGCCAATCGCAGGGCACACAAAGACGTACAACAGTCACTGTCACACTCACACCTAAGGACAATTTGGAGTAGTCAATCTGCCTGCCATGCATGTTTTTGGAGTGTGGGAGGAAACCGGAGTACCCGGAGAAAACCCACGCGGGTCCGGGGAGAACATGCAAACTCCACACAGGGAGGCTGGACCGGGACGCGAACCGACGACCTCTGCACTGTGAAGCCGGTGTGCTAACCACTTGACTACCGGGCCGCCCATTATTTCTAACTAAATACTACAAATGATAAAAGGCCTGTATTTTTAAAAAGGTGTACACACACACAAACACATAAGGAACCTCACAACCATGTCATGAATTTTGACTATAGATCATCGTGCAGCCATGTTTTGTTTTTTAACAAGTTATATTTATTGCACTAGGCGTCCGAGCGTCGCTGCTATTTAGATACAATTCTCAAACCAGATGAAACAAACGCAGCTTGTCAAAGGGTAACACAAAGCCAGTGAAGAAGACAAGGCCGGAGCCCGTCTGCCCAATATCAGCACAAAGGAGGAGGTCATCTGGCTCTGGAGATAAAGATGGGTGTGCCCCCCCCCCCCCTGCAAATGGCTGCCTGTGTGTGTGTGTGTTTGTACCTTTTCCAAGCAGACATTGTCCATCTCTGCGGCTCATCACGGGCAGACCAGGCATCCCTCATCCACATTCCTCAGATGATAGCAAGCCATCCAAGACAAGCAGAGGCAAGTCTGGACCCACCTGGGCAGAGAGCCTGGTGAATTCCACTCATGCTCACAAGGCCCACTGGGATAAGAAAAGGAGGAAGGGCTGAGGGGAGGGGGGTTACTTTTAACAATATTTCCTCTCTAACATTGAGCATCGGGCGTGGTCCAATGCGTACCTATCCCCCCCCCCCTTCAAAAAAAAAAAAAAACACCAATCCACTTTAGTATATTATATTGGCTTGGCGGTGACATTAAGGGAGCAAGGGACTCCTGTGGGGGCAGGGCTGGGTCGGGCAATCGGCACCAGGACTATTGTGTCTCCGCAACCCCCGTTTGGGGTCATTTAGCATGTGACACCTCTATGAGCAAAGAGCATTACTAAATAGCTGTGCCATCCCTCCCCGTAAAAAAAAAAAAAAAAAACATGACCTTTGTGGTGTCGGGTGATATCATAAATTTACTAAAAACATTAAAAAAAAGAAATTAAATGCTTGACCGCAACATCAAGAATAATTTTTCATCAAGAGTAATCTGACCATGTGAAATTAAATTATACCTTGTAGTTTAAGAACATTGATTTATTGAAAAAAAACAAGAAGGCTGACCGAAAAGATTTTTTTTTTCACACAATGTAAAATAATATAAATTACCGTATTTTCTGGAATATAACGCACATATTTAAAATGACATTTAAAAACCTTTTCCATATATAAGGTGCACCACATTATAAGGGGCACCTTCAAGGAATGACATATTTAAAAACCTTTTCCATACATAAGGTGCACCGCATTATAGGGGGCACCCTCAATGAGTATTTTAAAACTTTTCCATACATAAGGCGCACCGGATTATGAGGCACATGGTCAGCTTTTGAAAAAACGTTTTACTTTAGGTACGCCTTATAGTGCAGAAAATATAAATGATATAAATACATCGATTGTTATAAATTAATTAAAATGTTAAGTTAATTTAGAAAAATAAAAATATCACAACCAATATGTAATAAAAATCATTGCACAAAAATGTATTAAGATAAATCCAATTTTTCAAAATCAGCATTATTTGACAAATAATGAAACATTAGATTGTCTTACATCTGTGTAAGCTCTCAGTCGTACAGGAGTGGTCCATCGATGAGAAGGTTTCTTCAGGAAGGTTTCTTCAGCCGTCATCTGTACAAAAGTGAAGTCACTTTTGTACAGATGACGGCTGAAGAAACCTTCTCATCGATTAGATTGTCTTGTATTTTCTTTTACACCAGTTCCACTATGTTATAGACAAATGAGTTTTTACCGTCAAGATTTAAGTTGATACAACTTTAATAAATTATTGGATGTATTTTCAATCAACAAAGCCAAAAATCTGCATTCAAGATCAATATTTATTATTAATAATAATAATAATAATAATAATAATACATTTCATTTATAAGCACCTTTCAAAACTCTCAAGGTCACAGGATACTGCCAAATAATTTGGCCATTCCACATTTTCCTTAAAAAAAGACCCTCTTCCAACAAATCAAAAATGCTATCTTGTTCGGACTGACTAAACACCTTATGGTTCAAATTGGGATTTCAGATCATATTATTGCCATGTTTTAGCGACATTCTACCAACGCTGACAAAAGATATATTGCAATCTTCGCAAACCTCTGTGGGATGTGGACTTCAGGAGTTGAATAGGAGTTTAAATAAAAGTGCTACTTGGATGCAGATAAACCATTTTCACTCATCTCATAAACAAACAAACAAACATGCAGACTTTCAATCTTGAGGTTAAATAATGCTGCACGGCTCGTACAGTTACAAAATGTGTCAAGACACATCTTGTCCAAAATTTAATTGATTCATTCAATATGTTTTCAACACTTTAAATTGCTTTATAATACAATACAATACAATAGATCCTGATGTATAGAGAGAGGATGTACTTCCTGAGGCTGCTGAAGAAGCATGGTCTGCCACAGGAGGTGCTACATTTCTACACGGCAGTCATCGCATCAATCCTGTGATCTTCCATCACGGTTTGATTCGGAGAAAATGGCTAAAAACCGACTCTTGAGGACTTGCACACTGCAAGAATCAAGACAAGGGTGCATCCTGCCCACCACCTTTTCCAGTTTCAGAGAGGAATTTACATTAAGGAATTCGATTCGATTAGCCTTTATTAGTGTCCTCCAAACTTATTTGTCATGTCTTTTTTATGATTATACAAATGCAGCGTGTTCTACCGGAGACAAATTCCTTGGGTGTTGGAGGCCCAAGGCGTACAACTTTTACGTCGGGCGTACAACTTTCAAAACGTCTGGGCCCGGGTGGCCAACAACTTCTTCAAGAAAATATTTTTTTTTCAAATCAAATGTTTGTTTGATTCAATAAAGCAAAAGCTACAAGCAAACCGCTACAAGCCACGTGGACTCCTCTTTCTAAGCGCCTTTCAAAACTCTCAAGTACACTTTACAGTCACGATATAGTCCGAAACACGAACCAAACGTTTGAATACTCGGCACGGCGGCCAATCAGAAGCCTGTTTCGTGCTTCGGACTATACCGTGACTGTGAAGTGTACTCGAGAGTTTTGAAACGCGCTTCGAAAGAGGAGTCCATGTGTCTTTTAGCAGACAACGCAAATATTGCATTGTGCAACATGCCGAACAGTGTATCGACAAACGACAACTGGAGCAAAATCTTCAGCAAGGGATATTTACCATAAATTAAGCAAGGGAGCATTTGTGGTACGTACTTCCTTAATTTAAAAAAATCCTTTATACTTCGCAACAAAGTTTTTTTTTTGTGATTAGTCGTCTTATTGTGTTTCAAGTTGTGAAAAATGGGGCACGGAACTTTATGGTGTCCGCTAACTTTTGTCATGAGTTTCACACACTGGTGTTCTACATACTTGACCACTAAAGATGATTCTAAGTCTGATATAGCGCTTTCACAACAGCTAAAGCTGTAACAAAGCAGTACAAAAAAATAAACAAAGACAAGGAGGTGACCGGTCAAAATAACACGATAATTTGACCTAAAGGGTTCCTGCCCAGCAGCTAAAACTGAGCGAAGTTGCCAGGTTTGAAATGTCTCTTCTCAGATGCCTTATCATTAGAAAACATCTTTGACATGATACTGAGCAGGTGTCCCCCACCCCCCTTCACATCCCCTACATTGCTTCCCGTAGGGCAGACAAGAAGGGTAAACAGGGTTCATTTACATACCTGAGTCATGCGTGAGGACGTGTGTTTTTGCAGACGCGTGTTTACCGTCAAGGGATGCTCGGGCGTTTCTGCGCGGGCATGAAAAGATGGACACCGGGAGAGGTGGAGGAGGGGGAAGGTCTCGGGGAGGCCTGGAAAAGGCTCTTTGTTTACTTCAGCGGGCTCTGCCCTCAATCAAGGCGGTTTGAGGAGATAATACAGGAGACGTTTATTAACAGGAGATGGCAGGCCCTTTAGCTCATAAATGGACATAGCAGAGCGGAGGTGTTAAAGTCAAGGCCCGGGGGCCAAATCTGGCTCGCCACATCATTTTATTCAGCCCGTGAAAGCAAATCAAGCATGTCAAGTGCCATGATGCTTGCTAAAGTCCAACACAAAATTTCAAATTATCGTCTGTAAATCATAAGTCATTATTCTTGCCTAGAGATTTGAAAACTACTTGTTCATTAACTCTTTCACTGCCATTCACGAATGTATTCGGGACTTGAAAATATGACATAGAGCGCCATTCCTGAATTTGTTCAGGTTTTGTTTTTTCATGCTGAGGTGGCGATAAAGCGCTGGCCATGGCCTCTGGTAATGTATTTTGTTTTCCACAAGGGGCAGCATTTCCCCGTTTCCATGTTAGTGCTTTGTTCCAGCTTCAGCTGTTGGTTGTTAAAGTGCTATATAAACCAATATGTATGTATTGCATTGCATTTTGGACAGCCACCCTTATTTCAAGCTCATATTACTCCCGACGCATATAATTTAGGAATTAACTTTTTTTCCTGATGAAAGAGAGTGTAAAGCTTCTTACGCTGCTTTGAACGTTTATGTAGTCCTAAACTCAATATTATGTGGGTCCTAGAATTCCAGTAACAATGACAAAAAACCCTGGCACTGGAGTGGACACATTTTTGCATTGTCTGGCAGTGAATGAGTTAATTTGTTGCGCATTTCTTATGTAATATGTGGAGGAAATTCCAATGGTTTGCCCACATTTATTACGGCGCTCTATAGGAAATCGTACCTACAATGTGGCCCGAAGCAAAAAAATATATACTAATGAATTTGACATCCCTGTCGTAGAGTTTCAGTTTGCTCAAAATGAAATATTACTTTGCAGACAAAGCAAGATGTTTGTCATTTCAGGGTCATCCAGGTAAGAAAAAATATGCAGACACTAGATTGAGTCATCGAATTCTATTCGACCCGTGTCCTTGCTAGTTATACATGTGCTCCTTTCTATGATGGTTTCGTCTCTTGCTTGCTAAAAAGAAATTCGCCACCACAAGGTTTGGTTTTCAATCAAGCTTTTAATGAAAAGATCGTAAAATAACAGTTTATTTTCCTCAATGCTGTACATTAAGACTGCAAGGTTATGAATGCTGAGGTCAGCTGTAGTACATTTTCTTTATGACACTTAAGAGTTTTTTTTTTTTTTTTGCGCGCCCCTTGGCAATGCACGGCGGCGGCTCGGACCTGAATACGAGAGCTCTCTGGCGAGTGAGTGGACATGAAGAGAGAGCCCAGCCTGGGTGCTGCCAATAAAGCTGCGCAAGGGTCACAGGAAATACACCTTCAATACTGATGTGTGCGTGGGAGCTAGCTATAACATCGGGAAGTCGAGACTATCTGCTAGCACGAGTAGAAAAGACAAGTTGTGTGCACCTTCACACGGACAGTTGGTTTTCGAGCTTTGGATGATTAATTATTCATTAGAAAAGGCCATATAGGCGATACAGAGCTTTTCAGTCCGCAGATTCCGATACATTATTGACCACTTTATCCCAAAGAAAAAGCCCCAAAGCGCGAGTTTCAAGACGACTTCAATGGAGAGCTTCGCAAAATCATTTTCAGCCTCTCGTCGTGTCTTTGTGTTAACAGCCAAAAACGGATGTCGTTATTTAAATAAACCTTGACGCTGTGACTCACTATTTTGGTTAACAGATGGACGGACAAAAAATAACATGAGGTGGAATGGAGGAGCACGAGAGCACATTTCTGCAAACGCTGAAAGAGGTATTTTGTCGTCTTGTGTCAAGACGGGTACAGTGAATACTGAAATGTAAAACGTATTTGCGCGCTAGCAGAGTCAAAGTTGGTTCAGGCGTAGAGGAGATAAAGCGAGAGACAATAAAGCTTAATACGAGGTTTAATGGCATCAGAGGCTCATTTCGATGCTCTTAAGACTGGCTTTGGTTATAGTCTTCCAAGGTAAAATGCTGAAAGACAGTCGAGCGGTTGAAGCCAACTAAATTTGAGCTAATAATATGAAAAGCTAACATTGCACAGTGCACGTCTCAGCTCTCCGTCACCCCAGAACCGAGGCAAAACTGAAAATCATGCTGTCGGAATGAGATCCGAACAAATATCTGAGGTTGATATTTTTTTTTTAACTTAAGGGGACAAATAAAAGACACTCTGGCATAATACAGCAGCATAATATTTAACCGTGCATCCTCAAAGAGTAAAAAGGTGAATCTGTTCGAGCAGTGAGCGGGCGGCAGTGGGTTTAGGTCACCCTCATCCACGTGGTACTGGCTTCAACTTTCAATGACCTGGTTCTACAAACAATAATAGCTGCAGGTAGGTAACCACGTGATGGAAAAATAACGGGCCAACCTTTAGGTCTAGCCACTTTGTATAAGCTGTGTTCCTTTTAAAGCTTTTATAACACTGCATAAAGACAGGATCTTTCCACCCAAACACGGTTTCCAATTGAGGTACAACCAGAGTGAAGGAGACTGGTTGAACCGTCGCTTAAAGGGCAACCGACGTCACTTTTTTGTTTTTTAACTGATATCAGAAAAACGTTTTATAGCATCTAAACTACCCAGAAGACGCAGTATGATATTTGTAGTCAAATTCAAAACACCAATAAAAATGACTTAAAGTGTCCAAAATCTGCAAAAAATTGAGCTGCGAATTGGCCATTTTCAGAAAGTCCCGCCCCCAGTTTGTGATGTCACGCCAAGACGTCTTGCATTTCTGGAGAATCAAAACAATGGCTTCAGATTCGGATAATATGCTATCCTGTTACACATCCGGTTATGAATATGATTCAAATAGTTCTGAAGAGGAAAGCATACATGTTTGCCATAGATTAAAGAAGTCCTTCCGTGTCATTTTGGGGCATCTGGACTGCCATGTAACATCCCACAAAAGAGGCAGAAAAATGGTGACCAGCTCCTGTGAGGAATGAATCAGCCCGTTTCCACAGGTTGATACATTCCTTGCATGGAGCTTGGACTCCCGCTGCTGGCGGCTTTTGGATGTAACACAAGGGTTTAAAAAAAACAGTACAGCAAAATACATTGACGCGATGGAAAGACGCTACAATGCGTCTTTTTTACGGTCAGGAGGCGGTCCTTTTCTGACGTCACGTGAGGACTCGTCACCAACTCAAAAACAAGACTTCCTGAATGTTCAGCGCGAGTCTTAAAACGTAAAATATAGCTAAATGCGGTGGAATCTTATTAAAATACGCCCAGTAGAAGTCATTTGAAGCCATTTTACAAATTATGGACACAACTTGTTCGGAGAAGTCGGTTGTCCTTTAAGTAGAAACTGATATGAGAGCACACTGGGCTGACCGTGAGCTTTTTAAAAAACATACAAAGTGCACTTAGTAAAGCTATCACAACCTATGGTTCTGTAAAGGGGGGCGAGGGGGCGGGCGTGGATGACGACAAACAAAATGGATCGAACAAGTCGAAAGATGCAAGACGGATTGAGTGGTTTCAGCGAATGATGAGCATGTTCTTGCTTATGTTTTGGTAGGTTCAATAAAAAGCCAGATCCAAGGCAACACCCAGGGAGAGCAAGTTCAGAAATACAGTGGCCTCCAACCTTATGAGGCTTTCTGTGACAAGACATAGCTTAAAAAAATAATTGTAGTAAAAAAAAAAAACACCCGCAGAGACTTACATGAAACAAAACTGTTGATAGACATTCAGATGTAAGTGAGAAATTGGATATTGACCATTTTCTAAAAAAAAAAAATAATAATAATCATGAAAACATCACAGAATGCAGTAAATGGCTGTTATCTGTCGTATTATTATTTTTTGATTCTCAGCTTGAAATCCTCAAAATAAAATGGAAAAAAAGAATAGGGAGGTCCTGGCTGCACCTCAGTCTCGACACTGAGTAAATTCTTTGCAGAGGTGATGACAGGACCGTAAATAAATACATTCATCACCGACAATAGACATTTGATAATGGAGAAGAAAGAAAGAAAACACCACTGTCAATAAGTGTTTGCACCAATTTTATAAAGAGGCTCAGCCAGTCAGACGTTTGTGCTGTGTTGACCCACAAAACAACGGCAGCTTGAAAAAATATATAAAAGGAAAAGGAAGAAAAAAACATATTCACAGTTAAGACTAAAAGATCATTCTTGGGTACAAGCAGAGGACAAAATCAAGGTGATGCGATTATTATTATTATTATTTTTTATGTTTGACCTCACCCCCAGACCCCCCCCAAGAACTGAAGAGCGCCAGGAGGCAGTCGTCAAGTGCATGCGGGCAAACATGGATATGCACCACACGCAAGCAAAGAGCCCCACAAAACAATGCCTTTTGATAAACACATCAAGGATGCACTGCGCCCCCCGCCCCCACCAGACAGGCCAGAGGGCATGAGAGGAGGGAGGGAGTTGGGGCACGGGGGTCATCCCAAAAGCCAGCTGGCACAGGGTAGGGTGAGTGCACCTCAAACCAAACACACCCCTCCCCCTAATTGAATATGCAGCAGTGTACCCGTGCTTTTGTTTTGGCAGCAGCCTCTGTGGAGCAGCAGCAGCAAAAAAAAAAAAAAAAAAACTGACTGGCCAAGCCTCACTTGAGGTCTGTAAAAACTGTAAAAGTTTGTAAACAATGAGATAAATACATGTTTTGCCCCCCCCCCTACCCCCACCCCACCCCTTGAGCCACACACGGTTCCATAGTCATTCAAATGTGCTTTGGTTTAAAAAATAGTGGGTTGATTTTGGGTGTGAGCTTCTTTTTTTTGTACAACTTTGCAACTATTCACGAACATAGCGCGTTATCAACTAAAATGTAGACTTGTTTGAGCTGCCTCACCTTTTGTCAAGGTTCTTTGCGTTCGTTGAAAGCACCTCCCCCACCCGCCACCCCTCAGTATTTGTTTTTTTTTTCTCTTATGTATGAAACTATCCTTTTGCTTTCATCTTTAAAATACAGAGAAATTGATACAATACTATGTCTTACAAATGTAGCTGAGAGCCTGCACTCACCCATGCAGAACTATCCCTGAAGTAGTTGTATAGTAGTAATTCTAAGTAGTAGCTCTAGTAGTAATAGTAGTATTAGTAGTAGTATGGTCACAGTTTGGAGTTTTTCTTCGCAATGTCCAACAGGAAAGCATTCAAACGCAGCTACAGTCTTTTTTTTTGTCCAGCAATGCATGGAAATATTGTATGGGAGAGAGAAAAAAAAGGTAAAAACATCCTTTGCATGACAGACATCAAGACGTACTATCAAGTGTTGACAGGTACAAGAAGACGATGCACTGTGGGCTCCATCTTGTATCAGAGGATGGATACATGTTTATAGCAAAGGGTTTGGGGGTGCATGGGGCGGCGGGGTGTATCAACCACAAAATGACTCGTCAATGACTAATTGCCGAACATGACGAAATAGTAACATGTGCGGAAATCGGGGATGCAGGTTGTAACTGGGGCTGCATCCCGACATTATAAATTCACAGACCATGAAGGAAACAAATACATCAACCCCCCTAAAAAAAATCCTGCAAGACATTAAAAAAAAAAGAAAGGAATGCCTATACCAAAAACTTGTAGGGAAGGTCCACAGTTAAGTGTTTAAAGAGTGGATACACTGGACAGGTTTAGTGATGATGACTGGCGCCGACGACAATAAACAACGGCCCGATTTCAAGCATATGTTCGCTGATGAGGTAAAACATGGCTAAGTTAGACTAACTTCAAACCATTATGTGACACAGGTGAACACAATCAGAGATAACAGCAACAACAAGAGCAAAAAAATAAAATAAAAAAGGAGGATCCATGCAGGAGATCAATGAGTAGCTGTCCAGTGCATCTGGGCTTCTCCCTTCTTGTTACAAGGTTTTCACAAATGTGGCTCAAAAAAAAAAAGAAACCAACAAGCAACTTGAACTTCACATTAAATTTCTGATAATAAGTCATACTTTTTTTTTGTTTCTTATTTTGCTTTTTTTTGTTTTTTGGTCTGAACACAACACGTCACCAAGTCCTGTTTTTAAAATTTGGGAATATAAAGTGAGAAGGACTTTGGACAATAACGACATGACAAAAAAAAATAAAAAAGGGTGGTAAAGTTCACCGGCCCACCAATCAGCACAAGCTTTCCTTTGCAAACCACCACAACCTTTCTCCTTTTCAGAGTCATTGGCCAAAAACGCCATCTCAAGAGTGAATTTCTTTGTATGGACAATATAATTAATAAATTTGTATTATACAGGAGCAAAAAAAGAAAAGGAAATCAAAAGTGAAATAATTTAGTTGCTATATATCTTAAGTATATCTTTTTTTTTCTTAAGCTTTGGTTTGAACTTGTCTAGCAATGTTTTGTTAGTTAGCTCTGTCTTCCACATTCACAAGATCTTTGGAACACACTACACGTAGACCAACTAACCATCATTTACTTGCCTTCACAAAGACCCTACAGTACAATTTTTGAGCCGGAACCACCTTGAGCGGGGCACCCGGAAAGCTATTTTATATTTTGGAATTGAAAACTGCTAACGAGAATATATATTTAAAAAAAAAAAACAATCTATTGGCATTAAAAACCTGTGTTGAGAGATGGGCAGGTTAAAGCATCAGGTGAAGATCATCTACACACTTTGTACAATTAATTACATTGGAACTTTCAACTAATCAACATATCGAGTTCGTTAAGAGTAATCAGAGGTAGCGAGGTCACAAGCCCATATAAATAGACTTCTGTTTTTTTTCTCAAGGGGAGGAAAGCTATACAGACACAAAATAAAACGTACCCACTGAACATATTGTTCAGTCTGAAAACACCCTCTTTATGAGCCCCCCTTTAAAAACAACCGCCCTCCACAAGAAATACCCAAGACCTTCCAGTTTAAACATTCACTGAAATATTATTAGTTCTTTAAGTAAAACACGTACCTCAAGGAGAGGTGGGGGATGGGAGGGTCTTCCCCCCAACCCCCACACCCAAACGGGTTTGGTTGCCGGGTGCACTAACAGGCAAGAAAGGGGGAAAAGAGTGAACATCCTTTACTGTCAACAGCCATGAAGAAAACTCTTGAAACTAAACATTGACCCTAACTTGATCCCACCTGGGTCCTTCTATCAGTTAAAGCATAGAGATGGTCCAGGTCACACCCTCATCGTACATCGAGATCTCCCCCATCGCTTAAAAGAGAAAAAAAGAGGCTATAAAGCTGTCAAAGAGTTCAAAATACTCTTTTTTTGCTATATTATTGCCAGTTCTGGTTTCATTGGGTTCTTTAAATCTATTTGGTCAGAATAGCGTTGCAGAGTAGAGGGTGGGATTCGATCAGCGTTCTATGGACATACCAGCAAAAAGCTTTTAAAAGCAAGGAGGAAAGGAAGCCTTTCGGGGGGGGGGGGGGGGTGGCAAAGGGCAGGACATTACATTGGTACCCACATTCACATTTATCGGCCTTGAAAGAGCACAGGTCGCAAAGCTATGACGCCATGGCTTTGTGACATTAAGCTGAGAGTGAGAGAGAGTCAGAGAATCAGAGAGAAAGAGGAGGAGAGTGTGAGAGAGAGTCAGAGAGACAGAGAGTCAGAGAGACAGAGCTACAGAGACTCAAAGAGCCAGAGAGCCAGATAAAGTTAGAGAGAGAAAGTTCGAGAGAGAGAGAGAGGTAGAGAGAGAGAGAGAGAGTCAGAGAGACAGTGACTCAGAGAGCCAGAGACAGAGAGAGCCAGAGACAGAGAAAGTTAGAGAGAGAAAGTTAGAGAGAGAGAGAGAGAGAGAGAGAGAGAGAGAGAGAGAGAGAGAGAGAAGAGTAAACAGTTCCTCAAGAACTCCTGAGAGGTGAGCATACATGTCACTTTAAAACTTGATGGTGAATACAATCCCCGAAGCGACACCGTCACCACCATCGCCCAGTATGGCAACAACGCTCACTCGAGCCGGGTTGCCGTCGTAAACCGAGCGTAATAGAACTGTGTTGAACGTGTTCATGTGCGTTTCTTTGTCGAGCGAGAGTTTCATTTTGTTTTCTATTCCCAGAGTTCTTTGGCTTGATGCGTTTCTAGGAAGGCGAGGTGTGCATTCTCAGGTGACTGATGAGGTTGCGCTGTTGAGTGAACTTGCCGCCGCACAGCTGGCATTCGTACGGCTTCTCCCCGGAGTGAACGCGCATGTGCTCCGTCAGGCGGTACTGGCGGGTGAAGCGCATGCCGCACTCCTCACAGGCAAAGGGCTTGAGGCCCAGGTGGCTGCGCATGTGGCGCGTCATGGTGCCCCTCTGGGTGAACATTTTGCCGCAGATGTTGCAAGGGAAGGGGCGGGTAAGCCAGTGGCTCTTCTCGTGTTGTCGCAACGTCGCCGGGTCCTTGTAGCTCTTATTGCAAACGGTGCACTTGAAGGGGCGGGCTTCGGGGCCGAAGTTGGAGGGCCCCACGGGGTTGGAAAGGTCCTCGGCCTCCTCTTCATCTTCTTCTTTCACATAGGTCCCCACTTCCTCTTTGATGAACAGCTCGTCCTCGGTGTGCGTCTCCACATGAGCGTTGAGCTGCTCCGAGCTCGGGAAGCCTTTCCCGCAGGGGATGCACACGTAGAGGTTATCCCCGAACGCTGGCTCGAAACCTTCTTGGCGGTAGACGTAGTTGGCGTTCTGGTGTGCCGCACCTGTCCCTCCTCTGCCCCCTGCGCTTTCGCCGTCGCTCTGACCGCTCTCGTCGCTGTGGTCCTGACCATTTTCTCCTCCCTCTTCCTCATCTTTGCAATGGTGGTTTTGGTCCGAGTTGAAGCCGCTGGCACTGCCCCCGCCGGGTCGTCCATCCTTTGGCGCCACTATCACACCGTTAACGAGAGGCTTGTCCTGATCTTCAGACTTAAGCCCCGATGCCTCTTTCTTGGGCCATTCGTTCTTGCGCCCGCCTTGACGATATTTCTTCTGGGGCGGGGGTCCGTCATGTTGGGCGTTGTCGGCTTTAGATGTGCAGTTCAACTCCGCGGGCTCCGAGTTGTAAATGTCTGCACTGGGGAGGGTTGTCGAAGAGTCATCCAGTGAGGCACTGTTGGTTGTGGATACTGAGGCAGATTGAGGGGATTCTTGGGAGTTGCTGTGGGGGCTCAGGGCGTCCGTGACCGTGCCTGCCGATGGAGGACTCTTTTTGGTCAGGTCCAGCCCGAGATCGGGCTCACCTGCGCTTGCTCCGCTGCTGAGGTTACCGTTACTGCTTCCGTTCCCACCGCTGCCGTTCCTTCCCGAGCCCCCGATGTACATTTCGTCGTCAGAGAGCTTGTCCCGAAGGCCTTCATCTGGCTGCGGCTGCTCGACGTCTGAAGTGGTGGGATGATAGTGCTTGTTGGGCCCAGCGGGCGTGGAAGAGGAAAGGCGCTGGTTGTTGTGGCGTAAGCGGCTAAGGGGCCCAGGAGTGGAAGGTTTACCGGGCAGGGGTTTTCCTCCCCCGCGCTTGAGCTTCTTTCTGCACAGGGCAGCGAGGTCGTGGAGCTGGAGGTAGCTGGCTGCAGTTAAGAGGGCACTAAAATTCTGCTCACAGCCCTGGTCTGATGAGGAGAGCAGCTTACCGGTGTAGATGAAGTCCAAGACTTGCCTGAACACAGATGGGTTGACCATTTCCGTGTCGAGGTTAATGAGGTTATCGTGGAGGACCAAAGACTTGAAATAGATGCTGCTCGCCGCCAGGATGTTCTTGTGGGCACGGAAGAGGGCATTCTCCACCACGATGATGACGTCACACAGGAAACCTTTGGCTCTCTGTTGGTTGAGTTGCAGCAGCAGTTGTTTGGCATGATTTGGCAGTTCCATTTCCACCTTCCTTCTTTCCTCGCTTCTCACTCGCTCTCTTCCAACACCACCTGAAGCTGGAAAGACCAAAAACAAAAAGCGCGGTGAGTTTGGGGCTTTCAGGTAGCCACATCAGAAAGGTTCTCAGTGAAAAGCAGACCAATCGGGCATAAATTAACATTCCACGATTAGCATTAACATTCAACCACTCACGCGAGGTTTGTCAACATGAATCACCCCTCCATCAAATCGAATTTTGTGTAACGCAACAAACAGAAACAACAATCTAACTTCCTGAAAGTGAAAAGAGAGCTGCTGCCTTTGAACCGACAATAAAGCACAACGTGCGACTGCCGTTCCTGTGACGGAATCCATATAAGCTCCAGGTTCTCACAGGGACGTTGGCCAAATGTGGCACATAATCAACATGTCAACTTGGAAACAGGAAACCTTCTCCCCCCCTCTCATCTTGCATTTAAAACCAATTGCAAGCCTTCATGGATCAGATACATGTTGCCACTATTCTGGCACAATGGCCAACCGGGCGGAGAAAAACAAGGGATTAAAAGGAAGTACTTAAAAAAAGGTACCTCCTTTCAACTTCTCGTCACTCCCCCAGTCCACATAACTCTGGTTTCATTGAGATGCCCTCCTTGGAAACTCGTCTCACCCTACTCTCCATTAGGTCATGGTAATGTCAGCTCTGCCCCCATTGTCTGGGGGTGGGGGTGGGTGCCACGGCAGGGCCGGGGGGGAAGGATTAGGTGACACTTGAGCAGGTAAAACTACACAGGAGCTCGGGCGGAGAAGGGGGTGGAGGGTGTGGCTCAAAGACAAGGACAGCATCACCGGAACCTCCAGGGAAGAATTAGGGAATTAGGGAAGACCTCATTTGCTTTTAACCTACAAAGCGGTCAGGATAATATCAGTGTAGGCAAGGAAAAAAATAAAATAAAAGACAATAAAAGACAAATAGAAAACACAGTGTCATGGGTATATAACACACCAGTCTTACTATTCGTTTTTAAATAAAGCTGACATGACATGAAAACACTTGAAGGTGATTTAATTGTCACTCAACTAATGACTTTAATTGCAACTCTTATACGTGAGTCGGACAACAAACCACATCAACGACAACCGAAGAGGTACAGGAGGAATTCAGATCAGAATGATTTGTCAGAACTATGACATTGGCATGGATGCAATCTTGGCTTGGATCGATGCCAGCGGCACTCGCGTCACAGGAAGCCGTGTTGGCGACACAGCTTGTTGAGTATTGTTAAAAACAGTCAAGTGTTCTGTCGGTAATTGATATCTTTATTGTTATTGTATTTAGGAAACCCGCCCAAGTTATGTTATTCATGATGAATACTTACAATCTATCTTCTGAATTGTATTTAATATTTCCATTATCGTAAAGGGCATACTGCAAATAAATCCATATTGGTCTAATCCTACCTAGTTGTTATTTAAAAAAATATTACATTTGAGTGCAACCAATACTAATCGTTGGTCTAAGCAAGTACTAAAAATATGAACAAAAGTTAATTGATGAAAGTAAGTAAAAATAAGTAGTGAGTTATGAGTAGAATTGAACAAAGTCAGTGCCATGCAGCGGACAAATCGGTTTGAGGTGAAGCGATATTCTCGCCGTTTGACATATGTTTTCTGAAGCCCTGGGCATTGGGTTAATATGGGCGCATATCATTAATGCCCCACAGAACACCGTGTACTGAATTACAAGAGATTATATAGCGCCGCTAGCGCTTACCTCAATAAGCATATACTGTACATGAGCGTATAAGCCAAGTCAGCACAGTGCCAACCGAGCGATTTAATGGTGATGCGTCACAGTGTTTCTAAACTGCCAAGAAATTGCAATTCACTCTCCACGATTATCCTGGACGTTTAAATGGATTGTCAAATGTTAGAATGTAAACGTATAATGTTTTTTTGCCAATATGACATGGTTTTGGTTTTGTAGTGATCAATTCCACTGCAGACTGGCATTGCAAAATATGTGGGCCAAGAGAAACAACGGCAAAAAAGGCAGTGTACAAATTGAAAAAAGATACAGTGTATGTATACAAAGCAAAACAGCAGGTTTATGAGACACCAAAGTTATATAAATACAATTAACTAATTTATATCAATCATAATTATAGCTAGTTTAATATATAGTTAGCTAGTTTTACAGCTAATAATAATAGCTAGCTTAAAGTCACATCCAAACGAGCGGTCAAGGATTGATACTGCTACCAACCGCAAAAAAACCACCACATTCAAATATCAGATAATACAGTACGGCAAGCCTTGGGACTCAACACAGAGACCAGGGGAGAACCAGAACTAACAACCCTCAACAACAGACAAAAGCTCAGGACTGGAACAAAAGTCCACTGTTGCAACAATTGATAACTGGAGGTGTCTGGCTCTGTTAGAATAGTTGGTCTGGCTGATAGAAATCAGCTGAAGTGATCAGTAGACTCCTGGTCCAGGCCTGGGCTTGCCTCCTCTGATTTGACACTTCAACTCATGGTCTTCACCCCCCCCCCCCCCCTCCTCTCCCTCGCTCTCCTTCTCTCTCATCTGGCCTCCCAACCTTCACATATTTCGGAGCAGGCAGAGAGACCTCACCCCCCCCCCCTCGCGCCGCAACATGTACTGCATCAAAATGAACCAATGATGAAAATACAGTACGGTATAAACCAAATCTGCAATTAAAACTATCTCAGGTGCTACCTGGGTGTGCGGCAATGACTCCTACAAGCGATAATGGAGGAAGGAAAGACCCGTTTTCCATGATGCCAACCGAAATATCATACATCCCTGAAGCATCTTGTCTAACGCTCATGCTTACATCTCCGCAGGCTTTCTGGGTGAGGGCACTAAGAGGCTTTTCCACCAAATAGACAAAAAACGGTGACGAGAACCAGCATACGGAAGACAGCCCAGGAAAGGGAGGGGCAGAAAAAAAACTCCCCCACCCCCTCATTTTCTCATCCCTCCATCTCGACCCCCCCCCCCCCCAACCTCATCACCCACATGGCTACCAGCTCCCCCTGGCCCCTCCGGTGCTATGCTCTGCCGGCTGGATTCCAGGGAGCTGCTAATGGATTGCGGCTGATCTATATGCAGCGAGGGTGGGACACGTGTAGCCTACCTCCTCTTCCTTTGGTGATGCCCAACAGCGTTAATACGACAGGGGGTGGGGGTTGCCAATGGACCTGTACCATCATTACTGCTCCATTGTTAGTTGGGGTATTTTTATTTCTTTCTTGATGGACGATAAACTGGATATCAGGTTTATCGTACACAGCTCACAATTGAGAGCAGAATAGTTTTCCTGGTTTAGGTCATGAAGATTGTCCTCTCTATTTCTATCTAAGTTTCTTGGATAAGAAGCAAAACGTCCGACACCTTCAAAGAAGACAGATGACGGCTGAAGAAACCTTTTCATTGTCTCTATTACTTATGACTTGGATTGTCCACTTGGTTCCTGATGTATCTATGTCTTTAACCAGTTTAACTCTAGGAGGTAATGACTGAAACGCTGTACGTATATTAGGTACGATTGCATAATTGGTGGTGAGTTTCCAGCAGGGTTAATTCCTGCATTTTCTAATCCCTCAGCTAAAAATGCATGATGTGTCCTGGCAGAGAAGCTCTGAGATGTCAAGATAGCCAACTGGGCAAGAGAGCCTTAAGGAATTATTGACCCTTAAGAAACAAGGCGTGCTCTGACCAAACACAGCCCCACATACCAAGTGAAGCTAGCTCAGGGGGGGCTTTGAATGGAGACCAGGGTAGACATTGCCCTTCAAGCCGTAGCCGGAGGATCAGTTTACCTTGCCTGCAGTTTTGACCTTTTCAAAAACAGGCTGTGACTTAATGATAGAGGGGCAGCCTCACTCTGAAAACTCTCAAGTACCCCCGCTGCTTAGTCTCAACCTTGACTTCTTTTGGGTATCTTCTCTTCAGTTTACAGGGGTGTGTGCCCAGACTTGAAAGACATGATAAGAAGGGGGGGAAAATCCAGGTGTCTGTGGGTTGAACACACATGCACACGCAGGTAAATTATCTCTTCATTAAAACTGGTTATACCAGAGGTCTGGGCGATCAGGTTTTACTTCATTTAATCCTTATACATACATGACAGGATTGAAGGCAAGGCATTTTTTGGAAAAGTTTCACATTGCTAAAATCATCCCCATTCAAATAGTTCTGCAAAAACTTTAAGAAACACTTATGCATGCCAAGCCAGCAATTGATGCAATCAATTCCATCGGAAACAATATACGGGGGAGGGGGTGGAAGGATTGGGTGCTCAAAAGGGGTGGGTCCCTGTTCTGCCATCTCAAAGGTGGCTCTGGTTGATGCATAGCAATTTTATTTTGACACCATTTTGTTAGAGGCTGATTGAATAAATGGTTGCATTATTCCAATGGAAATTTAAGACTATTTCTTTCCATTTATAAAAATGTCTTAAAGACCTGAGATCAACATTTGAACCATGCCCCAAAAACATTTTTTTTCACCACCCCGCTTTTATTTTTGTGATATCTTTTCATTTATCCACCTATCTTGGAATGTTCTCTTAATTTCCATTGTTTCATTTCATGTTTGCTTCTTCAGCAGAACAGATTTGCTTTTCATATGGAAAAATAAAATTGCCTAGACTTGACATATAGAGTAAGCGTTGTTTAAAAATTTCTAACAGTCCACTTGTCACTTGTTAAAAATGACAGTTTAGAAACACTATCGCATAAAAATGACCCATTTCACCCCCCAAGGCGTTGAAGGATTAAAAGGAGAGCAATGCAGCAAACTTCATACGGCGACGATGACGGAGAGAGCGGTGGGCTGTGGCACTAATCTCCAGAACAGATCACCGGGAGCCTGGTGAAAGGGCAGAGGTGAGTCAAAGTCCTGTGGCGCAATAACAAAACACACCCTACGACTGCAAAAGGTCATTTGCTTACATTCAATAGAAAAGACGACGATCCTGAATTAAATAACAAAACAAAACAAAAAGGCAACTTAATGACCGACTATTCCTCCACGACCTTTTTACAACAGTGACTCGAATAGAGCACTGTGGTCTACTGAGCAGGTGATAAGGTAAGAGACCAAAATGTGCCGTGAAAGACAAAAGGAAGAAAGAAAAAAAGACTGCACTGCACACATGTCGAGGCCCTCAGTTTGTGCGCGCGCGCACACACACACACACACACACACACACACACACACACACACACACACACACACACACACACACACACACACACACACACACACACACACACACACACACACACACACACACACACACACACACACACACACACACACACACACACAGTCATGAAGACAGTGCACTAACAACACGCACACACACCCAGAGAGTATTGCTGGTGGGCAGTGCGAGTGGGGGGGGAAGGGTTGGGGGATGGTACAAAAGGCAGTTTGAAATACAAACAAGCAACCACCTAAGACCCATTTCAACATGGCCGACAGCGGGCTCCGCGGGTAAGGTTGATCCAAGATTGACTACGAGCGCTACTGTTGCAATTAACAGGGTTTCAATTCACTTGCTCACTCCCTCGTGAGCGAAAGGAAAGCTCACAATAAGGAGATTAAAGACAGCAGCAGAGCTTTACTCATTTTCAAATAACCGCTCGCTTAGGTTTCCTTATACCTGAGTTGAGACATGCCGCGTCAGGCAGAAATCAACACACGGGCAGACCTAAGGATTGGTTGAGGAAGATTTTTTGTAATCCCACAGCATCCATGATTTCTTATCATTTTTGATGTATCAGTATTGCAGTCGAGGCAAAAGTGCAGATACTTTGTGTGAAATATCAGTCTCGTGCAATAAATGGTTATGGTCACCAATCTGAGGTGGCACAACATCCCCCCCCCCCCCCACTCCCTGGCCCTTTTGGCACAATAGCCAAATTTAAATCAATCGCCACAGTTGAGTTAGTGTCACTGTGGCACCGTTTGGAAGGATCCTTTGTCGAGCTGAATGATTTTCGAAAATAACATCTAGTGATTCTTATTATTTGATATCCAAATCATGCTACAGTGCAACACTCATTATAGACAAACTTGGCAGGAAATCACATGATACCATCAAAACAATCAAAGCTAGTGATCCAATAATGCAACACAGCAGCAGTGGTTGTGCGAGGTGGTTCTTTTTCACGGTTGAATAAAGCAAGAATTACTCCTTGCTGTAACACATAAAGGATGTATATATAGAACTGTAAACCCATGTAGAAACATTTTCCTTGTCAGTTTTTTTTTTTCGCTTATGTACATGCTCATTGCATATTCTGTATGTGTAGGTTCATTAAGAAATTGTTTTAGCATGTTTGAGAAAGTAACTGCTTCATACGGATATTGTGGTCCGAACAATCTAGCCTAACATTCATACCGTGGTTTAAATCGAATCCCTTCAAAGTAATAGCATACATTGCACTGTAAAATTAAGTACAGTGAGACCTCAACTTACAAACACCTTATCTTACAAACTTTTCATCTTACACACTTCAAATTTCTGAAAATTAAACCTTATAATAAGCACTATTTTCATAATACACACCCAGCACGGCTGGCGGAGTGATCTTCGGCGGAAGCACACGACCGAACAGCACCAGAGGTTAAGTTACCAACAGTCCTTATGGAAGGTGACTCTCCTTCCATAAGCCATCAACAACCATCAAAAAGGTAAATAAAACTTTATTTTACAGCACAGTTTATTTCTTTAATTACAGTCCTCATGTAATGTGCCTCTCTTTCCAAACAGCAATTCTGTTTGACCTTCGACCTCCAACGCCATTCCATCAAGCCATCAATGACCATCACAAATGTAAATAAAGTGACTTTATGATACAATGCAGTGTATTTCTTTCATTACAATACAATAGCACATTTATTATACATAGAATAAGGTATGTTGTGTGTAGTTTTAAGGCTTATTTAGTTGAAAAGTATATTTTGTGGAAACCCGGGAACGGATTATTCCCATTTTAATGGTTTCCTGTGGATTTTTTTTTTTTTAATACACACTTTTCGCCTTACACACTCTGTCTGGGAACCAATTAAGTTCGTAAGTTGAGGTCTCACTGTATACAGATATTAATGAGATATTTCCAAATGTGAAATTCAAGTATTTCCTGTGAAAATGGGCATAAAGTATGAATGGATTTGTTCTGATTATCTTATCTTTCATACAGTCCATGAATAGCATGCCGCTAAGTAGATTGCGAAAGGCACCACAAAACAAACAAATTCGTCATGAACAAATCAAACTAAATGAATGAATACAAATAAAAAATAACTTAAATCAGTAAACAAATCATTGCCTAGTTCTATGTCTCAGCCTTTAAAAAACGGCTGTACACAATGATCGGGGATGTTGTTTACCATTTGTCAACTGCGGGCATTCGAGTCTCTTCGGTGATTAATGGCTACATAAATAAACTTAGAACAAATACATACTTTTAAAATCCATTTAATTAGGCAAAAAAAGGACTTTATAACATGTAAAATTCATTGAGTTAAATTTCAGAAAAAATAAAACACGTTTACCGGAAAATGCTCCATTTGAATGAAAAGAAGCTGAGCGAAGAATATATACACTGTATAATAATTGGGAATCGTTTCCCAGGAAATAGCTACCTTTAACATTGAAATAAACTAATCAGAAATACTTCCATTTGATTGCTTTTACATTTGCCATTACTCTGAAGGGATTCAATTGACATCAAAATGTTTATTTTCAGCTGATATTCCCCGGCCCTCAGTCTACGAAGCAGTGAAGTATCTGGCAAAAAACATTTACTGGTACATAACGTATCATCTTTCATTTATGAACATACAATATTAAAGAATTTAGGTAAAACATATTTTTACACATAATTGCAAATGTATAGAATTATGAATGCAAGCAGTAGGCCATGCTTTGTTGAGCCATAGGAAAAAAACAAGTGTCTGCCTCACACAAGGTACTATATATTGATTAAAAGCTGATCATTAGAGACTGTGATTGAATTCACATTTTCATTTGAAGTGGAATTGTGGTTCTACAAAGAGTCCTTTGGATTTCTTTTTAAAATTGTCATAAATTAAGGTCCAAACATTTGACTTGGTAAATCAACCGATTGACAGCATCTGTAGGAAAATGTTAATACAGATTTGATTCCGATGTCCAAACATTTGACTTGGTAAATCAACCGATTGACAGCATCTGTAGGAAAATGTTAATACAGATTTGATTCCGATGTAATCCAATATAATCTGATGGCCGGCTATAAATGCCGGCGTGGGGTGAGGAGATACGACCGCCTCCCCCTTCTCCCTGAGCGTTGCATGCCTGAAGAGGGAAATGCATGCATTACAGTATGTCCACTGCGGATAGGGTCAAAACCTTCCAATTAAGACTCCTTTTATGTGTCAGGCAGTTCATCCGTGTTGCAGACAAACAAGTCCTGCCCAGGGTGCAACGGAAAGAAAAGAGCCCCTTATATTTCATCACAGGAGGGGAGTGGGGGGGGGGCTGTGGGGGGGGGGGGGGGGGGGGGGGGGGGCAATGGCCACTACATGCCCCATATGTGCCAGTGTTGTGAAGGAAAGGGCTCCATCTCACACATGGCTCATCTACAAGTCCATTCAACTTTGGACACATCAGGGAGAACGTGTACACATAATTTTACATTTCACATTTAATTTCTTCAAATGCTCAATAGATAAAAACAAATTTATTTATGCTTTGAATATGGAAAGAATCTAAAGTCTTCACAACTAATGCTGAGCAGCTCATGAATGTTTTTTTTCTGTCAGGGCCATGGAAATAAAAGTGAGTTTACTAACGTGAAATAAATTTACCAATAAACTATACACAATAGCTCACTCACAATTCAGTAGAGTCCTAGTTCCAATTGATTCTGTCCAATTTCTGTTGCCAATGGCCAGAATTCATATGCAGCATGAAAAAGGCTTTCTTAAAACAGGAAGTCTTCAGGGGTGGCTGAAGATGTGATTATCTGTGCTTAAAATACGCATGTACAACAAGCATTTGCATTAAACATCTAATGCAGTGCAACTGTGAAATACTAGAAGACACATGACTTAATGCATGAGGCAAAAACACTTCTCTCATGGTTTTGTGAGTCAGAGGAATAGTGATTATGAAATATGCTGTAAGAATGGGGGATTTTGGAGTAGGTATTAACAGAGTAGAGATTCATGTCATTTTATCAACAAATATGCTTTTTAAGTTTAAGACAGTGTAGTAGTACAACTCAAATTATCCACATTTTATTATATGTTTTAGTACTGATAAAAAGATTGTTAACTAGGTCTGAACTACTGTTGCACTTGGATAGTCTTGCAGGGATGTACATTGAAATGTTGCTGTGGTTCTCATACGAGGAACAGAGGTTGTTTGTAACATCCATCCATGTATTTGCTATCGCTTATCTGGAGTTGGGTCATGAGGGTAACAGCTTTTGCAGAGAAGCCCAGACTCCCACCTCCCCAGCCACTTCTTCCAGCTCTTTCCGGCGGATCCCAAGGTGTTCCCAGGCCAGCCAGGAGATATCATCTCTCTAGCATTTCATGGGTCTTCACCGGGGCCTCTGCTGGTGTAACATGCATGGAACGCCTCACCAGGAAAGCATCCAAGAAGCACCCTAACAAGATGCCCGAGCCACTTCATCTCTCTCCTCTCTACGTGGAGAAGTCAAATCTAAGCCCCTATCCAATAACTGAACTTCTCACCTAATCTCTCAGGGAGAGCTCGGCCGGACACCCTGCGAAAGAAACTAATTTTGGCCGCTTGTATCTGATATCCGAGCCCACCTCAGAGACTCCAGACTCTGCTTCCTCTAAGGAAGGCATGTTGGTCGAGTTGAGAAGGATTCTGCCCAGATTCACAGTGTCCCTGGTTGAGGTCAGCAGGGCCCCCAAATCAATCAATCAATCAATCAATCAATCAATCAATCAATCAATCAATCAATCAATCCATTAACCCACCAACCTCATGGATCAATTTAAAGGGTGAAAGCACATCAGGGCAAAGTAGTGTCTTTGAGACACGTCTCACGTGTGCATAATTTCTGGAGCCTTACCAAGTAAACAGTAAAATGTCGATTATGCCATACGTTTATTTTGATGTGCAGGCATGTCAACAGAGCATGCAAGCAAACAAAAGCAACAACTTGTCTGCACTCACGTCAACTCAAAGACATTGTCACTGCATGCAGCTCCGGAGTTTGGATGTTCCCACCGGGACTGTGTGGATTTGCTCTGGATACTCCAGTATGCTCCTGCATTCCAAAAACATGCATCACAGGCTGATTGAAGACACTAAATCGTCTCTCGGTGTGAGTGTGGATAGGCTCCACTAACCCGCAGACCTTTGTAAGGATAAGCAGATCGGAAAATGGATGGATGTGTGGGTGGGTGGACATACAGTAAAGTCTCGTTATATCGATATTCTCGGGAGTCTGAAAAAATATCGATATAACCGGACTATCGATATATCCGATCCTGCGGCATGTAAATTTTCTCCTTGCATTCCGAGAAATAGTATCGTAATAAGCAGTACTATCGATATAACCAATATCGATATAACGAGACTTTACTGTATTTTGAAAGAAATGCAAAATATCTGTTGATCCAATCAATCAGAGGTGTAAAATTGAGCACTAAGCATTCAAGGTAACACAATATGGCCTTATCAAGAGTTTACTTTTTTTTAAGTTAAAGAAAATCTAATCTAATTTGTTTTACCCCCCCCCCCCCCACCCAAAAACCCTCACCGAACTAAATCAATCCTGGCAGCCGCACATGATGTAGTATCTCTCTCTCTCTGTGTAAGGAAGTGAAGCAATCAACTAGCCAGTGAACATATGATTGGTACGATAATGTGACTCTGTTCTTCGAAGAATGAACTTTGTTGGTGAGATAAGACTGGCCAGACCCCCCCCCTTCAAAAAAAAAGGCAACACGCCCATGTGACCTGAATCTAACAGCTTTGAGTTCCCCCACCACAAAAATAGCCACCACCTCTAACTTTAAAACGCATTATTAGAACCACATGGCTATCAGAAACACATTTTTCTTTTACTTATTAACTCATTCGCTGCCATTCCCGAATTTATTCACGAATTGAAAAGTGTGACGTGCAGCGCCATTCCCAATTTTTTTCAGGTTTTGTTTTTTCTTGCGAGGGGTGCCGATAAAGCGCTGGTCAGACCTCTGGCAATGTTTTTCCCTCCCAAGAAGGGGCAGCATTTGCCTTTTTCCCCGTTAGCGCTTTGTTACAGCTTCAGCGCTATATAAATCAATATCAGGATGTATTGTATTGCATTTTGTACAGCTGCCGCCATTTCAAGCTTAGATAACTCCAGACCCATATAACTTAGAAATGAACTATTTTTTTCTGATAAAAAGAAAATAATATAAGGTTACTTACGCTGCAATGAATGTTTATGTACTCCTAAAACTATATATTCTGGTAGGTCCTGCAATTTGAGTGAAAATGACAAAAAACCCTGGCACTGAAGTGGCCACACATTAGCACATCGTCTGGCAGTGAATAGGTTAAAGAGCAGCAACAACCCTGCCCAAAGGTGCTGGGGACACTGAACGAATCTCAAACTGTCCTCTGACAGGCGGCGCAGGCTATGCATGTCTTGCATGAACAGCCTTTAAGTCCTTGAACGCATGTCAGCAGAACATACAACCTAAGTAACCTTCTTAAGGCATTGTGCTGCCTACACACGCCACTGTAAGCCATGATCACAATGGACACAGGCCACTGTGTGTATATGTGTTAAGAGGAGGGTAGCAGATCATGAGGCGCACGCACACACACACACACACACACACACACACACACACACACACACACACACACACACACACACACACACACACACACACACACACACACACACACACACACACACACACACACACACACACACACACACAAAGGCCTAAAATTAACCTCCAGGCGCCTCTTTGTAGTCCATAGTGATCAGTTAAGCTTGTCACACTGATCAGTTGACTCATCTTGGGTAGACGCAATCGCCTAAAATCGACATTGAAAGTACATCTGTTGAGAATTTGACAACTGCAGTGAACAGATGTTTGGCCATGGTTGTAAAATGACAGTTTGCCAAAAGAAAGAAAAAGAAAGAAAAGTCGGTTTTAAAAAAACAACTGTTATTTCTTTGGCTTTATTTCAAATTAAATATTTGTTATGGTCACCTTCGCTATGGTTTTAGTTCATATCAATATAGGCATCTCAAAAGGACGAAGAGTCAGATTTAATTTACATACATTTAATTTCAAGCGCCTTTCAAAACGCCCAAGGACACTTTACAATAAAAACAAAGCACACAACAATAAAACCATAAGTAAAATGATAAATAACAGCATATTGAACTAGACATTGAAAGCAATTTTAAACAGATGGGTTTTGAAGTGAGACTTGAAAATAGGGAGGGAGTCAATATTACGGATGTTGGGTGAAAGTGAATTCCAGAGTTTGGAAGCAGAGCGGCTGAAAGCTCCGCATCCCATCATGGTGAGATGGGCAGAGGGCACATAGAGGTGAAGGGAGGATGAGGATCTGAGGGACCGAGAGGGAACGGAGATTTGACAGATAGGGAGGGGCAAGGTTATGATAATAATAATACGCAACACAGGTGATGTGAATCCAAACCAGCAGCCTCAGGTATGTTGATTCGTTTTAACGAGGTGCCAACTTTGCAAATAGAGAGACAGAATAAACAAAACATGTGTGCCAACATTTAATGTTGCAGCATAAGCAAATGCTGGAGGCAAAGCGAGAATATCCTCCCTACTAGCTTGACAAGCCTTCTTTAATTAAGTTCATATACTGCTTCCAAAATGTATTCCACTTTTTTTGGCTTTGTCATACAGCTCAATAAAACAAGTTTCTCTGCCAGTTTCAACCCGCCCTGTGAAACGGACTGAAATTATCCTGGGGTTCGAGTAGCAATGCATAGTCTTGCAGTCTTACACTGCAACGGTGATATACCTTTCGGATCAATTATTTGATTAAACTGGATTTTGTTTCATAAAACATCTGCATGTGACATGCAGGTATTATTGGTATTGCCATCGGAAGTGCCCAGACCGTACCTGGTACTTGGGACTGTGTGCGGTTTTAAAAGGTCAAGCCTGGTTTGCTTGTTAAATGGATAACCGCTAGCCGGTCTGCATGTTGCCTCGGAATCAGTTGTGACCATTGCAGTCATGTATGAAAGTGTTTGTTGGTTTGTTCAATAAAGTGATTGAAAATACACTGGCGGTGCATTACAATGAAAGATAATTAACGGTGGTGGGCTATATTAAATTAGCTAACTGATACGTTGGGTTAGCGATCGTAAACATGCTGTTTTGGAACATTCGATCATCTTCTTTCGAGAGTGATATGATCACAATCTTAAGACACTGTTTTTCCCCACTTTAGTTTTTGACTGTAGTAATGTTTTATAAAGATGATTCGCTGCAGAGATTTCACCATGAGGTTTTTTGTGTTTATGTTTTTCGATTAATTGATGCATAAGATGTAGAGTCACAACAAATAGCTAAAAGCTACACGCAGTGATTAAGGCATCATTGTCTCAGTTCTTCAATCAGTCACAATATTCATTGAAAAAAAAGGATCAATGTCCTTACTAAAGACAGTTGTTTCTTTAAGACTGTTCATTTTCAGTTATCAAGAGTATTGTAGTCTGAAATTGAGATAACTGGACACTTGTTTGTTGAATTTGTTTTGTCAAAACATTAAAACATATTCGATGAAAGCATGATAACATTCATGTATAAAACTCCGTACAACCCTTAAAGGGGCTCCTTCTGCCTACAGTGCCTAGAAATAAATGACCTACTAGATCAAATAGGCTAGAAATACAATCAGGGCTTTCCCATACCTAATAAAAAAATCCACACAAACATGGTTCATTGGCTAATACAGACTGGTTCAAGTCACTGTTATGTTGGGCTCTCAGGTATGATCATGTCATATATGCATTTGCATGTGGCGGAAAACTTCACAGATGAAACATGAAACTGCACCTAAGAGAGACATTACAAACCAGATAAAAACAAGTTGCTTACACTAAAACAAGAGCCAGTCGAGGAAACCAACATTACTGACATTCCTATGCCTTATTATCTCCATGCCCCTTGGTACTTTTAGCAACACTAATCACCTGAGAATCCAAGCTGCCTTCTCACCTGGGAGGGAAATAAATGTTTCAACGAATGAGCCTTTGCTGGGTTGAATTAGATATAGATCTACGAGCACCGCTGTTTGTAGAGCAAAACAAAGATGGGCGATGAGATCTTGCATCCACTGCTTTCCACACACCGCTACTTATGTCTAACTGTCAGTGGCTGCTGCTAAATCACTTTAATTGATCCTACGCGGCACAAAATGTGGATTAACCTGAACACAAACAATGCACGTCGCGCCATATATTTAGTATCGACTGCCCCGGCTCGCTGACCATTATGGTAATTGCGTAGAATCCACATGACTGGACCTACTAAGTCATCGAGAGAGGATGGCAGGAGAGAATGAGCAAATACTCATCGTAAATAGAGATAATGTAAACATATTTTCTTGAAGGCAAGAAAATAAAATACATCGTTTTGCCAGCCTGGTGATGATTTGGTCCATATTAACTCGGAGGGAGGCATCGTTTGCAAGTCCACCGTGCCAACGTAAACCACAGCATTTGGAAAGCCATCTCTTCATTTTTTTATTATTGTAAGGTAGGCCATAAATGGTTAGGTTTACGCATTGAGTACGTCTGCAACAAGAAGCCGGAATCGGCACGAGTGTAGTCTCTTTTTTTGTTGGCACGCCGTGGAAAAAAGCCAGAGCAACACTGCAAACCAACCATAGGCAAGAAACCACCCATACGCACACACACTCACGCGCACACGCACGTACACAAAAAGCAGCCGTTTCACAAGCGCGTCGACACACGTTAGACGGATAAAGAATCGTTTCAAATTACCTTCTTACATCGGTAGGGTGGTTCTCAAGCGTTCTTTACCATCCTCTTGCTCATCTCACAGCCTTCGGGACGCCATGTTGCAAGCTTATGACGTTACGCTTCCTCACCCCTGACCCACATTTGAATAGGAACCAGCCCGGAGTGCATCAGCACAGAGAAACACAACTCTCAGCCCACGGTGGGAGGGTTCGGAGTTCGAACACCAGCCCGCCCCTCCCCTTGCTCTTGGCAGTGGTACCTGCGAAGATGGGTGACGAATGCCCACTCCAAGAAGTCGGTTTATAGGATAGAATTGTTCTCTGTGAGCCCACACGTGACTTAAAAATGTCAAATAATTAACAGTTAGAATAAAATAGTATTCGTTGTTTTGTTATTTGCCTCTTTTAACTGGCCAACGCTAGAATAGCTTTTCACAAACACACACATCTCACTTGCAACCTAAATATCAATCAGTTTCGATCACTTCACATTTGACACACTCTCTTTCACAGTCATTTGTACGATATTATCAGAATTTAAAAAAATACGATTATACGAAACGTCGAGTATGGGCAATCCCTTCAAGTATTTGATACTTTTCACTTTCTGGGTGATACTGTGTGACCTCCTGGGTCAGACAAGTGAGAGCTAAATCAAGCAGAATTGTTGGAATGGGGGGTCAGAAAGTGGGCACCAGATGTGCGGAAGCGGGGTTGTTTATTTGGCTCCTCCTCTTTGCACAGAAAGGCCCCAAGTTGTGTCCGTTACAAACAGACACGTATTTCGGGTCTAGCGTGACTGGTCTTTCATAAGGATACCGTTCAAATTGTCACGAGCGTGTAACATCAATGTTAGGTATTGACATTTAATCACATTTTCAAATTCAACGAAGATACTGTACCCAATACAGGCGTCTTCATCGAGGATGGATGGCGCTGTGCCAAAGCACTATGCCGCCACCAGTTGGCTGTCGAGGAAACTGCAATCGTTGAACCCAAATAATAATAATAATAATAATAATAATAATAATAATAATAATAATAATAATAATAATAATAATAATAATAATGATAATACATTTAATTTATAAGTGCCTTTCAAAACTCTCAAGGACACTTTAAAGTCACAGGTTAAGTTTTTCTGCGGATGAGCAGCGGCAGCCAGTCACACCAGCGTTCACTCAACCCGGAAGTAACACACACACGCAGACACACGCACACGCGCACACACACGCGCACACAACGCACGCGTACAAATCACTACCTCAAATATAAAATTGTCATATAAAATTCAGTCCCTGTTTAAGTTGAATTTTTTTTGATAAGTGTTCCCAAACTTTGACATTTTAATCTCACATAACATCACCAAAATGTCACTTAAATGTATGAATATTGAACGATTTTTTTCATCTACGTTTACCTGCAAATTGACTTCCGTGTGAAATCCGGGACTGTTTTATTGAAAACAAAGTTAATACACTCGCAGAAAACCACACGTTTCTCAGATTTCTCATAGCAACACATTTAGTGTACCTTCTGCCTTGTAATAGAGGAACGCGTAAGTGTTCTGTCTGTCAACATAAATTTCTGGCATTGACTGAGGAAAGATATTTGAATAAATACATTAATTTTCAGATTAATTGAGTCATGTGGTTGTCTGTGTATGTGTATGGTTATGATGTGGGGGTATTGTAATTTGAATCGACATTTTTTGGGCGCTCAGTGGGTCTTAAACCCACAATACCTGGACAGAATTCAGATAAATTAGTCGTTAATTGGTTCCTCGAGACTCGCTGCTGCTATCTCGTGGTTTTTATGGGCCGTTTATTTTCTGCCATTCAGCATTTTTAGAACAGGTGAACGTCCATACGCAACTTCTTAATAACAATGGCTAGAAAACGGCGAAAGGAATGCTACCGTTCTTCCCAGTTTAGTTCCACAGTTATCCGTGTCCAACGTTTACAGTGCGACCCTGCAAGGCATTCAGTCACCCTACCCGATCCACCTTTAAAGCATTGGAACAGAAGGAGCTGTTCCAATGAAGCTTTGTTTTGGAGAAATGCTGAATACAAGAAAAAAAAGTTCGGAAAAAATATGTCAAAAGAAATGATCTGCTTAAAACACAACTTTAGCATCAGTTGTAGTCTTTGGCATGTGACTCAGCATGATTCAGACTTGATCTTAGTTTTACTCCAGAGTGCTTTCTACTATCTTTGTGACTGCTTTGTTTCCTGTATATGGTAGTTGTCCATGCTAAGAGCTTTGTTACAGCTTCAGCTGTTGTTAAAGCGCTATATAAATCAATATATATCAATTGCATTGTATCCGGAATTGACCTTGTCAGTCCACAACTTTTGTATGATTACAAATGTACATTTTTTGGAATAAAGCCGCAACCTGCTTGTTGATAAATACAAACACCACCATACGATGTCACTTTATTTCAATGTTGGTCATGATGGTGGTGGTATTGAGAAGTATGCAATCAAAAATTGTGTTTGATTTAAAAAGTTTGAGAACCACTTCTCTAAGGGAAATGACGAAAATAAGATTGACACTCCTGCTTTGCATTTTAAACAAAGTTAAGTCAAGGGGACACACACAAGTGACACTGGAGACATAATTGAAGATTCCATTGAGACTCGGTGGTAAGGCCTTATCACATGTGATTAATTGCACTTCACTTCATGCAAAAACACAAACAAGACAAATGCAGTGTTTGTTCCGCACGGCCCCTGGAGGTCTGGATATTGCCTTGAAAAGGGGCTGGAGGAACTCATCATCCATACTCAACGATGGGGGCGTGAGGATGCTCCTTAACAGCACCATTCCACTATCGGTCGATTTTGACTCAACGGGTGACTTCTTTGTGTTCATCTTTCACATCCTGTTCGCCACCAGTGCGGTCCTGGTGGCCGGCTCGGTGGCCGTGGGCATCGCATCCAGCCGCTCGCTGCGCGTCCAGAATCGCTTCATTTTCATGCTCAACACCAGCGTGAGCGACACGTTGACCGGTTTCTCCGTCTACTATTTGGGCTTGTTCGATGTCCAAGAGGGTTACCCATCCAGAAACGGGACTTTCTATATATTGCCTTCCTTCCTCGGCGTCAACGTGTTGACCTTCCTGTTCGCCCAGTTCGACCGCTACCTGGCCGTGTGCCACCCGTTCTTCTATCACCGCTATATCAGTCGCTCGTTGGTGATCGGCGTGTGTGCTTTCTGCTGGATCTACACCTACTCCATCCTCACCGTGCAGAACATGGTGCCCATCTCCAAGGCGGCCCAGATCAATGCATTCGGGGTCATGACCCTGCAGATCATCGTGTTGGTCAAGGTCAGATTTGGCAAAAGTACAAGTACAGACACTTGTGCATGTGAAAAACAGATTGTTTAGAGTAACGATTTGACTACTGTAGTCTGCTGAACTAAAAGGTATAGACCAACGTTATATTTTTTTTATTTGACATTATCAATAGTTCTTATTTTATTTTGACTTTTAATTTTTAAATTTAATTTGATTTATTGAACTTTTAGGACTGCTTTGTTTGTTGTATTAGTTTTTTTGTGGTGCTTTGTCTTTGTTTTTTATTATTCTAGTATATCTGTAGTATAGTATAGTATAGTATAGTATAGTATAGTATAGTATAGTATAGTATAGTATAGTATAGTATAGTATCTTCTTTTCCTTTCGGCTTTTCCCTTCAAGGGGTTGCCACAGCGAATTAGTAACCTCCATCTTCATACGCATGAATAGTATAGTATAGCTATAATCTAGTATTATTATTTTTGTTGTTTTATTTTAAATAAAGAGCATTTGTCAAATGCAGGATAAAAAAGACAGGTCACAATAACTACAGTGCAAATAAACTAGTAAACTACAATTCTCAAATAACTTCAAGCTTCGTTGTTCCTTGCGGCTGTACAGTAACACCTGAACTGATGAAAGAAGTTAATTGAATGAGATGAAAAAAGGGCATTAAAATGTTTACATTTCTTTCATAAACAGAAAAATACAAAAATAAATAAACACACTGAAGATTTTCTTTAATTTTCATTTCGAGAAAAAAATTGTTGCTTTCTGTTATTTTATTCCTTTTCATAACAAACATGAAATTAATACTGTATGTATAAAATAAAGGAAACTCATCGTAAATGAATTATCATTCTACTGGAACGTTTGCAAATTTTAGGCGATTTCTACTCTTACTTTCATTATTGCTTTGCCTTGTCACGACGAGAGTTTTGAAGACGACATTTCGCGACGTGGTTGTCGCGATATTATAGAACGGCGTACCAAAAGTTATGGCTCGATTCGAATTTTTAAAAATCGAGGATTACCAACCGCCTCGGGTTGACAGGTATGTCAACAAAACAACGTTGTAAGTAAAATATACAAAATACAAAAGTTAGAAAGAGTAACATTTGTAGGTTATTTGTATTTCCCACTACTGACCAAGGTTCTGATGACCATCAAGCTGTATGTGATTGCCCGCAACCATCTTGCCCGAGAGCCGCCCAGCGCCGAAAGGGACAACAAGAGGGAGTCTCTGCGCATCATCGTTTTTGTCGTTATCTGCTTCCTGGCCCTGTGGTGCCCTTCTTTCGTCAACATCATTGTCAGGCAGCTCACCCGTACCGGGCTGCGCTTCCGCAACGAGGCCACCAACCTGTTCGCCATAATGGCGCGCCTCAACGCCTTGGTCACACCGGCTCTGTACATCTGGGGGAGCCCGGCCCTGAGAGGAGCCGTGTGGAGGCTCGTGTGGAAGCGGGTGTGTCCCAGACGGAGGGCCAGGTAACGCATAAACATTAACTATGACGACAGTTTCATTTCGCCTTCACTGTCATGTCTTTCTCTCCGTTTCAGAATCGATTTAACTCCCGAGGTGTGATGAAAGAAGGACGGCGAGCTTTTTTACGACGCACAGTTTTTTTTATGATTATTGTCGTTGTTTTCTGAATGAATGATCTTAGTTTTGTTTTGTGATTTCTACTTTCTTTGTTATTCATAATTGTTTCATTGATGTATATATTATATTTGCTCCATGTACAGAATTTTGTGTACAGCGATGGTTGTTGTGCTCTGTAAATACAGTTGAGTTGATACAGTATGTAGTATCGATAGTTTTGATTATCCATCCATCAATTTTCTAATCCGCTTATCCTCTATTTATATCTTGAATTTATATATAAAAAAATCACTCATGAAGTGTGCATATTCACTGGTTGGGTTTGGTACCTCTAAAAAGGTTAAGGAACCAGTGCACTCTAGACTAGACTAAAGGCTGGAGGAAGCCCACATACCACTCAGTACTACAGCACCAACATTTGGCAACAACTGCAGTGAAGACAACATTCTCACTCACATACACATATACTGTATGTACAATTTACAGTTTTTGAATAAACTTAACATAAATGTTTTCATAATGTGGTATGGAGTCAACTGAAATTGTGCTGCCCTGGATCTACTCGTAGATTAGAGAATGCACTGGTGAGGAGTACATACATTATTTTTCACAAAATCTTCATAGTCTGTTCAAGCTTGCAAAGAACTTGGCAATTCTGAACATATCTATCGAGAACTGTATTGATGGTAAAGTGGTGTATCTAGTGATGCATAGTTAACAATGTATTTTCACATTATTTTATAGGTAGAGATGTTAGAGAGGCAATTGAACACCTAAAATAGACTGTTTGTAAGAAAATAATCTGTTTTAAATTAGATATCAAGTAGACAGGATGAACTTAATACAACTAGGTAGAGATGTTTTTTTCAATGTTCCATCTTTTTTTCCAATGCTGCTGGGCTCAAATTGTTCTTCAATGGCCAACGTCTACCTATTGAACGCTTCTGTGGATGGCAATATATGACTGTCTTCTCGGATTTACACAGCTTAATTCTTTCTCGTTGGACCTGTAATGAGTTGATAAAATAGAAATAAAACACATCAAACTGACTGTTTGAAGAAACAAATCAGATATTAGGGGCAATGTATGAGTGTCTTGGCACGAGTTGTGGATGACAAAAACTTTGACTGAATGTTCTCATTTTGAATTCATCAGCGTGACACTTTATCCTGGTTTTTAAATGACTGAAAGTGCATATGAATGTGGCGCTTGTCCTACTGTGAGGACTCTTTCTAATCACCCTGTTTTTAACCTCACTTTTGTGACATTGTATCTGAAACTCAAATTTTGGCTCATATGTCAAACTAAAGGGAAAAAAAACACACAATAAGTACCAAAATGAATACAGACAAAAGTAAAAGAGAGCAAAATATTTATTGGAGGGGCTGATGCACAACCTACAAATAATAGCAGCATAAGTTGCCCAGTAATTGCTGGCTGTTTTTACATAAATAAATAAATATAAATAATGAATGAATGAAAAAAGTTCTAGCGGCAGATTGTCAGTGTGAAATGGTGCCATTTCATAGAAAAATATATTTCACTGTGCTTCTGACATGTGACAGATAGGGGAAGACATTAGACAGCACATTACATTTGTCCATTCAGACCACTGGCTCCAGGCCGACTGGACCAGCAGGTCCCGGGAGCGAGCCCTCAGGCTGCTGATCTTTTTGGTTAGCTGGGAGGGTTTGGAGCGTTTGGCCTGATATCAAGGAGGAGAATGAAAAGATGAATATTACAGAAGAATTCTTGGGGGAAAAAATATTAGTTAAGAAATTGTTGTCCGCATCGCACCTGTCCATCATTTCTGAGCCTGGATTCCACTTCGTGTTCCAGGGCAAAGAAGCTGTCAGGGCTGGACCAGCTGGATGGAGGTTGAATGGTCACACTTAAGTCGTATTCCAATTCTTGACATTTGACAATTTGAGGACTGTCTGGTTGAACTGTGCACAATACACGTGACATTTTTTAATGCAAACATATTAGTTCTGCATCTTAATGTCCATCTATCTAAAGCATATCTTAATGTTTATCTATATAAATCGATATGTATTTTTGTGTCTCACTAGCTAGCTAGCAAGTTCCTAACAAGCCAGCTAACTCACTAGCTATTGATCCTACAGTTTTTCCTCAGTCGTTTTGGTATATTTCTCAGATCAAAATGTATTTTTTTCAAAACTACGTGTCCAATTCTCAAATCATTGTCACTGCTGCACATACAAAAAGCAGCTTTTCATATTTTGGAACACGTTGCAAATGCTTAAATAGTATACAGTATGAATTGTAATAATGATAATGTTGCTTGGACTATATGAATCACATACACCACAGGTGTCAAAGTCAAGGCCCAGGGGCCAAATCCGGCCCGCCACATCATTTTTTTTTTTGGGCCCGCGAAAACAAATCAAACGTGTGAAATTCCATGATGCTTGCTAAAATCCTCACCTAAATTTCATATTCTTGGATGTAAACCATAACAACAATCATTATTCTTGACTTCAGATTTGAAAACTAGTTATTGATTAATTTGTTATGCGCTCTATATGTAATATGTGGAGGGGATTAAACATTCTGGAAAAATTGAACTGTATAGTGCCACTTAGCAGTTTTTTTGACGACGATACTAGTGCAGCGTGTTCTACCGGAAACAAATTCCTTGTGTGTCCTACATACTTGGCAATAAAGATGATTCTGATTCTGATTCTGATTCTAATGACTTCCCCAAATTCATAACGGCCCTCGAGAGGAAACCATAAGTACAATGTGGCTCGCGGCAAAAAATGACTTTGACACCCCTGACATACACCATGTAAAACACATTGTTAATGATGAAACATAATTTGTGTTTTAAAAAAATGAAATTGTGCCCTGTCATCAGTTGTAAAGACTCACTGATATTGCGTAGATAAAATTCTTTGGTCCTCCTGAGGAGGGACTCGTTTGCAATGGCTTCGGCTGTGAGTTCGAGCATGGTACTCTCCTCAGAATAAGGTGAAAGCGAGTGGCGCAGCTCAAAGTAGAGTCTGCCATCTTGTCTGTCAATAGTGCTGTTCACCCACCTGCACAAATCGCCTCCTTCACGGCTGCGGAACAAATTCAAGAAGAAAAGAGCAGAACATATCGTGTGAAATTTATCTATTCCAAGAAAGCGACACACAATGCATTTTGGGTACTTTGTTTGGTCTGAAAACTTCGTGTTGATCCGTGTTGATGGCAGAATTAGAAGGAAAACACATAAATAACGCGATGGTGAATCGTTGTGTGTTGCACCAAGACTTTTATTTGATATGAGCTGACACAAATTCCCAGCAGACAAATCATCCTATTTCCAACAGAGCTTGGGCGCCATCTTGTGTATTTTCTGGGATGCTACATTGCACTCCAGACATCTCAAAATGACGTCTCAAAATCATATTCGTAACTGGATGAGTAACAAGAAAGCATCTTCTCCGAATCTGAAGCTATTGTTTTGATTCTCAAGCAAGGCAAGACGTCTTAGCGTGACGTCACGAACAAGGGGGCGGGACCTTCTGAAACTGAAACTTTCTGAGATCATTTTGAAGTAGTTTTGGGACACTTTAAGTCATTTTTATTTGTGTTTTGCATATGACTGAAAATATCAGCCTGTGTGTTTTGAGTATTTTAGATGCTATAAAACGTTTTTCTGATGTGAGTTAGAAAACAAAAAAAATGGTGTCGGTTGTCCTTTTAGTGGAACATTTTCTTTCTAAATGTGTGAATTATATTTGAAAAATAGTGAAGGTATCTAATTCATTTTACATAAAATAGTGACGCTTTATTGCTGAAAATGTCTGAATGAGTTTGAATATGTGTTTACCCAGTTTTAGCCAAGAGTCAAAAGGATGTTTGTTTACCAATGTGGGCCCAGTCCAAGGCGCACAAGTTTATATTTTGTGTCGGTCCATGTACAGCTAAAAGTGCAGCTGTAAGACTTGGCACGACAGGTGAGGAAAGAATCTGTAAGATTCACAATTTTACCAATTAATAAAGAAAACCAATTATAGAATATCAGTGGGTTTTTTTTTACACGCATAAGGTCTTCTCACCGAATTCCTCCTCCTCCTCAGCCTGCAGCAGGAGATAAGTGGACATACTCTCCCCTCTGTTCCAGCATGTGTACTCTCCAAGCATGGGCCTGCCTACCTCCTTGATCAGTAGATTGGAACCAATCTTCTCCATCTCGTCCTGGTAATCTTCATCGATTTCCTTACCTCTAAATGTCCATCTGATTTCATCACTTTTGGATGCTATATCGCATGACAATGTGACAAAGGTATTTCTCTTTGCCACTGTGACTGCATGGACAAAAGAGAATCAAAAACACTACAGAGAAACTATCACTATGGATAAAATGTGAAAACATACATCTTTTTGGGAAGTTCTTAAATTCATTTGCTCCCATTGTTCCCCCCAGGCTGATGAGCAGAAGCCAGAATATACAAATTGATCTCTGAGGGAACAGAAGAAAAATATTAGCCATAAAATAATATGACAAACTGGGAAGGCCATTTACTTCCCAGATTATCATTGCCCACAACCATGAAAAACAGTCCTCTAATGTGCTTTACTTACCATTCTGGTGAAACTGTACTGAAAATTGATGAAGAGCAGAAGTCCAGTGGTTGTTGAAGATCATATGCATCAAGTGGTCTCTCTTTTTTTTATATGAATGCAAAAAAACAAGCGTCAGCATCATTCTTGCAGCCCTGTGTGGGAGTGAAGATAGAAACTGGGGAACATTGTAAACCAAAGAAGCAGTCAGTTGAGAGTGCCCTTCTACAATTAAGTACGACGAAGGAAAAAGAAGCGGGGTGATTTCAAATCAGATTAAAAATATAAATATACATCTGATAGTAAAAGGGCTTCTGTGAGTAAGGGATTGGTGTTACCCTTCAATGGTATACACCTTTTGATTTAAAAAAAAAAAAGGTTGTTTCCATGGTTAGAATCTGTAATTCGAGATGAATAGAATGCAATAAATAAAATAAAAATAACACACACACAGGACTGAAAATTAGTAAATATTTGTTGGGGGGAAAAAAAGAATTTTCGCCACATTTGACTGAAAAGATTTCCGCATAATGCCATGTAATTATTGTAATTCTCTGGGTAAGGATGGCAGAGGGGTGTCCCAAACAGGAATTTCCATGGTTGTTACTCATTCAATGGACAAGAGCAAACTGTTGGCATATGACATCATTAGACTTCCTCATACACGTTACAACTTCCTGGTGCACATGGAGAATAGTAGTTTCGTGTTGTGAACAGCAAGGCTGATTCTATGTAGCATAATTTTTATTTTCATTCAGTGATTACGTTAATATCAGGGTTAAGAGGGTTACTAATAATACTAATAAGACTACTACTACTACTACTAATAATAATAATAATAATAATAATACATTTTATTTTAAATCGCCTCAGGAACACTTTACAATAACAAAACAAACACAATAAAACCACAAAATATGTATTCCAATACAGTTACTGCTGCCCTGATAGAAAAATGAGAGAGAAAACATTGGTTAATGTAATATGAGCCCATACAATTTTAAACTGTCTGTATTTTGATATCAAACATGGTATCAAAGACAAAATAAATAAAATAATGACAATAATACATATCACTTATATTGTTAATGTAATACGAGCACTAAAATTTTAAAATGTCTGTATTATTTTGATATCAAACATGATATTAAAGACAAAATAAATAAAACAATAATAATAATACATTTAATTTATATTAGTAAATATGTTTCTGGTGAGGGTGGCCCGGTAGTCGAGTGGTTAGCACACCGGCTTCACAGTGCAGAGGTCGCCGGTTCGCGTCCCGGTCCGGCCTCGCTGTGTGGAGTTTGCATGTTCTGGCCCGGACCCGCGTGGGTTTTCTCCGGGTCCTCCGGTTTCCTCCCACACTCTAAAAACATGCATGGCAGGCAGATTGAACACTCGAAATTGTCCTTAGGTGTGAATGTGAGAGTAACTGTTGTTTGTTGTTTGGCAACCAATTCAGGGTGTCCCCAGCCTCGTGCCCGAAGACAGCTGAGATAGGCTCCAGCAACCCCCGCGACCCTAATGAGGAATAAGCGGTACGGAAAATGAGATGAGATGTTTCTGGTCTTCTGAATAGGTATGGTTTACTGGAATTTCAAATCGAAAACCCCAGAACTGTGAGACAGATATGCTAATCAGTAATCACTTGTTCGCAATGACACCCAGTTAGCAAGATTACCAGGATATACTGTATGCTATTAGCTAATTCGCTAACCATAGCTACTGAGGTTAACAGTTTATACTGTATAATATGAGCTAACTTATTTTAATATGATGATAACAATGATGGCCTGTGTTGACAAATATTTGTATTCTCAGTGACTAGCGCATATTTTTAATATGGTGTTTTAAAAATAAAGCAGTGGCTGATATGTGGTGTGAGCTAAAACATTTCAGAACATGCAAGCGTACAAGATAGCCTGCTGTTTGCACACGTAAGTCAAGTTTTTGTATGTTATATTGGGTTCGTTCTTGCTATAGCAAATTCAGATTTACTTTTTCATTTTAGATATATTTTTTAAAGAATTGTCATTTCTTTTGAAATTTGAGAAAATCTAAAACCAAAATCTTAATTGTTCAAACTAATTTTTTAAAGCAAATTAATATTTTTAGACTTATAGATTAAGTGGCTTATCAGACTTTTTAAATTATCCACAGTAACCCATGATTATTTATAATGATTAAATATTTAATTCCCCTCACGTCACTTTTGAGAAGCCTAACGCATCAAGCGGCCTGTGTCGTGGTCCAAATGGTGGTCACAAATTAGGCAGTTTAGTTTAATGAAAATTTTCTCGTCCCACAATTTTTTTAAGCAACAAACATGCTTTTTATGCCATGGTTGGGGTAATATTTAAAATATCGTATCCAGTCATTTTCTGGATTGCAGGTCACTGTAAATTTAAGATTATACTCACAAATAAATGAGTAGGTTGTTTTTGATAATTATGCATGACAAGAGATGTGTGAGAGTAGTGCCCCTCACTTAGTAAATATGCAGGTTTCGGTTTGTTCACATTTTCCTTTCTGTGGTTTTGTGATCTTCAGCTTGAGATACTGAAGGTCAGAACATTTTTTTTTTCGGCGAAACTTAACTTCCACTTTGTATCTGATTAGGTTGCAAGTGTAAAAAAAAAAGTGGATTTTCTTATTCGTCACTGTCACAGCCCTCTCTAAGATTGATTTTAAAATACTGCTGCATGCATTAAATGATGATGTTATTTTGTTTAAATGTCATCTTTATTCTGTGATTAGTTCCATTAGAGCATGTTAAGTATGTTGGCATCGCATGGCAAGAGTGGCCCCATCAAGAAAGACAACAGAACTGGTGAATTAAATATACATTTACTGCAGAATGACAGAGTTGTGTATTCGAGGACAGGAAGGATGACTTTTACGCATTTGATTTCAAATCAACTTGCCGCGGTGAGTTCAGTTTGTTTGTTGGGTTAATGTTAGTCCGCCTCATTCTTTGAAGCCTCATCGAAGTTCTCCACAAGATCTGAAATATGAGAGAGAAGTTAGGTGAGTCTCGGATTGTTGTACACTAACACAAAGTGAGGGCTATTCGGCTTCTGGGTGAGATCTAAAGGACAAGCGACGTCTCCGGACAAGTTGTGTCCATAATTTGTAAAATCACTTCAAATGACTTCGATTGAGCGTATTTTACAAAGATTCCACAGCATATAGCTATATTTTACGTTTTAAGACTCGCGCTGAATATTCAGGAAGTCTTGTTTTCGAGTTGATGACGATGCCTGACGTGACGTCACGTCTGGAATGCCCCTGACCGAGAAAGCGACACACAATGCATTTTGGGTACTTTGTTTGGTCTGAAAACTTCGTGTGGATGCCGAAATTAGAAGGAAAACATATAAGTAATGCGATGGTGAATCGTTGTGTGTTGCAGTCTTGGTGCAACACACAACGATTCACCATCGCTATTTGATACTAGTTGACACAAATTCGCAGCAGACAGATCAGCCCATTTCCAACGGAGCATGGGCGCCATCTTGTGCATTTTCCGGGACACTACATTGGAGTCCTGATGCCTCAAAATGATCCGGAAGGACTTCTTTAATCCATTGCAAACATGTATGCTTTCCTCCTCAGAACTATTTGAATCATATTCATAACTGAATGAGTAACAAGAAAGCATCTTCTCCAAATCTGAAGCCATTATTTGGATTCTAGAGCAAGGCAAAGACGTCCTGGCGTGACGTCACGAACAAGGGGGCGGGACCTTCTGAAACTCGCCATCTCCAAGGTCATTTTGAAGTAGTTTTGGGACATTTTAACTCATTTTTATTGGTGTTTTGCATTTGACTAAAAATATCAGCCTGCATGTTTTGGGTATTTTAGATGCTATAAAACGTATTTTCAACATGCATTTATCACAACGGGATGAGTGAGAGTGCGGGCAGCAGAGCTAAATGTTGCCAGTCACTGTGGCATCAATCAAAAACCTTTTGTGAAAGTTCTAATTCAGCTGCTTGGACGAGAACAGCGTTTTGTGCGTTATTGAGGATCAAATATATTACCTATGTCTCTTAATGCCGATAACAATTTGATCCTGAAATTGTAAACAGACGCCAACTATCTCTAAGTTTTTGTGAGTAGCAAATGTGCCATTGCTCACCGGGAACTTCATCATCCTCTTCTTCGACAGTGATCATGGGTCCTTTGCTCTCCCCGACTAAGAAAAAGAGAGACATTGTTGAGAGTGGACTCCAATAAGTGCAACAGAAGCGTTGAAAACATCTGTCATACTTGGTTTGGGCAGCGTCTCCGCTAATCGCCTGAGACTGGTGAGGCTATCTGCCCCCAGTTGGTTTAGAATTCCTGGGAGCATCTCTGTGAGCTGTTTGCTTTCGGCATGGCCCGTGATGGTGAAGGTGTTGGCCGCTAGGGATGCCTGCACCTTTGGGTTGTTGAAGTGGATAACTGTGCCCTGGTTTGTGAACATATTCACCTAGGAGAGAGTAGAACACTTTTTTTAATGCTATGCATTTGTGCCTCTTGATAGCATAGTCCAGTACACAAGAAACAAGTCCAGTACACAAAAAACACAACACAAATTGACACCCACACACACACACAAAAAGTAGTGTGGCTCTAATCACACATTTTTTTAATACAGGCACATTTTTGTATTTCACAAGGCAAATGTTTCCAAGCCTCACTCTATCATTCCTACCTCCTCAATTCCAGAAATATTGTTGACTCCCAACTTTTTGAGGGAGAACTGCAGCTTCTTGTCATCTGTTGTCGCAGTTCTGTGTAACACCTTCTTCTTTCTGCGAGCCGTACCCTACAAAAAGCAACAAGTGTGTCAGTTGGCGAAAGTTGTCTTAAAACCTAAAATGAAAACCGGCCTCGCATGTAGACCACAGATGCCAAAGTCAAGGCCGCGCACATCATTTTATTCGGCCTGTGAAAGCAGATCAAGCATGTCAAGTGCCATGATGCTTGCTAAATTCTGAACCAAAATTTCAAATTGTCCCATGTAAACGAAAATAACAGTCATCAGTTTGAACTTCAAATTTGTAAACTACTTATTCATTAATTTGTTCTTCACTCTATATGTAACATATGGAGATGAAACCCTTGATGTCGACCAACTGACCTTGCCACCTATGCGGACCTGCGCCTGCAGTTTGGCAAGCTTCTCCTGGTTCATTATGGACTCCTTCATCTGAGATTAGAAAAAAAAATATTTAAATCAGCAAAGACTGAAGGAAGTACAGTGAAACACACAAGTTGGTTATTTGCATCACCCGTTCCACAGGTTTTGATAAAAACCACCAAAACGGCACGTTACCTTTTGAGACAACTCCAAAAACAAAATTAAAATCGTGACATCTCTTTGAAATACATCGTTGTTTTTTTTTTTTTTTTGGGGGGGGGGGGGGGGGGGGGGGGTTATGAGATCTGCAGTGACGGTGAATTTTCAACCATGAGATTCTCTCAAATCGCACTAGATTTTAGAAGGTTCAGCTGTCGCACACACAAAAATAGACAAAGACTAAACTTTTGACCAAATCCACCACGATCATCTCACATGCATTTATCTATTTCTACTAACCTTACACTGCTGAGTGTCAAAGGTCAATATTATTAAGCTTACAACGTTTCGAGCGATGATAAATTGAATGTTACTTATCAGTCTTGCGTGTAGGAAACCTAATGGATAGCCACCCTAAGCTAATAGGCTCGCTAAGGCCTGTTCAAGTAGACATTAGCTGATGTCTAGTGGTTGCATTACTATTTTAAAAACTCTAGCGATTAAATATTTCCAAGCATAAAACGTAATAACACGATAAGAGGTTTGATTACTTGATAAAGTATGGAATTTTGTAAACTCACCTGTGAGTGTGTATACACGCGCCTCACACAATTGATAGCGCGAGACAAAAAGGTCCGAAGCCGGAAATGACGCTTCCAATAAGCCTCCTCCCAGAAAGATTTTATTAAAACATATTAAATTGAAACCATATCATACTTTTTGATAACATAAAGTACACAAAGTAATAACTAAATTACACATTAAATAATATGCACTGTTTTTTAATTAAAATTACAAATTGTAGCTTCAATGAACAATAAAGGTTTTTACTAAATGAAACGGAAGTGAATATTGTCACCGTGATGGCCGCCTCCATAACAGCTTGTGGCAACGTGATAAACTGTTTTGATACCTAATGTTTTCTTCATCTATTTAGACGAGTTTCATATTCTGTAATTTTAAGATCTATATTTAAGGAGTATTTAATCCCACTGGACTTTAAAAGGTAAAGTACCATTGCGGTTTTTCATCGCGAAGTTGAACGCGCTAACTTAAATCTCTTAGCATGTTGGCTCACGTTTTGTGGTTTTGTTATCACAGTTGTGTTGCCGTGATCTTTTCAAGAAATGTATTCCTTATTTAAACATATTTTATTCGCCACTCACAAAAATGGTGGAGCAATACAGTCCTGCCAACAGGAAAACAAGATGAAATGTCTTTTCAACAAACCCTTATTAGCCGACTTGTTAGAATGGTTTGTCATCACTTCAACGGTTGATTACCCTAACTCACCATGTCAAATATACATCAGCAGGCAGAGTACTTTGTGACTAAAAGGAACTACGCAATACAGAAATGGCTTCATTCAAACCAACAAAAATTCCGGTTTATCCGAAACTTGGAGAGAAAGTCACACAAGACACTCTTTATTGGAAAAATTACAAGGTGAGTGTCTCCAGGTGTAGTTATTAGACATGGTAATACACAGTGTATGTTCTATATTTTTTTTGATTCCCAGTTGTGATACTGTATTCTCTGTTTTTCCTTAAATAGGCTCCAGTCCAGATAAAAGAATTTGGATCAGTCACAAATATTGACGTATCTCCTGTGGCCCCACATAACTTTGCTGTGACGGCATTTACACGAGTATGATTGATTGTATTTTCCAGGATGCACTTATCATTTTATAATACCATACGATGTAGCATTTATTTAAATGGTTTATTTCCTCCCTCTCACTTTCAGATCCACATTTATGGCCCATTCTCCCAGGAGCCTGTGAAGTCGTTCACACGGTTTAAGGACACTGCATACTGCGGCAGGTTCCGTTCAGATGGTCAGCTCCTCGTGGCAGGATGCGAGGATTCGGTTGTGCAGCTGTTTGATGTCAGTGGCAAGGTGGCACTCAGGAAATTCACAGGACATACAAAGTACATACTTGTTTTTCTTTTTTTCTTCTCTTTCTTTCATCTCTAATGATGAATTTACAAGTGCACAAGCTTGGTATCTCCTGTTCATGACACATGCACGTCTTATCCCCTTGGCATTTAAATCCACTCAGGGCTGTACACGTGACAGACTTCACCTCGGATCGGTACCAAATCATCAGTGGGGCGGACGACTACACTTGCAGAGTTTGGGACATCCCCAATGCGACAGAGCTCACCACCTACCGGGAACATACAGATTACATTCGCTGTGGCGTCACCAGCAAACTCAACAGGGATCTCTTCATTACGGGTGGTTAAATCGTAACAAAGCAAAAGCTAGTACAGCATGATGACAACTACAAAATGTGACAATTTTTATATCTTCCCCACAGGTTCATATGACCACTCACTTAAACTGTTTGATGCCAGAGTTGACAAGTCTGTAATGACTATGGATCATGGCCAGCCAGTCGAAAGTGTGCTTCTGTACCCTTCGGAAGGACTTCTTGTCTCAGCAGGTATGTACCATATTTTCATGGCCATCTAGCACACCATATTAAAAGGCATAGCGTCAGTTACGGCTGCTATTTCTGTATTTAACACATACACAAGATTTTGGATTGGAATACCCTTTTTTAGTCTCAGTGGATAAATTTACATTTCATATTAGCAAAGTTATGAAAGGAAGATGAAAGGAAGAAGTAGAAAAACAAAATACAGGAGCTGCTGGAAAGGCAGCCACTCTCTCTGCGCCATCTTGAAGTCAAAACAACAAAATAATATGACAATACAAAGACAGTCATTCAATCTTAAGCCCTTTCTGCACCCTCTTTGTTGCATGAAGCAGTTTTCGATGAAAGAGAAGAGGAGCAAAGTGTCCTTTTCATCAGTGGATCAGAGACGTTATTGTATTACCGGATGCTAGCGTGGTAAAAAAAAAATATGGTAGCCTGCATGCGCTGGATCGTATTTTTTAAAAAAGGCAGCAGGACCAACACTGATTTTGGTTGTCCTTTATTGAAGAATTCAACAATGTGCTCACATAATTTTTATACTAATAATAGTACTACTACTACTACAATAATAATAATTATAATACATTTTATTTTGATCAGTCTTCATCCTCAATTGCGTCAGAGTCCTTCCGTATCTGAAATGTATGAATGTGCAAGTTCAAAACCAAACACACCAAGTTCCCTTGCGTGATTATCAGTCAGTGTCATTGCCGTGCACCTCAGAGCTTTTGAGAAAGCTCGAATAATTGTGCAAGCAGACATGTTAGCTCATACGTTTACAACTCCCTCACAAATTGGGGCTCAACTTGCCCAGTGGCGCCTCACAGTATTTAGAAACCATCTTCTTATTAGTTGCCCCGTCCGTCCACGTAAGACATTTAAGTAATTCACTGTCATTTGTGAATATACTCGGGAATCGAAAATATGACGTAGAGCCCCATTCCCGAATTTGTTTTGGTTTTGTTTTTTCTTATTTGGGTGAGAATAAAGCACTGACCAGACCTCTGGTAATGTGTTTTTCCCTTCCACAAGGGGCAGCTTTTTCCTTTTTTTCCCCCATGTTAACGCTTTGTTCCATCTTCAGCTGTTGTTAAAGCACTACATAAACCAATATGTATGTATTGCATTGTATTTTGGACAGCCGCCCTCATTTCAAGCTCATATAACTCCAGACCCATATAATTTAGGAATTCACTTTTTTTCCTGATGAAAGAAGAGAGTCTCAGGTTTCTTATGCTGCATTGAATGTTTATGTCGTCCTAAAACTCAACATTCCTGCCATTCGAGTGACAATTTTTTGCATATGTCTGGCAGTGAATGAGTTAAGTGCAACTATTGGTCGAAAAAGGTGGTAGTGGGTGTTCTGTCAAAAACTGGAGCGTTGGGAAGCCTCAACCACGGCCACTACTACTGCTACTACTACTACTACTACGACTACTACTACTACTACTACTACTGTAATTTGCTGATATTTCCAGGGGGGCGATATGTCAAAGTGTGGGATCTGCTGAAAGGCGGCCAGCCCTTGGTGTCACTGAGGAACCATCACAAAACTGTCACCTGTTTGTGTCTGAGCAGCAATGGCACAAGGATGCTGTCAGGTTCTCTGGACAGGTACTTAAACTATGACTTGCACTTGACACAATAATGTTCTAAAAGCCAATATATGGGTGCTTTTTTTGTGGGTGCACTTTTAGTTAACATTTTTGTCTATTTAGGCACGTGAAGGTGTATAACACAACCAACTACAAAGTGGTGCACAACTTTGACTATGCAACCTCCATTCTCAGTTTGGCTTTGGCTGTAAGGAAATTAAAACAACACTTCATATTTAAGTCAGAAGTTGTCATCAGTGCCTGTAATCTATTTTTGGCTTGTTATTTTTCTTTATAGCCAGATGATAAGACAATCGCTGTGGGTTTGACCAACGGTATTCTGAGCATCAAACACAGGAAAAACCCTGAAGAGTCAACTGAACTTTCAGGTCAACATCGTCGACGACCGGCCTATCGTGTGTTTGTCAAAGGGAAGAACTCCATCCCTCAACAGGTATGCATTATTGGGATTTTGTTGTCTATTTTTTGTTATTTTTTAAATTAGAAGTAGCAAGTAAATGGTTGGATAACATGGCTATTATAAAAAAAATATTTTCACTAATTCACTGCCAGACAATCCAAAAATGTGTCCACTCCAGTGCCAGGGTTTTTGTCATTTTTACTCAAATTACAGGATACACAGAATATTGTGTTTTAGGACTACATAAACATTCAATGCAGTGTAAGAAACCTTAGACACTTCTTTCATCAGAAAAAAAAGAGTTAATTCCCAAGTTATATGGGTTTGGGGTTATCTGCGCTAGAAATGGGGGCGGCTGCACAAAGGTCAAATTCTGCCCCCTCGTCGGAGGAAAAAACATTGCCACAGGTCTGACCAGAACTTTATCAGCACTCCCTCCCCCCAAGCGAAACCAGAACAAATTCGGGAATGGTGCTCTCTGTGTCATGTTTTTCAATTCCTGAATAAACTTGGAATGGCAGTGAATTAGTTAATTGCTCTCGACATTGGCCCGAACTAAATTCAAGTGTATTTGAAAAGCACTTCATAACAACCAACCCTGTATACAAATTGGTTTACACGGCTAAAAAAATAATAATCCATACAACAATGAACAATAAAACAATAACAAAGGCAGTCGAAAGGAGACATGTTAGCTCAAGCATCCTCAATCCATTCACAAATTGTGGCGTAACTCACCCGGCCGGCCCTGCTTCCTCCGTCTTAGTAAAGCTGTAAAATGTAAATACAGTGTCATCCAAGCTTTGCTTTCCTCCATAGAGTTGGTCTTTCTTTTTCCCCCAGGATGATTATCTTGTCAGTAAACCCGTGAAACAACATCTACAAAAATATGACAAACATCTGAAGACATTTAGTGTTTCCAAGGCTCTGGATGCAGCTTTGGAGGTATGTCTTTTCGCTTGTCATTTGTCTGTCTGTATTTCTTTCCAAAATATATCACATAACATGTTTGCTTGGATTGCAGCCATGGAAGAGACACAAGAAGCCTGAAATTGCAGTCACTGTTATAAAGGACTTGGATCGAAGAGGAACTTTGAAAAATGCACTAGCAGGACGAAATGAACAGGGAGTCTCTCACCTCCTCAACTTTTTAATCGGGTGAGACTATTGCACCATATGTTAAAGGACAACCGACGTCTCCGGACAAGTTGTGTCCATAATTTGTAAAATGGCTTCAAATGACTTCTACTGGGCGTATTTTAATAAAATTCCACCGCATATAGCTATATTTTACATTGTAAGACTCGCTCTGAACATTCAGGAAGTCTTGTTTTTGAGTTGGTGACGAGTCCTCGCGTGACGTCAGAAAAGGACCGCCTCCTGACCGTAAAAAAGACGCATTGTAGCGACTTTCCATCACGTCAATGTATTTTGCTGTATGTTTTTTTTTAAACCGTGTGTTACATCCAAAAGCCGCCAGCAGATGGAGTCCAAGCTCCATTGAAGGAATATATCAGCCTGTGGAAACGGGCTGATTCATTCCTCACAGCTCGGTGGCCATTTTATTGCCTCTTTTTGGGTGAGACATTCCCCCCACCCGTTTGCCTCAAAATGACACGGAATAAATTCTTTAATCGATTGCAAACATGTATGGTTTCCTCTTCAGGACTACAGTAAAGTCTCGTTATATCGATATCGGTTATATCGATAGTCTCGCTTATTACGATACTATTTCTATGCACGCACGGAGAAAATTACATGCGCGCAGGGTCGGATATATCGATAGTCCCGGTTATATCGATATTTTTCGGACTCCCTAGAATATTGATATAACGAGACTTTACTGTATTTGAATCATATTCATAACTGAGTGTGTCACAAGAAAGCAATGCAAGACGTCTTGGCGTGACGTCACGAACTGGGGGCAGGACTTTCTGAAAATGCCCAATTCGCAGCTCAATTTTTTGCAGATTTTGGACACTTTTAGTCATTTTTATTGGTGTTTTGCTTTTGACTAAAAATATCATACTGCGTGTTTTGGGTATTTTAGATGGTATAAAACGTTTTTCTGGTGTCAGTTAAAAAACAAAAAAGTGATGTCGGTTGTCCTTTAAGTTTACTACATGTAGACATCACTCTTGCATTAGCCAACTATAATGGCAGTTCAGAATAGAGCCCAGTGAGGGCAAAAATTAAAATATGCTAAGTCAATATAATTGTCTTGCATTTATGTAAATAATTGCTTGTGGTTTCCTTTCTTTTATCTTCTCCAGGAACCTGGTTGACCCCAGGTTCACTCCCGTCCTCATCATAGCAGCTGAGATGATACTGGACATTTATGGATCAGTCATTGGTCAATCGTCCATCGTGGACCGCCAGCTTTTGCGTCTCCAGGATCTGATGGAGAGAGAAATTAACTACCAGGAAGATCTCCTAGGAGTACTGGGTATGTTGGAGACTGTGTTTGCCTCCCATCTCACGAAGAAGGAGGTGCCCTGCCTGGGTCTGGACGGATCCAATGGCCTGGCCAGTGGAAAGACATGTGCCTCACAACCTCGGTTCCAGGCAACCTGATGTAACCTAAGGTGGAATGTAACCCTGAAAAGCTTGTATTGAAACATCCAATCAGCCTGAATTTGCCTCATGTTACTGGCAACACGTGGCTCCATCAGATAATCGGTTGGGTTCATATTTCAGGAACTTCAATTGCTCACATTTTAATAAAATGTGTTTTCCTGAACAAGGATTCTCATGAGAAAAAGTGTTTTAATTATTTTTCTGAGTATTTTAATTACACTTCAATTGTTATTGTATGAGTGGAAATTTGTCAATGGCCGGATGATGTTTTTATATTGTATCCGTTTAGAAACATTTATTCAGAATGAATAAATAAACATTTGCAATCTTGGAACCTGCTCAGTATTTGATAAGTGGCATTCGGCATGGACCTACCTCACAGCTTGAACATTTATCATCTGCACAAGGAGATAATTTCCACAATTCTAATAATTCACTACTACTTATAATGGTTGGGGAGTACCAGACACAAGGTATCGGTATCAGAAACCTTTAAGAGGACAACCGACGTCTCCGGACAAGTTGTGTCCATAATTTGTAAAATGGCTTCAAATGACTTCTACTGAGCGTATTTTACAAAGATTCCACCGCATATAGTTATATTTTAAGTTTTAAGACTCGCGCTGAATATTCAGGAAGTCTTGTTTTTGAGTTGGTGACGAGTCTGTACAGGACGTCACTGAAGGAACGCCTCTGACCAAAAAAAAAGACACATTGTAGCAGTCCTTCCCATCACATCAATGTATTTAGCTGTACTTGTTTGGTCTGAAAACCTCGTGTTGCACTAAAAAGCTGCCAGAAGAGTGCTACCAAGCTCCATGGAAGGAATTTATCAGCCTGTGGAAACGGGCTGATTAATTCCTCACAGAAGCTTGGACGCCATTTTCTGCCTCTTTTTTGGTGATCCATTTCCCCCCAATGTTGCCTCAAAATGGCACGGAATAAATTCTTTAATCGATTGCAAACATGTATGCTTTCCTCTTCAGAACTATTTGAATCATATTCATAACTGGATGTGTAACAAGAAAGCATATTCTCCGAATCTGAAGCCATTGTTTTGATTCTCCAGCAATGCAAGACGTCTTGGCGTGACGTCACGAACTGGGGGCGGGACTTTCTGAAAATGCCCAATTCGCAGCTCAATTTTTTTGCAGATCTTGGACACTTTAAGTCATTTTTATTGGTGTTTTGCATTTGAATAAAAATATCGTACTGCGTGTTTTGGGTATTTTAGATGCTATAAAACGTTTTTCTGATGTCAGTTAGGAAACAAAAAAGTGACGTTGGTTGTCCTTTAATCGTCCTACAATGGGGAAATGTGCATCGTGACGATACTGGCCTTATTTTAAGGTATCTGCTCTTGTGGAGACTGGTAACACCAACCAATGTTACAAATCAACAACTTTAGTTCCAATATGCCCCTAATGTGTGAAGGAAGATGAAAAAAATGTGTCCAAAAATTGCGGATGTTTTACAGGGGTAATATGAGTGATGATATTTGCTATATCAAATGGCTTGTTATGTATTGTCATGAGATTTCACATAGCTATAAGCGTAACAATTCCAACATTTGCAATATCAGTTGCATCACAAATACACTTGGCAACCAAAGAGCCACTGTCGCCCCTCCACAACAATGGATTTCCGTGATAAATGCAGTACCGGGTGTTAGCCTTAGGGGTCACTGCTACCCAAACCACCACTTTTGTTTGACAAGTGAGGAAGTGTCAATTAGCGCTCAAAGAACAGGAGGTTGCGGGTCTGTGGTGTCGTCAGTCCTCACTCCCCCTTTAAATGTCACACGCCGAGAAAACCTGAAGTTATTTGCTCGACCACGTGAATTATTAACAAAAAGAAAAGGAATGGAGCCTTTGCTGGCTTACTCGTATCTTTGAAGAGGACTGTCGTATTTCTGACTGCTATTTCTTTGGTCTTGCTCACGGAAAGGTAAGTACACACCATCAATGTTTCTATATATTTTTTTATTTTATCTTTTACCTGAAATAACACACACAGACACACACACACACACACACACACATATATATATATATATATATATATATAAATATATATATATATATATATATATATATATATATATATATATATATATATATATATATATATATATATATATATATATATATATATATATATATGCACGTATAGTATAGAAAAAAGTGCTCATATACCTGTCGTGAGACCAATGACTGATCTATAATTACGTTGCAAAAAAATAAAACCCAGCATGCTATGCGGACTTTACATTGTGTTATTCCTACTGCTGTAAAAGTGAAATTTAATTGAGTTTTGCAGAGATAAAAAAAGCTCCTAAATTGGACTAAAAACAGATTTTAACCATGCATTACTGAAATCCTATATTTTCCTGTAAATGTACATACGCGCGCTTGCACACGCACGCACGCACACACACACCCACGCACAACAATGTCATACATGTAAGTTTCAGAAATCATAAATCGGAAGCTTTTCATACTGGCGACTCCGTAGTACGTATTCAAATAATGTGAGCGTTATGAAAGTGTAAATTAGAAGTAAATAAAACACAAAAATGCTTTCATTGTTTATACATTCAATTAGTATAAAAATGTTTTTTTTTTTTTTTTACATTTTCTTTTGTTTCACCTTACTATGTATTGTGTCAATAGTTGCTTTATGAAGTGAGTATTGTGAGTATTGTGTTCAAAATCGGGAGTCTCCTGACCAAATCGTGAGACTTAACGTGTATGTAATGTAGGTGACTATTGTGCCTGCTGATCAAACTAGGACTCTTGGAACAGCATACTGTATATAGTAGTTTGATAAATAGTCAAATATTTATATTGATCCACTTTTTTTCATGAGAATGTAATCAGATCACAGTTAACCTCCGCCTCTCACAGATAATGTTTGCTAATCCTTTCAAATGCTGAAGAGGCAGACCTAACAAAATATTATCAAAAAACCTTTATTCTCAAATGCCGATTTAAGTGTCATTTTCTTCCACCAGGTGCAGCACAAATGGAACTGAGCAGAAGAAAAGTGCCCCTCTATGTGAGTATGTGCTCCACTTTGCAGTCTTGATGTGAGTACTATGGAATTTGAATATTAAAATGGATGAACAAAACTAAACTCAACGACTATACACTATACAGTAAAGTCTCGTTATATCGATATAACCGGACTATAGATATATCTGATCCTGCGGCATGTAAATTTTCTCCTTGCGTTCATAGAAATAGTATCGTAATAAGCAGTACTATCGATATAACCGATATCGATATAACGAGACTTTACTGTAATTTCAGAAACTTTACTGTCAAGTGGATGTCGTGAAATAATACTGCACATCATTTAAACATATGAAGGGTTTAAGGCCCGTGTCGGTCTTCAGAAAGGTTGTTAAGGTTGAAGTATTTTTATGCTGTGATCGTATAGGGATCTTGATCTTTCTTTTATTGAGTCACGTGGGTCTTTTCAATCATAGTTTGGTTGGGAAAAATAACCATCAGTCAGTGCCACCATGAAAAGAAACTTGGCATCATGTTTGTCTAAATGGCAAATCAGTAACTATTTGATTCATTCAAAGTCTTATCTTTTTATTTGTCACTTAATTACTAACAGTTGAAAAGGAACATTTATTTGCTTCACATTTGATATATTTGTACATGGGAAATCATTCAGTGGATGTGTTCAGGGTAAATATTTTTTGCCTTGTAGTTTTCTTGATCCCAATAGTGTATGCAAATATATCAAAGGGGTGAGTATCAAAGGGGTGGTATATTTCTTAGACTTTAGGGTTTGTTCATGTTGTTTTCTTTCTCATGTTGAAGTTACCGCAAGGCTACAAAAATAAAAACTACATTGCGTTCGCAACACTGAAAGATATCCTTTTTTCCGATGAGTCGGATCTTTGTGAGTCAGATGATTTGGATACATGTTATATTTGCTTTCCATCTATTTGAGTTACTTCTGGGTTGAGTGACCGCTGGCGCGTGTGGCTGCCGCTACTCACCCACTGAATAACTTATCCTGTGACTGTAAAGTGACCTTGAGAGTTTTGAAAGGCGCTTATAAATGAAATTTATTATTATTATTATTATTATTATTATTATTATTATTATTATTATTATTATTATTATTTGTTGAAAGACTCAAATGTCCACAGATGGGAATGATTGTCCGCAGGTGCCTTGTGATCAACAGGCAGCAGTGGGCCATTAGGGCCTGCAAGGCCTTCTCTGCAGGCCTAAAAATATCTGACTCAGACTAATGTGAATTTTATTTTGTCCATGAATTCGTATTAAATTATTCTAAATTGTCTTTCCGCTTCCTTTCATTGTTTACCCCCTGTTGTGCTGCTTTCAGATGTGCGTTTTCATATTTAAGCATTTAACCAATCGCATTTCAGCCTTCATTTGTTACCAGGGTCAGGAATCTACCTTCACAATCGGTTCTGCAGGTCCTGGAGCATAAAATAGGTGTTGATGAAACTGTTTTTTTAACCAATCAGATTTCGAATTGGCAACCCAAGGCCTGGTGGAAGGCACTGGAAACATTCCCAAACTATGATTGGCTAGTCACTAGCATCATAGTATCACTAGCCGCTAGTGGTTAGGGCATAATGGCCAGAGCTAGCAAACTGTATCTGTAGCAAGCTGCATAAGCAAATATATTTGCACCAAAAGGGGTACCAAGGCTTCTTGAAAGCGCTGGTCAACGTCAGAGTTTTCGCAAATTATGATTGGCTAGTCACTAGCCAAACATAGTTTGCCAAAACTGCTGTAATCACAAGCCGCTGGAGTCAAAGGCATGCTAACCACAGCTAGCTTAAAGTATCGTTAACGAGCTGCATTAGCAAATATATTGCGTTTATTTAATAGCAGTTTTGTCAACCCACAATTCCTGAAGGAGGAGAAGAAATCGACATTCGCGGTGTAATGCCCAGATTGGCTGCGTAGCGTATGTGAACTGTATGGCATTATTGGCTGGACACCTGTCACTCATTGCGTTACATTGCAAAATGGTATATATATATATATATATATATATATATACACTAAAGTCTCGTGATATCAATATATATATATCAATCAATATATCAATATAACCGGGACTATCGATATATCCGACCCTGTTTGCATGTAATTTTCTCCGTACGTGCATAGAAATAGTATCGATATAACCGGGACTATCGATATATCCGATATCGATATAATGAGACTTTACTGTATGTGTATATATATATATATATATATATATATATATATATATATATATATATATATATATATATATATATATATATATATATATATATATATATATATAAAGAAATGAACGGGCGAATGAATCTTGTCGGATCAACGTGACGTGACGTGTGTAGTAATAAAATCCAGGGATTTAGTTTTCACACAAAAACATCTTTCTTCATTTATCTGCCTATGAATGTGGTTCATCTCTCATCTCATTTACTTTTTCTCAACTGACCTCAAGCATGTAAAAATGGCAATGAAAGAAAGAGAATCAAGGACAACTGGAAACACTTTGTGAAGCCTACACTGTCTTCCCACACAATTCTAATGTACACCATCTTTCAAGCCTAGCTGCCGTTTTTATTTTCTTGCTTTCTGTTTGACAGTTTGTCTCATTTTCTGGTACCTCATTCACTTCATATTTCCCAGAATGATTTACACATGATCTGTTCTATTGATGCTTTATGTCTTTTGGATTTGATTTATGCCTCCCCAAATAACTGGTGAGCTGCAGTCCAATGCAAAACAACTTTCAAAATGAGGTTACTCAGAACAACAAATGACCGATAAGGCACCTCACCGCCATTACTGTCCATTATCTCATTCTATGCTTGTAAAAAAAAATCTAATGTATTTCATGCCTTCTATTTTCATTATTCAATTATAATTTTATGGGACGTAAATTTTGGCAAAATACTCTGATGGAAAAATACACTTATAAAATTAATTATTAATTACCGGTTGATAAATGCACTGGCGTTGTGACAGTATTTTCTTGATGCTCCGGACCAGGACCGAGTAACTAAATAAACTCTCATCATGGTGCATGGAAAAAAGCCCCACTATGACCCAGTAGGATACTGTATGTATATTGTAGCCAATGGAGGCTTTTGGTGCGTATGTCTTGGCTTCTCAAACATGCAAAGATTTCGAGTTAGTAGAAAGATGCCAGATGAAGGTGCTTCCATTTTTCAGCACTGGGAACCAATCAAGCCACAGCCATGTACAAAACCTCGGAGTCATTCGGCATTTGTTTTTTAATCGGAATGTTTTTTTCCCTGAAAAAAAATCTGCGATGCCCTGAAACCGCGATAAGTGAACAGTGAAGTAGCGAGGGATCACTGTACTTAAATTGTCTGCATTCAAACAATATCCCACATTTAACATACCTCAACACAGCCTTTCTAATTTGGATTTACAATCAAACCAGAGTTCTAGAGACAATTGTTAGTTCCACAATTGACAATTTTAGGCTCCGTTCAGTCTATGTCTGTGCTATGGTTCTGCTCTAATTCACATTGTGTTCTGGCCTGTTGGGATCAGTGTTTTCAACAGACACAAAAAAAAGGCATTCCTGTTTTTAGTGAGCGGAACTTTTATTGTGCCCTCAAGAGAAAATCTGCTGACAGATTTAGCGAACCACTCAAATATTTACAAATGTACACTAGAAATAAAAATAAAGAAATTAATATATATTTTAGACATGTACATTTTTCGAGTTAATGCAATTTTTCAATTGTTTTAACCTCAGGGTCAGGCCAAGGTGTTTGCATTATTGGAGGGGGAAGATTCCATGCTTGAAGATGCCGAAGTCTTCATTGTTCTGGAAGGATCCACGCTGGTCCATGTTACCAGGGCTCAGTGCGATGTCATGCTCTGCTTTATTGTGCCTGGTATGTGCATGTGTATGTGTGATTGTGCCGTGGAAACTCAAGGTCCACCTTCGTTCGTTTTATGAAAACAAGCTAAATTAATTCATCTCTTCCTTGCCGATTTGTCTTATGTTTTGCTAATCACTCGCATGATATCATATGTAGAGATGAACTGCCAAACCTGACTGATGTAGCCATGAACTGGATATCACCATTCCAATCATATACTGTGTATGTGGACTTACACACACGCGCACACACACACACACACACACACACACACACACACACACACACACACACACACACACACACACACACACACACACACACACACACACACACACACACACACACACAGACCAAATCTATGACTTGACGTCTGGAAATGCACAGAATCTTATCAGCTTCCTCTCAGGAGGGAAACGGTTCCACAAACAATATGTCAACATTACGAAGCCCCTGTACAGTTTGACAGAGATGGCAAGCGGTCGCCCAGGCCAGTGTTGCCGTTACGAAAGTACACTTTGTGAATGCACAAAGGTGGCTAGAGACCAAGGGTTCCTGCCATTGTTGAAAAAAAAAAAACGAAATCATTTTTATCGCCGTGTGCCAGAAGGAAATATGCAAGCACAGTAGCCATTATCCGTCAGTAAAGATGCTTTCATGAAATGTCTATGGAAGCCTAGAAGCACTGTGATTATTTGTTTACCAAATTTTTGGTGTCACTTGTTACTTGACTGTATATGCATGACAGAACGAACATGTTAGTGACACGCAGACAAAAGTCTCCCATGGAAAAAATGTATGCAATATTTAATTAGTTTGTATTTTTTTAGGACATAACCTTGCTGAGGTGGTGTCTGTGCAGGCCTACTTGAGCTCCGAAACCAATCCTCTCACATGGGTGGGTGGCGCAATGCTGGAATATGTCCAAGACGATGCACAGGTATGAAAAGTTAGTGTTGTACGATCATCAACCCTTTTCACAGTATTTATTTTGACATTTTAAACCTGAGACTAATGACACATACAGTTGACACGTTCCACGAAAAATAAAAAATAAAACAACTGCAATAAAATGTTGTTGTTTGGATTGGATTGGATTGGATTGGATATGCCTTTATTAGTCTCACAGTGGAGAAATTTACATTTCACAGCAGCAAAGTGATGAAAGGAATGAAAGTAGAAAAACAAAATACATGAGCTACTGGAAAGGCAGCCACTCTCGCGGCGCCGTCTTGAAGTCAAAAGAACAAAAAAAAACTAAATAACAAATAATATGACAGCATAGAGACAATATGACAAAACAAAGACACAGAGAGACATTCATTCTTCAGGACTTGCTGTACCCTCTTTGTGATGACATGAAACAGTTCTAGATGAAAGAGGAGAGGATCAAAGTGTCTTTCCACCAGTGGATCAGGGACATCATGGTGGAATGTGCATGTCAACTACAAGCTAAATGTTGAAAGCAAACACGCAGCTGTAGCATCCATTGACGAAAAGAGATTGTCTCACATCTCCTGTTCCACATAAATTTGCTTCAATTCCAAGCCGCAACAGTTCCCCATACGCATCGGCGCTCTGCGCTGACGCTCCTTTCTTCTTATTGCGGGTTCCTCAAGCCATGCATCCATCCAGCCGCAGACCGTCCAACGGCACTGACCTTTCCGCTAAACAAAGCGGGGCTGTGAAGATGCTGCCCATTACAGGCGCAAAAAAGCACAATGGCCCCTTTGGTGTCCAGCGATGGCAGTCGAATGGCTCCGACATTCCTCCCATTCAAAAACAGTACCGGCATATTCATGCTGCCGAAAAGGCGCAACCGCTCAGCACAGTCTCCTCCTTGATGAATGTCGTGGTCAAAAATGCTGAAAAACAATCCGTATCCGTTCCACACGACGCACAACAACACAAAGTGACAAAAGAAAACACAAAACAAGACAAAAACAACCAAAAAAAGCAAGGTGGGGAAAAAGTGCTGATTCAGCTATATACATTTTTTCATTTTTGTTATTCAATGTGACTGCTAATACATCAAATCCAATGTAGGCATACAATTCTGTATCAAAATTGCAGATGCATTTCATCAGAATCAGAATAATCTTTATTAGCCAATTATGTACAACACAAGGAATTTGTCGCTTCATATTAAAATATTACATTTTTTCTTATATAAAGAACTGGTAGCTCTTTCTTATATTAAAGAAACTAAAACATGTAATTTGTATAAAACGAGTGGTTTTCTATCAGGTTTAATAAGAATATATACTATTCACTTTCAGGACTTGGCGGAGCACCTGGTTACCCACGGACATGGTTTGAGTTCTCTGAATCACAAGGAGCTGAGCAGCCTCTTTAACCTGGGCCAGCAGAGCTCCCGCTGGGCTATGGATCGTCGTGTAGCCTTAGCCATGGCGAACCTGGATATTCCTCCAAATTGGAACGTCCTGGGCAGTCCAAGAACAGATGGTGAGAGCTGGCCTCAACATAGTAACAATCAAATCATATTTAAATGTCATTTAAAAACTAAATAAAGAAAGGGTGGCCCTGTCTTACAAGGATAAACTATTCAAGCCTTCCTACATTTGGGAAAAACACACTTAAAATGTCCGAAAGTCCCATGAAGTCGTGGTTGAACCTTTTTGGCCATAATTCCAAGAGTGCCGTAAACACAACACCGGTCATTCCCAAAAGAGTAGGAAAAAAACGGTGCCCGCAGTTTTTTTTTTCTCTGATGGAGATATTCGGGTTATTGCAGATATTAGATTAAATAAGCCTTTACTTGTCTCACAAGGAGAAATTTAAATTTCACAGCAACAAAAACTAAATACAGGAGCTGCTGTAAAGGCAGCCACTTTTGCGGCGGTGAAGTACCTAAAAAAACAAACAAAGACAACACAAAAGACATCGACAGTCTTCAATCTTATAACTTTCTGCACCTTCATGCAACAAAATGAAGCAGTTGTCGAGAAAGGAGGAGAGGATCAAAGGGGGACGTCATGGGACGTCATGGTGGAATGTGCATGTATACTACAGGCTAAGTTTTGAAAGCAAACACAAAGCTGTAGCATCAATTGATGCATAGAGATTGTCTCACATCTCCTGTCCTATGTAAATCCGCTTCAATTCCATGCCGCGACAGTTCCACATATTAATAGAGAAAATGTATGAAATAAGTAATCTTGGTTTAATTTTTTTAATCACTAAAACATGGTGTCTAATTTTTTTTAATCCAATGCATGTGTATTCAAATACATGAATTGTGAAGCTTCCTTTGCAAGAATGTGTCAAGAAAGGTGAACTCTTGAACTCTGTTCCCCTTGACCACTCACTCCCCTACACTTTCTCCACCATCATTAGCATTTTCCAGTGCTTGCTTGTCAGACCGAAATCGGAAGTGATCATGCTCACTTGCGTGCTTCTTGTTGAATTCATCATAGCTAATTGGGCTGCCTCTAATGTGGTTAATAGAGCCGTTCCATCTGGACGTTGCCTAAGGCGCAGCTCCATCCCTTCACGTGTGGCTTGTGCGCTGACCACCGTGTTTGCTAGATGCCACCGTCTGTTCGTATGAAGTCATTTGCGGTTAACACCCACCTACAAGACATAAACAACAAACTAGATTTCAGGCTAATGTTGTTATGGCAGCCTGTTTCATTGCCGTGCCTCCCTCCGAATGTCTGCAGTTAATCAGACTCAAAAAGGATTATACTTGTCAACCATCTAGCGATTGACTTATGCTGCTAGACTATTAAAGGCAGCTAAAAGAGCAATGCTAATATTGACCTACACACCCTAAGAACACATCTGTCCAATCCACTTACCTTGAAAAATTCACATATTCACATTTTTGTGATTGAAGTATGCAGCAATAGATATTAACATGTTATGAAAGTGGAACAATTCAGTGTGTGCATTACATTTGTAAGGGGTTGTCATCACAAGACATAGTAGTACATCATTCACACTCGCATGACCGCACACACACACACAAACACACAAGTTTACCAAAATTCACGATTTGACCTCCTGTCCCACTGACAAAAAAAAGAAAATAATATACATAAAAGATATTTTATGGTTAAATATATTCATAAATGTGAAGTACCTTCAAGTTCCTTTGAGACTCTCAACTGCCATCCCTGAATTTATTTGGGAATTGAAAATATAACGTAGAGTGCCATTCCCGAATTTGTCGGGTTTTGGTTTTTCTTGCTGGGTTGCCAATAAAGTGCTGGCCAGACCTCTGGCAATGTTTTTTTTTCCCTTCCACAGAGGGGCAGCATTTCCCTTGTTTCCATGTTAGCGCTTTGTTCCAGCTTCAGCTGTTGTTCAAGCGCTATATAAACCAATATGTATGGATTGAGTTGGATTTTGGACAGCCGCCCTCATTTCAAGTTCATATAACTCCAGACCCATATAATTTAGGAACTAACTCTTTTTTTTCTGATGAAAGAAATGAGCCTATAGTTTCTTGCGCTTCATTGAATGTTTATGTAGTTCTAAAACTCAATATTCCGTGGGTCCTGGAATTCGAATGACAACGACAAAAACCCTGGCACTGGAGTGGACACATTTTTGCACGTCTAGCAGTGAATGAGTAAATACCTGCGTTGAAATAATTCAGAGATAATTGCTGAAAAATATGAAAGGGGCTTATAAATTGTTTCTCCCTGCAGTGTTTAATTTTTTTATTCTATATTTACATCACTGTTTAATTGTTTGTCAAAACGTTTTTTTGTGTCTTTTCATCTAAACTGTCTTATTTCATTGATATTGTCTGAAACCTCATCAAAATCATGTCATAATTTTTAAAAGTCTGTTTTACAATACGGTACTTTTTTAAAATGTCATTTTACTGTGTGTGTATGACAGCTGATGTATATGATATGATGTTAAGCGCTTGGTTACAGCATCGGCTGTTGTTAAAGCGCTGTATAAATCAATTTGTATTGTAGTGTAGTGTAGTGTAGTGTAGTGTAGTGTAGTGTAGTGTAGTGTAGTGTAGTGTAGTGTAGTGTGTGAGAAGTCCCAGAGTTACCAATCTTCTTGGATTGCTGATAGCTGAAAAGAAAATATGAAGCTGCTGCCGCTTTTTAAAACATCTTTGGCTGCCTCAATTTGGGTCAGTAGGCCACGGTGATTCAATGATAAGTAGGCTAATTATTATAATAAAGCCGCTCATCAGAGGAGATCACTATTACATGTCACAATTATGTTTTAAACCATGCCATTGATATATAATTTGCAGTTTCATCTATTTATCACTCACAGGATTGCTTGCTATACATGAATGTTGATGTCTTATTAACACAGATCACAACCCTAAAGAGTCTCTGCTCCACCTGGCTGTTCGATGGGGTCTGTGTCGACTAGCCGAGCTGTTGCTTTGTCAGCCCGGAGGTCTGATGGCTATCAATCTGCCAAACAAGGAGGGAGTCACGCCGCTGCAGCTGGCACATTTATCAGGCAACAGAGAACTGCTGGAGCTCCTCACGCAGTAAGATTTTGAACTCCATTCAAACGAGTAGCTGAGTTCACAGTACCACTAGTGATGGGCAGGCACCTTCTAGTACGGGGACGTGCAACTGACAACGGCATGGCAGACACTCAGCACTCGAACCCTATCGTCTAATACAACATGTGTAGGTCTTTTTTTGTGTTTTTTTTTCTTGTGTATGATATGCAATGCACAAGTAAAACAGCAAAACAGAGCAGAAAACTTAATCGCCTTTTATTGGTTTACATTTTGAAGACTTAACAGAATGTAATTTAAAAATTCCCCACTAGGGAGCGCAATTACTCCAATTATGACTTCAGCCTAATTCTTGTTCAAACGTCCAAATCAGTGTTGAGTATATTTTGTTAATTATTTCATCTTGTGACAGCCCACCCAATCCTCTAGCCACACCTCCTGCTGGACTGTCTCAGGTGTGGGCAGATTGCTCCCGTTTGCTGAGATACTGTCACAACACGGGGAATCTGACACTGACCGTCCGACAAAATCTCAAATGGAGCTCAGAGGAAAGCCGGCATGCTGATATTCAGCTGCTCAGAAACAGACTTAGAGATGAGGGCTTCCTCAGAGAGGTCAGTGTGATTATTTTTTATTTTATTGTATTTACTGTATTTTCCGGTGTATAAATTGTACCGGAGTATAAGGCATACTCCTAATGAATGGTGTATTTTCAAACTTTTTCCATGTATAAGGTGCACTGTACTATAAGGCGCACCTTCGATGAATGAAAACAGTTTTCCAAATATAATATATAAAATGTAAAGGTTTTGCAAATATAAGGCACACCACATTATAAGGTGCTACAGTTGAGGCTGGGGTTACTACTACTACTTCTTTTATAAGGGGAAATGGAGTCGGTGGCTGCTGACAGTAGTTGCGAGACCTGTTTTGGCTCAATATTACTTCACATATAGGGCGCACCTGCGTATAAGGTGCAGGGCTATCTTTTGAAGAAAATTAAGGCTTTTGGGTGGCCGTATACACCGGAAAATACAGTACTGTATTTATTTTTCCATCGTGATGTCTTCGTATTGACTGCTTTTTAAATGGTAGATGGATGCAACATTGCCACAAACCAGCTGTTCAGAAATGTCCTTTCATAAATAGAGTGTATAATTTCTCATTTAAGACAAGAAGATTTATTGTGTATAATAACAGTATAGTCTGACCATGATTCTTGTATTTAAGGTGTACCTTTCTTCTCCCAGATTAAAGCGCTACGAAGAGAACGGACAGAGACAATTTTCGGAAAAGAACAATTGGTGGATGATCCTGCAGAAAACGGTATTCGAACCAATCCATATCTGTCAGTTTACTGGGATTTCAGACTTTATTTTTTTATTTATGTGGCAACCTTGCACTTTTTTTCCTATGCTTTTGTTGCAACATGACTGACCTCATGTGGATTTGTGAGGTACTGCGTACATAAAATACGGACTGTTTCAATAATACATATTATTTCTAAGCGCCTTTAAAAACTGTCAAGGACACTTAAATTGTGTTCCGTGTAACCAAATGTATTTCTTATCACTACGTTACTTCCGGCTTGTGTGAACGGTGGCGCGTGTGGCTGCCGCTGCTCACCCAAAGAAAAAAAAATATCCTGTGACTGTAAAGTGTCCTTGAGAGTTTTGAAAGGCGCTTAGAAATTAAAGGTATTATTATTATTATTATTATTATTATTATTATTATTATTATTATTACGTGCTTGCCTTTGAGAATTTTAACGATCATTGTGATTACATAATAGTACCATAAATAACACCTTCCCTCTTTGTACTGTATGGCCAAATAACACTAATCATCTCTGCTCTCAAATGCTTATTAAATGGATTATATTATACATGCATCATTAGAGAAATATATACTCCCATAATGTTTTTTGTGCTTTTTATAGGACACTTTCCTGATAAGAGTGGACATAATTCAGCTGCAGAGGAGAATGTGAGTCCAATGATTACTTCATTAAATCTCACACACACATGCACGCACACACACGCACGCACGCACGCACGCACACACACACACACACACGCACGCACGCACACACCACACACACACACACACACACACACACACACACACACACACACACACACACACACACACACACACACACATACACACACACACACACACATAAAAGGAAACAAAAAAAGAAGTATGGAAAGTATTTTCCATGAAATCACGATCTCCATCAAACCATGAGCTGATAATGATTTGGTTTTGAGTCGATTCATATTTTGTAACTAGGGCAACCAATTGTTCCCACCAACAAAAACATTTTTAGTATGTTCCACATCAGTTTTCCGTCCCCTGAGATATTTTGTAGCAGGTGACATTGAGAGACTGAACAAAAAAAAAACATTGATCACCGGTTTGCCTAAAAACCTTGATTGCAAAACGCTGGTGCATTTACCTGATCCTCTGTACACTTGTGTCCATAAAAAAGTAGTGCATGCGTGTGTGTGTGTGCGTGTATGTGTGTTTGTGCGGGTGTGTGTGCGTGTGTGTGTATGTATGTACGTGCATATATATATATATATATATATATATATATATATATATATATATATATATATATATATATATATATATATATATATATATATAACCTGAGGCCTATCTGAGTCTCGCCGTGTAATTGTACGCATGCTGTTCAGTGAACACTTTTTCTCTGGACAGGACTACGAGGAGCCGCTAATGTTTTGCCTCAATCAGGAGGACCAAGAGGACGAGCAATCTGACTCTGGTAAGGGCCTTACTAAAAAAAGTAAAACGTCAGAATAGTTCAAGTCCCATTTCAGAACGAATCTCTGTGTAAATATTTCTTTTTCAGCTTGTGGTGCTTCAGGTGTGGATATGAATGTGGCTATTGTTGTTTTAGGTGTCCAAGTAAGCTTCCAATTATTAAATGAGCTCAAGTATAGGAAACGTTTGACAAATCACATTTCAGACCCCCCCGGCTGCTTTCTTTTGGAGTTGTTGGATGCTTGTCACTCTTTGTTCACCACACTCTAGACACATGGAAGGGATTTTTTTAAATAGCGTGTAGAAGAGCGCTCCTGTAACCAACCCGGAATCATCCTACTCCCGCCAACAGCGTTTTGGATCACAAATGAATTGTAACGATGTGGCTGAAGGTGGCTTCCTTTGGATCTCCTGTTGGGCAAGAGGGAAAGCGGTTTGAGAGGGGGAACATCCTGTGGGTTAATGATTGGCTTGATTTGTTGGTGCGCAAAATGATGCCTGAGCGTAAGAATGTCGTGGTTACAAGTTGAGGCTGAGGGCTTTACAACACTTGGCACTGGACGTCTGCAATTTGAACTTCCTGTGGCTGGTGTTGTTTTCCGTGCTTTATACTAGCCATGTTGCTCTTTGCATCTGTGTGCGTCTGCGGTTTAGAGGATATTTAATTTTTTTTCTGCATCGTCTTTAAACATTATGGCTGGTGACCTCAAATAATCCATTGAATTATCTTTTTTATTCAAATGAAGATAAAAAAAGCACTATTGTGACACTGTGTGCAACATTTTAATGAAAAAATACAAGAATTGCACAGGCAAGAAGCCACTTTTGTGTAATTGCTTGTCAGCTTTTAATCTTTTATTGAGTGTATCAGGTGTTTTTTTTCAGCTCCTTTTCTTTTTAGCTCACGCAAAACGGACCCTAGACTCGAACCAAGGTGCCATCAAATAGTTAGATGGAATCTCTGCCGTCAGAGCTTCAGCAATGACTGCAAAGGGATGAGGAATGTTGAGCGTAGCTGTTATATTCTCCCTGTCCTTTTTGGGATTGGCTTCTTCTCAAATTTATGCTGGCTTCAATGAATGAACCTACCGTACTTTTCCGGTGTTTAAGGCGCACCCAAAAGCCTTTGTTTACTTCAAAAGATGAACCTACGCCTTATATGCAGCTGCACCTTATATGTGAAGTAATATTGAGCCACTACAGGTATTGCAACAACTGTCAGCAGATCCATTTCCCCTTATAAAAGAAGTAGTGCGTAACCCCAGCCACCACTGTAGCGCCTTATAATGTGGTGTGCCTTATATGTGGAATTTTAAAAATATATTTATTCATCCATCCATCCATCCATCCATCCATCTTCTGACGCTTATCCGGGGTCGGGTCGCGGGGGCAGCAGCTTCAGTAGGGAAACCCAGACTTCCCTCTCCCCAGCCACTTCTTCCAGCTCGTCCTGGCGGATCCTGAGGCGTTCCCATGCCAGCTGGGAGACATAGTCTCTCCAGCGTGTTCTGGGTCGTCCCCGGGGTCTCCTGCCAGTGGGACATGCCCGGAACACCTCGCGAGGGAGACGTCCCGGGGGCATCCTAATCAGATGCCCGAGCCACCTCATCTGGCTCCTCTCGATGTGGAGGAGAAGCGGCTCGACTTTGAGCCCCTCCCGGATGACCGAGCTTCTCACCCTATCTCTAAGGGAGAGCCCGGACACCCGACAGAGAAAGCTCATTTCGGCCGCTTGGATCCGGGATCTCGTTCTTTCGGACACAACCCATAGCTCGTGACCATAGATGAGGGTTGGGACGTAGATCGACCGGTAGATTGAGAGCTTTGCTTTTTGGCTCAGCTCCTTCTTCACCACGACAGATCGGTACAAAGTCCGCATCACGGCAGACGCCGCACCGATCCGCCTGTCGACCTCTCGATCCCTTTCACCCTCACTCGTGAACAAGACACCCAGATACTTAAACTCCTCCACTTGAGGCAAAATCTCCTCCCCGACCCGGAGAGGGCACTCCAACCTTTTCCGACTGAGAACCATTGTCTCAGATTTGGAGGTGCTGATTCTCATCCCAGCGGCTTCACATTCGGCTGCGAAACGCTCCAGCGAGAGTTGGAGAGCTCCACTTGAAAGCCCCAACAGTACAACATCATCTGCAAAAAGCAGAGATGCTATACTGAGGCTACCAAAACGGAAACCTTCAACGCTTCGGCTGCGCCTAGAAATTCTGTCCATAAAGGTTATGAACAGAATCGGTGACAAAGGGCAGCCTTGGCGGAGCCCAACCCTCACTGGAAACGATTCCGACTTACTGCCGGCAATGCGAACCAGACTCTGACATCGGTCATATAGGGACCGAACGGCCCGTATCAGCCGCTCCTGTACCCCATACTCCCGAAGTACCCTCCACAGAACTCCACGAGGGACACGGTCAAACGCTTTCTCCAAGTCTACAAAACACATGTAGAGTGGTTGGGCGAATTCCCATGCGCCCTCGAGGACCCTGCTAATGGTGTAGAGCTGGTCCACTGTTCCGCGGCTGGGACGAAAACCACACTGTTCCTCCTCAATCTGAGGCTCGACTTTCCGACGGACCCGCCCCTCTAGGACCCCTGAATAGACCTTTCCAGGGAGGCTGAGGAGTGTGATCCCTCTGTAGTTGGAACACACCCTCCGGTCCCCCTTCTTAAAAAGGGGGACCACCACCCCGGTCTGCCAATCCAGAGGCACTCTCCCCGATGACCACGCAATGTTGCAGAGGCGTGTCAGCCAGGACAGCCCCACAACATCCAGAGCCTTTAGGAACTCCGGTCGGATCTCATCCACCCCCGGGGCCTTGCCACCGAGGTTCTTTTTAACCACCTCGGTGACTTCAGTCACAAGGATCGGAGGGCCCACCTCGGAGTCCCCAGACACTGCTTCCTCCAAGGAAGGCGTGTTGGTGGAGTTGAGAAGGTCTTCGAAGTACTCTGCCCACCGGTTCACGACGTCTCGAGTCGAAGTCAGCAGCGCCCCACCCTCACTGTACACAGTGTTAGTGGTGCACTGCTTTCCCCTCCTGAGACGCCGGATGGTGGACCAGAATTTCCTCGAAGCGGTCCGGAAGTCGGCTTCCATGGCCTCACCGAACTCTTCCCATGCCTGTGTTTTTGCCTCGGCGACCACAGAGGCTGCATTCCGCTTGGCTAGTCGATACGCGTCAGCTGTCTCAGGAGTCCCACAGGCTATATAGGCCCGGTAGGACTCCTTCTTCAGCTTTACGGCATCCCTTACTACTGGTGTCCACCAGCGAGTACGGGGATTGCCTCCACGACAGGCACCAACCACCTTACGGCCGCAACTCTGATTTGCCGCCTCAGCAAGGGAGGTACGGAACATGGTCCTTTCGGACTCAATGTCCCCCACCTCCCCCGGGACATGTGTATAGTTCTGCCGGAGGTGGGAGTTGAAACTCCTTCTGACAGGGGATTCTGCCAGACGTTCCCAACAAACCCTCACAACACGTTTGGGTCTTCCAGGTCGGACTGGCATCTTCCCCCACCAACGGAGCCTACTCACCACCAGGTGGTGATCAGTTGACAGCTCCGCCCCTCTCTTCACTCGAGTGTCCAAAACATGAGGCCGCAAATCCGATGATACAACTATAAAGTCAATCATCGAACTGCGACCAAGGGTGTCCTGGTGCCACGTGCACATATGGATACCCTTATGTTTGAATAAAGTGTTTGTTATAGACAATCCGTGTTGAGCACAGAAGTCTAATAACAAGACACCACTCCTGTTCTGATCGGGGGGGCCATTCCTCCCAATCACGCCCTTCCAGGTCCCACTGTCATTGCCCACATGAGCATTGAAATCGCCCAGCAGAACAAGGGAGTCCCCAGGGGGAGCGCTCTCCAGCACACCCCCTAAGGTCTCCAAAAAGGATGGGTACACTGAACTGCTGTTTGGTGCATATGCACAGACAACAGTCAGAACCCGTCCCCCCATCTGAAGGCGGAGAGAAGCAACCCTTTCGTCTACTGGGGTGAATCCCAATGTACAGGCGGCGAGTCGGGGGGCAATAAGTATGCCGACACCTGCTCTACGCCTCTCACCGTGGGCAACTCCAGAGTGGAAGAGAGTCCAACCCCTCTCGAGAGGGCTGGTACCGGAACCCAGGCTGTGTGTGGAGGCAAGCCCAACTATGTCTAGTCGGAACTTTTCAACCTCGTGCACCAGCTCAGGCTCCTTCCCTGTAAGAGAGGTGACATTCCACGTCCCCAGAGCTAGCTTCTGCAGTCGAGGGTCGGACCGCCAGGGTCCCCGCCTTTGGCTGCTGCCCAGCTCACATTGCACCCGACCCCTCTGGCCCCTCCCATGGGTGGTGAGCCCTTGAGAAGGGGGACCCACGTTTCCTCTTCGGGCTGAGCCCGACCGGGCCCCATGGGTGTAGGCCCGGCCACCAGGCGCTCGCCAACGAGCCCCATCTCCAGGCCTGGCTCCAGAGAGAGGCCCCGGTGACCCGCGTCCGGGCAAGGGAAAACTAGGTCCATTTGACTTTCTCATCATACGGGGTCTTCTGAGTCGTACTTTGTCTGGTCCCTCACCCAGGACCTGTTTGCCATGGGTGACCCTACCAGGGGCATGAAGCCCCAGACAACCTAGCTCCTAGGATCATTGGGACACACAAACCCCTCCACCACGGTAAGGTGACGACTCATGGAGGGGTAATATTTATTCAGTATATTATATTTGGAAAACGTATTTCATTCATTGAGGGTGCGTCTTATACTTCAGTGCGCTTTATACGGAAAATATGGTACTTTTTTCTGTAAATTAGTTTAGGGCTTATAGGAGTCTCCTCTCGGGAATATCAAGGGGTCATTTTTTCCCCCTTTGAGCATTTGATATAAAATGCATGGAGATTTGAGTCTATATACAGCATTGATTTCTCTTCTAAAAGGTACCATTATACAGTATATGATCTTAAATATTATTGATTAGGGAATTAAGTCATTGGCAAATAATTATAACAGAGATGGGTTGAAGTCCTCATATTTTGAAAAAAAACTTGTGTATATTATATTTGGATACTTTTTTCATTCATTGAGGGTGCGCCTTATACCCTGATGTGCCTTATGGATGGAAAAATTTGAAAATACACCATTAATTGGTGGTGCGCCTCATACAATGGAAAATACGGTAATCTAAATGTATAATTGGAAAATTTGATTCAAGGTTGTTCATTCGACAAAAAAACATTTTCTTATTTTCCATCTCTCCTTCTACCCCCGTCTTTGCCCTTGCAATGCCCTCTCAAATTCAAATACCCAACCCAAAATACACACACGCACGTGACGCACTCACTATTCCCCCAAATACTAACACACACAAACACTCATTCTCCCACTCCCCAATGCCCTTCGCACTAGGTCAGTGTTTTAATTTTAAATTTAGTGAGCAACCAGCAAATGACGCTGCTCAATATATCTAAAGAAAGAAGTCATGGTTGTGTATGCATGTGTGTTGCGTTTGTTTTCAGGAGGGGGTGCAGTGTTAGTGTGCTCTAAACGGGGTAAGGGGTATAAGGGTACGAAAAAGGGGCTGATTGTGGCTGAATGGGGGTTGCCAAGGCTTTCCCGAAAGCTGTTTCCAGCAGCTTGTCGAGATCCCCGGGGAGAGGCGAGTGGAGTGGTGTGAGAAACGGTGCGCGTCAGTAGAATCGAGAGCGGTAGGGAATTTATGATACAGATAGCTTGGCAGAACGATAATCGATGATGAGTGCGATGCCAAAAATGCTAACAAGAGTCCCCGACCCCAGCTGAGGGATCTAATTGGAGAGCGGAAAAAAAGGATTAAACCTCACACAGACCCCACGAAGCCAGCATTAATGTGCGTCCAGTACAGTGCCAAAACAGCCTCACACTTTCACACTGAATTACTCTGACACATTCTGCCAACAGAACTCTCATATGCTTTTTTCCGTCGCAGTTTAACATTTCGATGCATTCTCAACACGTTTGGCATCCAGTGCGTGTGCTATTACTGCTATTATCATCTGCTTGAGCCTACTTGTGCGCCTGTTGCAGTAAGCCGGGGAACTACAAATTGGCAGGAGTTGAAAAAATGGGGGATGGCGAGGACACAGAGAGTGAAGAAGAAAATAGCCACGGCTCTGGCTGTTGTCTCCATGGTAAGTCTGCTGACCTGGCAGTCTGCACCCCCTTTCTCCATCCACACAAGGAGAAACATGGATTTGACATGCCTTCCACTTGATTCAAAGAGATTGAAGGGGTCGGGAAGGACTACCTTCAGATGTCAGCCATCCGGCACACTTAGAAGGGAATGACTTTTCCTGCCTTGTAACTGTGTGCCGAGCGTTCCATCCTGGCGTACCTCTGAGACAATCATGAACTCGCGGGGTTAATGATTTCTCCAGTGTCTGAGAGTCACCTCCACATGGGTTTCTCTGCACTCATGTTTGACTTCTCTGTAGGTTCTGAAGTCATTTATGTGTTTGACTTTCTCCTCCGTCTACAACTCTCTTTCGGTTGCTCTTTCCGGCCCGTGACTGACCTCCCTACCGACCATGGGTTCACCTCCTTGCTCTTTCCAAACTGTGTGTGACGGATGAGTGAAAAGACCGAGCGATCCAGGGAATTGATTTAGAGTTAGGAAAGTTGAGGATGTGGACAGCACGAGGCTCTGAGTTGGACACTTCAGAGTTTTAAAGGGGGAAGGGGAGGGATTTAGGGGGAGGGGTGCTTAAGGGAGGAGGGGGGTGGGCGACAGTGGGGGACATGCTAGCTCTCTCCTAAAGTGTCAGTGTCCACAGTAGGGCTCTGGGAAAAGGAGCAAATTGCTGAAGCTCGTGTGCAGTGTCTTCGATCATAGGGAAATGGATGTAGACTGAGGCTTCTTTCTGAAAGTTTTGAGCTGGAGTTGGGAAAGAGCCATTCATGGATTCTGACTCAGATTCTCCTTTCAACTACTCATGGCCGTCTTTTCCGAGGATGAGGATGCGTAAACGTTCTGGCAAAAAAGGTACGACAGGGTTATACCCTATGACTGTAAAACTATTTGCGGCGTAATAGTTATACTTGGCATCTGCAGTGTTGTAAAAACAGAAATTTTCAAATCATCTAACCTATTAGTCAGGTGCAACATTTAGACTACATCATGATATTGGTTGACACAAAAGCTTCACTGTTCAATCAAAAGCCTTTTTGAATGGTTGGAAAATGGGCAAGGCTATTTTGCCATCATTGCGTTAATTTCTTTCCAAGCAGTTACCACAACGCAGTGAGATAACTATTTGTTTGCCGGTGATGTAACCTGATATCTGACAGTGTGTTGCGGAATGTCAGATGGCCTCATGAGGCCTGATTGACTACTTTGAGACTTTCGACATCTTGGGCACACGTTGTTTCATTGTGGAGTCCCGTAGGGGCATGTGACGGTTGACTTCCATGATGTTCACTTAGTAGCTTGACTATGTTGTTGTGTGCACTCCAACTTCATGGAAAGGTGGGTTGACTCGCTTTAGGAGCTTAGGTGACCTCATAAATTCAGCAAAATTGTGCTGGAACGCTGCTGCTTATGTATAGAAGCATTGTGTTTTCCCATGAAGCGAGAGACCGCGCAGACAGACACAGCTGAAGCTCAAGTTACTGCCGTGTCTGTGTCATGGCTTCACTCCAGTCGTCTTTCCCTCATCTTTGACCGTAAATCTCAGCAACACAATCCCGGTTATTGCCTCTTAATTGAGATTGACACTGGCCAATTTTATAAACCCAGCCCGCTTGTATTAGCAAGCCAAAAAACACGAACACTACAATCAAATTGACCATATAAAGGCTTGGCCCGAATGAGTGGCTCACTTGAATTTTAAGTAGACTTACAGCATCCAGACTTTGAACAGTGAACAAGTTCAGCTGTCAAAGTCACATTACAAATTCAGACAATAAACAGTAATGCTTAAATTCTACTTATCAACGTTCCATTACATGAATGAACTAGCGGGAGATGATCTCATTATCACTCACCTAACACTGCCGATTAGCCAGGGCAACTATGTACAGAAAATTTTAGGGCACAGAACGATTCAAGTTCTGTCAACTGACTTAATTTGATGCCTGATTATCTGGAGGCACTACCTGTAGCAATAATGTGACTTCATTGGAACAAAATACAGGACAATCGCTTAACTTTGCCTTAAATTCACAAGCCTAATGCTAACTCAAAGCGAAATGCAATCAAGGATCGACAGTGTTGTGGTACTCAAAATGTTTATAAACAACCAACACTATCGAATTATGTCACTTTCAGTAATGTAAAATTATTATTATTATTAGTATTAACAACTTGGTATTAATAACTTGGATGTGTTTTTAATAATAATAATAATAATAATAATAATAATAATAATAATAATAATAATAATAATAATAATAATTTATTATTATTATTATTATTATTATTATTATTATTATTATTATTATTATTATTATTATTATTATTATTATTATTATTGTTGTTGTTGTTGTTATTGGATTAGCCTCACAGTGGAGAAATTTACATTTCACAGCAGCAAAGTGATGAAAGTAAGAGGAAGGGAAAGGAAGAAGTAGAAAAACAAAATACAGGACCTGCTGTGAAAGCAGCTACTCTCGCGGCACCATCTTGAAGTAAAAAATATATATTTATATATTATTATTATTATTATTATTATTATTATTATTAAAAACACATCCAAGTTATTGTGAGGGTGTAACAGATTAATGGTATTTGCATTTATTTCAATTGGGAATGGTTGTTTGAGATACAAGTTTTTTGAGTTACAAACATGGATCATATGGTGGGTTTAGTTAGTTTAAATGGGCCACGTGGACTGAAACATTCTGTATTGTGTACCTGATGGTTTGGGATGTCTGGTAACAGGCCAATCTCATAAAAATAAATTAAAATGAAGGATAATAATATGTTTTCAGGTGTGATAACCGTGATGTTTATTTCGTCTCTCTAAAGGCTGATAACTGTCCGCGTAAGTTTTTCCTCCCCTGGGATCTTTTGGTCAGTTGAAATGTAAACATAATGGTAAGACGCAATGTGATGCTTGGACCAATTGCAGGTGTCGTTACTCACGGTGGATTTGTGGATTTTGGTGGTCAATTGTTAGTGCTGTATAAATAGCCCTTTCTAAAATCCGGAGATGAAAAAAGGGCTTCTTTTGCTTTGATGTAATTTTTTTGTTACTATTTTTAGAGTCAGTTTATAATTTTACTTTCCTTCCAATGATTTTGGCCTCTCCTGAATGTAACAGATGTTCAATGTAGCACTAAAAAAAGACCTCATGAAAGCAGAAAAGGCTTCGATGATTCATGTTTTTGTGCTCACAAAGAACACGAAGCTCTCGCCCCAATGACAGGTACGACTGTTTATGTTGAATGTTCCCCGGGAGCCTCCAAACAGAGTGAACCTTGAGAAAGAGCCCTTGTGACAAACCTGCCTACCCCCCCCCCCCCCTTTTTTTTTTCCACGCTGCCTTCCTTTCGATGACTCCCTCCCAGGGGTGTGCATGGGTTGAAGGGTCACTCTCTGTGTTTTACTGCCCTGGTCTGGAGACCTGCCACTGACTGCCGTCTTTGTCTTACTTTTCTGGAAGAGCTTTTGACACTTTTAAGCTATGCAGGCACCGCTACTGTATAGGGTTTGTGCCCGCTCAGGGATATGCTTTGAATATCACATCCCTTCACTTATACCTTCTCTGGGCACGGTCCTAAACAAATAGCTTGACATGCTGTTATATATTTCGCGAAACCTTCTTTGAAATGGCAACCTGCACGCAGACATCGCTCAACAGTGTGAGTAATATGATCTCCCCCTGGCTTCTCTGTTATTCCTCCGTTAACTAATGTTAAACACAGATCTCATGGCTGACAGTAATGATCACCAGGCAGTGGTTAATGGGTCGGAGGTGTCACAATGATCCAGGCCGTAGCAGCCAGCTGTGGCTTCCAACCAGGTCCAGCAGCTGAATTATTAGCCCCCCCTCTGTCAGTGTTCCAGAATGGGGTTTATATGAAATGAAATCCTCTTTCAAACACTTTTGGACCCTCAATCAATACACTGAAGTTAGACAACACATTCCATTCATGACACTGGTTGATTTGATTAATTAGTTGCTCCAATTGAGAAACTAAAGTGAAATTTATGAAGATGTTCCACATTGTTGGGGCAATGTTTTGCCATTTGTCAGCAGGTCTGCGTGGTTATTATCACGCTCATCTCTACTTGATATGCTTTCAAGCTACATGTTTGTCTGCTTGTTAAAATTAATTTCTTCATACAATTGATATTTACCTAGTTGTCATGCTCATATTGTACTGGGCAACTCAAATTTCGAAGTACCGTATTTTCCGGTGTATAAGGCACACCCAAAAGCCTTCATTTTCTTCAACAGATGCCCCTGCACCTTATACGCCGGTGCACCTTATATGTCAAGTAATCTTGAGTCAAAACAGTTTTGGCCACTACTGTCAGCAGCCACTGACTCCATTTCCCCCTGTAGAAGAAGTAGTGCGTTACCACAGCCTCCACTGTAGCGCCTTATAATATGGTATACCTTATATTTGGAAAACCTTTATCTATTTATTATATTTGGAAACTATTTTTATGTTTCATTGAAGCAGCACATTATATAGTAGTCCGGTGCATCTTATATATGGAAAATGTTTGAAAATACACCATTCATTGTGGGTGCACCTTATACTCCAGTGCGCCTTATACACTGGAAAATACAGTCTCTTTTTTCCAAGTTTTCACATTTGTTCTTTGAAGGTTCTAGTATATCACCTTGCAACTCGTTTTGGGTGACGGCGGCCATCATCGGGCACAGTTTTGGTGAAATGTTAAAACAATATTTTAGTACATTTACTCAAATCTTTTTTTTGTGTACAGTCCCCTCAATGTGTTATTAAACAGTTCTCCTTGCAATATTTTTAGTGCTGATTTCTGCTGCAACATCTGGTGACTTTACGTTTCAGACATATGGTGTACTCCAGGAGTTTGGAGGTCGTGATCAAGGAGATACGTGTTGTTTATATCATACAGATGTGTGACTTACATCTGATTTCGTACCTTTTAATGTTACACATGAATGAACCAAGTCTCATCTGGTTCTCTCATCAATGTCTGTTTGACTCCTTGTGGGTTCTCAGATTTATTGGACTCGCAGCCAACAGGAAGTAAAGCCATTTGCTGGTCTGATCCAGTCTCCTCGATAAAATTGGACTTCTTTCCTCTCACTGTGTTGTGCCAGCAGCCCGGAAGCACAAACTAACTTTTGCCGTTTTGAGTGACAGCTGTTTCTGAGTTCAAAAGCAATGCTTTTGAAACATGGTTACACGTTTCAAAAGTGTGGTCCTTTTTATAAAGCGATGACACTATAAATCCAAGTATGACATAAACCAAGTTAACTCATTCACTGCCAGACGTGCAAAAACTTTCAATACTGCTTTAGAAACCTTAGACTCTCTTCTTTCAGCAGAAAAAATAGTGGTAAAAATAAAAGTAGTCCTAAAACTCAATATTCTGTAGGTCCTGCAATTTGAGTGAAAATGATAAAAACCCTGGCACTGGAGTGGACACATTTTTGTACATCGTCTGGCAGTGAATAAGTTAAAACCAAGACAGACGCACAGGCATAAAAATCAAAGACTGTAAGGCTGAATTTCATTATTTCATCCCCACATACTAAACTAATACTAAAACTACTGCCTGGATTTATTCCCAGGAAAAGTGACTTGAAGCTAAGTTTTGTAAAGACTGCATGTGTGTTTTAAGAGCATTTTTTTTCAAAGCTAAACCTGGCTGCCTCTCACAGTGGCTCCACTGTGTAGAATATGTTCCCCTCAGTGCTACTGTGTGCTCACTGGAAGTTATCTTCTTACCACTGCCACACCGAAAATTCAGGTGGGGGGAGGAACAAGTCTACAGATGCCTTGGCACAACGCCTGACACATCCTTTCACGTGTGTGTGCAAAGAGCATTTGAGACACATACACATATGGAGTCTTGCCTCGCTTAACTGCCCAGGATGTCTATGTCACTTCCTGTGTTTGTGAGGGGTTATTTTCCGTTACTGTAGAAACCAAAATGTAATATTGAAAAATCGCTTCCCAACAGAAAAAAGCCAGTCCATAGGCGAGAGCCAAACCTCGTCCCCGACTCTGACTGCCGCTGCCAGGCTGTCAGCGATGATCCACGGGAAAGACGGAGTATTTGCCAACGCCATGGTGGTGCACCAAGTGAGTAGGGCAATGAATGCATACACTGTACTGTAGCATGTTTATTTACGTTTGAGCAAAGTCTGTATATGCTCTGGATCATTCTAGTTTGTAACAGTCAAACTTTCACTCAAGTAAAAAAAAAAAAAAAAACAGTTTTGTGATTGTTTGTTAGAGTGAGGGTGTGGACGTTGGCATTTTCTATAGCTTGATCCAGCTGCAAAAATAAAGTGTGGGGTTGGGTTGGGGGGGACGAAATAGGTGATGCACTTTTCCTCGTTCATCTAATTGTTCCTTCTTCTCCCACGTGGCATCCAAAGTCATATTTGACAGAAATGAAGGCATGTAACTCAAAAACCAATACTGAAAAAAGGAGTAACGCAAACTCTTTATTTTTTAAGAATTGTATATGGTTGAAATCAGTGGTGGGCCGTGGATTTCATCGCTGGGCCTTCAGTAGTGCTATGTCTGAATCAATCCACAGCTGCGAGTGCTTGTACAAACGTAAGAAATATTGTCATTAAACGTTTCGAATTTTTACTATGAACTTGTGGATTCATGATAACCTCATAAAATTGCTATATAATTTGCTATTTTTGCTAGCTTCGGGGCTGTCTAACCTTTCTTCATGATGCCCATCTATTCTTGAAAAGTCCATCTTGAAAATGGCTTTAACAGTATATCTGCAACCAAATCAATTTCTTCTCCTCCTTCAGCCATTGTGGGTTGACAAGACTGCTATTAAATCCACACAAAAATGTATTTGCTCATGCAGCTCGCAACTGATATAGTGCTAGCTCTAGACAGTCTGCTCTTATCCCTAGTGGCTATGATTGGCAAGTAACTAGCCAATCACGTGAAGAGCCAATCATAGTTTGCTGCGCCTTCCGGCAGGCCTTGGGTTGCCAACTCGAACTCTGATTGGTTCAAGCAACACTTTCATCGACATTGATCGTTATGCTCCAGGGCCTGGAGAACTGATTATGAAGGTGTACGGGTAGTTCTGACCCAGGTAACTAATGATGGCTGAAACGTGATTGGTTAAATGCTTAAATACGAAAACACACCTGGAAGCAGCTCAACTGGGGAAAAGTAATGAAAGGAAGCTGTAAGACAATTTGGAATTACTTCATGGACAAATTATAATTAACATAATTCCGTGATTCAGATATTTTTAGGCCAGCAGAGAAGACATTGCAGGCCCTGACAGCCCACCACTGGTTGAATTATTGCACACTAATAATATATGTGTGAACACTTTTCAATGTGTTTTTCCAGGCGGATGATGTTGATATGAAATACCACTCTTGCCCACCGACTGATGTTGGCAGCCTTTGCTGGGAGCCTTTCTCCATGAAACCCCCTGATTCAAGGACCTGTCCGAAAAATCCTCCCCCATCCACACCACAAAATGGCACAAGGGCTGTCCAAAGCCCAGGCCCAGAGAAATCCAAGGAATCACCTCGCCACATCTCTCCTCCTTCTCCCTCTTCTCCCTTTGCTTCCCCCCCATCGTTCCCATCCTCCCCCCTGGCTTCCGCCTTCCGCTTGTTTGAGGGCGGTCAGAAACGACAGCCGCAATCCAACCTACCAGTCTCTCCCACTTTGAACAGCAGAGGATGCAACTTGCCAGCGGCGACACGTGGACTGAGGTACGACACAGTACTCATGAAGATTTTTTTAACACTCTGGCTTGAAAGCAAAAAGGATATCCTGACTACATGTTCAACGTGAAAGTAAAAAAAAAAGATAAGAATATATAATAACATTTCAACAACAGCCGGCTTCTCCTTCAATTCACAGCAGATAAATTCAAAATTTCTCATTGGACTTTCTTTGTAATCTAGAATAACTACAACATGTTTTAAATTTAGGGGGCGGCCCAGTAGTCGAGTGGTTAGCACACCGGCTTCACAGTGCAGAGGTCGCCGGTTCGTGTCCCGGTCCGGCCTCCCTGTGTGGAGTTTGCATGTTCTCCCCGGACCCGTGTGGGTTTTCTCCGGGTCCTCCGGTTTCCTCCCACACTCCAAAAACATGCATGGCAGGCAGATTGACCACTCCAAATTATCCCTAGGTATGAGTGTGAGAGTGACTGTTGTACGTCTTTGTGTGCCCTGCGATTGGCTGGCAACCAATTCAGGGTGTCCCCCGCCTCGTGCCCGAAGACAGCTGAGATAGGCTCCAGCAACCCCCGCGACCCTAATGAGGAATAAGCGGTACGGAAAATGGGATGAGAGATGTTTTAAATTTGTAATTCATATTTGAATGCTTCTAAAAATGTCAACCGTTTGTGGTGATTTCATAGAAACTTCCTTCCCTTCGCAAAATGTCAGACTTAAATTAACTCATTCACTGCCAGACCATGTGCAAAAATGTGTCCCCTCCAGTGCCAGGGTTTTTGTCATTTTCAGTCAAATTCCACGACCCACAGAATATTTAGTTTTAGGACTACATAAACATTCAATTCAGTGTAGGAGACATTAGACTCTCTTCTTTCATCAGAAAAAAATGTTAATTCCTCAGTTATATGGGTCTGGAGTTATCTGAGCTTGAAATGAGGGTGGCTGTCCACAATACAATACAATGCACGACATACAATGCACACAAAGGCGACATAGTGATTTATATAGTAGCGCTTTATCGGCACACCCCACAAGAAAAACTTAAACCTGAACAAATTCGGGAATGGTGCTCCACGTCACACTTTTCAATTCACGAAATCATTCGGGAATGGCAGTGAATGAGTTAATTAGACCGCCAGCAACTATTTTTCCTCAGAAACCATCAGATGATTTTTTTTTCAGACTCTTTAAATGTGTGTGGTTATTGAACAAGGAAATATTGTCGACATGGAAAATAATCAGCTAATGGCCTTTGTGTCAACAGTCCCAGTCTAGAGTGTGACAGTGGAGAAGAGGACATCCTGGGACACTCCTACCCTTGCTCAGCTTCAAAGCTGAAGTGCAGCTCACCAGACTTTAACAGATCTCACTTGGACAGCACGCAAAAGCCCTCAAAGGTATTGTGCTGCATTCATAATTTCTGCAAATAAAAACTTGATTGTGTCACCTCCGGTTTGTGATAAAATGGGCTCTGCTTTTACATTGTTTACCCGAATAAAATCAACTCTCTCTCGGGACACAAATTGCAACATTTTCAAAAGGGTTGAATCAATCTTTTGGAGTTTGTTTTAAAATATCAATTGGCAGATGCGTAAACGTTGTCAACAGCTCCATGTTGTGATAAAGGGTCAGACACATTGATTGATTTTTTTTTCCAGTGTTATTGGACAATGTTCTGTTCTCAAGCTGTTTTTGCTTCTCTCTGCTATTTTCTTAGAACCCAGAAGAAGGTGAGGTTCGACTGCGCTCGTACTCCTACTCTTCCCCCAAGGCGAGGCCCTCACGGCCTTTGCTAAACAGAGATGCAACTATCACCGACCTGGCAGAAGGTGAGCGGACCCTGAACCCTTTTCCTCTCTCACTTCTCTGTTCTGTGACTGGCTGAAGTCAATAAAAAGGCCGGATATTTGGATTTGAAAATATGACGTGGAGCGTCTTTCCCGAATTTGTTTTTTCTTGCGGGGGTGGGGGTGCTGATAAAGCACTGGTCAGACCTCTGGCAATGTTCTTCCCTCCAACGAGGGGGCGGCATTTGCCTTTTGTTCAGCCGCCCCCATTTCATGCTCATATAACTGCAGACCCATATAACTTGGGAATTAAGAACTAACTATTTTTTTCCAATGAAATAAGACAGTCTAACTTTTCTTACGCTGAATTCAATGTTTAGGTAGTCCTCAAACTCAATATTATGTGGGTCCTGGAGTTTGAGTGAAAATGACAAAAACCCTGGCTCTGGAGTGGACACATTTTTGCACGTCTGGGAGCGAATGAGTTAACGGTGACCAGTAACCTGGTCAATTTCATTGATTTTTAATCTTCAGAAAAAAGGAATTAAAAAATAAAAACATTAAATAGTTTGCTGGCTCAGTGATCGTGACGCTACCTTGAATGAAGTTCAGGAGTTCTAGTAGGCTGTTTCCTGACTTCTTTGTAATTCCGTCCACCTTGTTGAAAGCCTCAATCGAGGAAAACAACCGCTAAGCATGATACACTGTATCATTGATACAGCCACCAATATTCTTCAATGTAGAGATGGTATTATTTTGGTACAGTAAGTGACCAGTGTTGTGCTTGAGTGAAATCGACCAATTGGTCCAGTGGGAAATTCATCTTGGTATCATTTTCTTTACAATATGATAAAAAAAAATACTGTACCACTTTAAATAAATATGTGTAGAGTATTTATATCACTGAATGTGTTTAGTTGACATTGTTGTAAGACAATGCCATTACTCTGTGTCAACTCTGTAGATGGTGCATTCAGCAGCAGTGGTCGTTCTCTACTTCAGGCTTTATCTCTCTCTAAATCGCTTTCTCGCCTCAACCAAGTTAGTAAGTAAATTAGAGCGAAGCAAGAACCCGCCGCCGGGATTTTCTGTGGGCATTTAAGTATTTCTCTTAATGGGGGAAAATCTAGTGTCAATCAAAAGATTCACCAAACAACATTCGAGGTACTATTTGGATCGTCGACTGTGAGTGTTCGCAGCTTTTACTGATACGTGGTAATTATTTAAAGAGAAATATGACAACGTGTCACCAAATAAAAAAGTTGCGACCATTTTACCCACAAGTTGACTTAATTTGAAATCTGGGCCTGTCTTTTTGAACTTCCTTGCCGCTTTGGAGAAGGCTAATAAAGGGTTTGAAGGTTACTCAAAGGTTACTGCTTGACTTCATCTGGTGTTTTTCTGTGCTATTTTCAATGCCGCCCGTTTATGCTTTGCAAAAACTTGGTGCCATGTTTGGTCTGTCTTTTTGCGGGTGTACGGCATTTGTACTTTTTTACTACTCTACCAATGGAATGGATGTTTCAACCTCTGGCTTTGGGTTCACTCTGTTTGTAATAACTGCCTTACCATGAATGCAATTTAATTCTCACTCACTCATTTGTCTTTCTCTGACACGACATTACAGAGCAGAGTGTGCTGAACCTGACAGAGACCTCCAAAGAAAAGAGGTAACCGCATTGGCTCGCTATATGAGCTGAGACGAGATCCACTGGACTGTATGGGCCTAACTCAAATGTCAAAACAGACTATCGCCCTTTTTAGGCACCACTCTTAGTCTGCAGTAAGAGATTACTTCTGATGGCGTGTGTACAGTGTGTGAGACCTCAGTGTTCGAGCTGTGTTTGGGGTCTGAGGGGCAGGATGTGACACACTTCCTTTTGCGAGCCCGGCGAGGGCCAGTATATGTTCTGATTGCAACCTCAAAATAACCTCAAAATAAACAGCAACATCCATGCCGTGACCCTTTGACATTTTAACACTCTATGTAGAATATGAATAGCCGTGTTACATCTGGTAAACTGTCTTAACATGTGCTGTACAATACTGTACACCCACTTCATTTTTTATTTTACTCACAATCATTTTTAATTCCCCTTTGTTAATTTCATACCAGGCGGGGTATACATGGAACCTAGAAACCAAATGATCGAAAAATCAAAATACTCCACATAAACATCTTAATTTCCATTCATAATCATCTTTTTAATTACGATTCATCCAGATCAACGGGGCTTGCATATGCAAATCCAAACAAGCATCATAAAAACTACTGTATTTTCCCATGTATAAGGTGCACCCCCAATGAATGGTGTATTTTTTTTTACTTTTACTATATACAGTATAAGGCACACCGGACTATAAGGCGCACCTTCAATGAATGAAAAAATGTTTTCCAAATATAATATATAAATATATCAACATTTTCAAAATATAAGGCACACCACATTATAAGGCACTACAGTAGAGTATTGGGTCACGCACTACTTCTAATACAGGAGGAAATTGAGTCGGTGGCTACTGACAAGAGTGGCTCAATATTACTTCACATATCATGCACACCTGGATATAAGGTGCAGGGTCACCTTTTGAAGAAAATTAAGCCTTTTGGGTGCGCCTTATACACCAGAAAATACAGTACTCATTCGGATTAAGCCTGTGCATGCTCTATTTTGACATAGGTGGGCAGTGACATAGTTGAAAATTTACAGTCATACCAGAGTTTCTCTGCTACAGAAGAACTTCAATTTTTTTCAAAAGATGGCCATGCACTTTATGATCCAGTGTGCTTTAAATATGGAAAACGTTTTAAAGTATGGCATTCATTGACGGTGCATTTTATAATCCGCCTTGTAGTCCGGAACATACAGTGCTTGTAACTCCCCCGCCCCATTCATCGCTTCAATCTGTTACTTTAATAAACATGTTAAAATATTTACGACTACTGTGCTAAATAGACGAACAAACCCCGTCTTGACAAATAACGCGACGTTTACATCAGTGCCACGTGATGAGACAGCTGATTTGATTTAAGGAAGTGGCAAGTGTAGAGGAATAGGTCACGGCAGACGTAATAAGATCTTCAGTCGGAATGATTTCATTCAGAATGACAGATAAGTCTCCATTTAATTTGGCTGTTGTTTTGGGTCACAGGTTCGTTAGTCTGTAATATCCTAATTCATTTTGCCCTCACTAATAACCATACCTTACTAACAGAGGAACATTTTTAGATAATCATGTTACATTGGCAATTCCATAAATCATGGCTGTCATTTAAATGCAGTTCATCCTATATGTCTGTGTAGGATCTCACTCGTATAGGTGTGGTCCATCGAGGAAAAGGTTTCTTCATCTGTCCTTCTTTGAAGGTGTTGGACATTTCGCTCCTCATCCAAAGAGCTTCGTCAGCGAACTAAAGTTGTGCTGATAACTCTGGACCTATATATATCCCTAATGAACAGAGGCATCGATGCCAGACCTCTGCTCTGATAGGTCCCTGCTCTCAGGTTGGGGGAGGAGTAGACTATTCCTAAGCCAATCTGATTATCTGTTTTGTTCTGTCTTATTACCTCTAATGTTCCATCCCTGACTCTGATTGCCTCATTAGCTCAGGTATCACCTCATTAGCATGACTAAGGCTACGTGGTAACAACCTAAGAAGTCTGTTGTAAGCACGGTCTAAATTAAACCACCATGGCGATTTAGTGAAGGGTTTTGCTGTTTTTCAAAAATTGCCGCACCACCAGCACAAGTTTACTTCCCTGACGAAGCTCTTTGGATGAGGAGCGAAACGTCCGATACCTTCGAAGAAGTACAGATGACAGCTGAAGAAACCTTTTCCTCGACAGTTCATCCTTTGGAAGAAAGTCCCTGTCATTGTTTTACAATCCAGTAAACACAAATGGCTTACTAAAATCTGACTCGTTTTTAGGAACCTCAATCACTTAACATACTAAAATTTTCTAGTGGAACCCCCATCCCCTTCTAAAAAAGCCCAACAGCCTGGTTTGAGGTGTGCTATATCCATCATACAGGGTTTTGGGTTTCCGTAAGCGGGCCCAGTCCGCAGAGGAAGAGAGCAGCGCATCACTCCAACACCTCACCCTCACAGAGTTCCTTAAAGAGTATGTGTTCACCAAAGCGGCCTAACAGCCATGCATGTATGGCTCGACTTGTTTGTACTTTGGTTTTGCCGTTCCTTTCCCTTTGTTAACAACATCCGTTCTGCACATATAACCCTCTGATTCTGCTGTGACGCCCATGTTTAGGACACAGCATTGGTTTGACGTCCTGTTGCATGCCGTTTTCTTCTTGATGCTCCGCCTTAAATGCCTCTCTAGTCTAGCGCCGAACGGAACTAGTTTTAAGTTGCTGCTAATAGTTGACATGTTCTTAATTACATCTCTCCAAGGTCATGCTATAAATAGCATCCACTCGAGTCCATAGTGACACCCAAGCATGCTGAGCATGTTATCAAGAGAAATAGTCTAGTATAGCACTGGAAGACTCTCTGGACATTCTTTCATCCCAGCATGATCCCAGGTTATTAAATCTGTGGTAGTGTTAGGATACTAATATTAGGAGTTGCGCATCGCTAGGTGATGACTGACGAATAACTGAAATGTTTACACCGGAACAGGATTGAAGATGAAGAGTGGGACAAATACATAATCCCGTCCAAGGTCGAGTCAGAGAGGTACAAAGTGAGCCGGACCTTCAGTTTCCTCAAGAGCAGGATGTCAAGCACTCGCAACAAAACCAAGGTGAGGTCTTTGCCACTCTGAAAAACTGTCATTCCTCCAGGGATTAAGGTTCACCCCTGCGTTTAATACTCGTGTCCATGTACAGTGACTCACACCCATAGTGGAGCTATAAAGGGTTTACCGTGTCTCAGACAAGCTGGGTTTTGAATTCCTTTGCTGGGGAGCCGCTCTCTGTGCAGGGTGCCTTTATTTGGCGAGGGAGAAAATTCCCCTCTCCTCAGGTCTTAGCAACAGGACACTGAAAAAATATCTTCTTACATAATGCCGAACATCCTGAGGAACCAAAACACATTTGGTAGTACACACGGCATAGTCACGTGTTTCAGAGAATGCACATATACGACGTAACAAACATTAACTCCTTGGAAAGTTAGCTAGGAAAATAAATGTTCCTTACACACACACACAAACACACACACACACACACACACACACACACACACACACACACACACACACACACACACACACACACACACACACACACACGCACACTCACACACGCGCACACACACACACACACACACACACTCACACACGCACACACACACACACACACACACACACACACACACACACACACACACACACACACACATATACATTGGAACATTGGATTAGCCTTTATTAGTCTCTCAGTGGAGAAATTTACATTTCACAGCAGCAAAGTTATGGAAGGAAGAGGAAAGGAAAGAAAGAAGTAGAAAAACAAAATACAAGCAGCCACTTTCGTGGCGCCATCTTGAAGTCAAAAGAACAAATAAATATGACAACACTAAGACACAGTCATCCAATCTTAAGCATTTTCTGCACCCTCTTTGTTGTATGAGGCCGTTCTAGATAAAAGAGGAGAGTATGAAAGTGTCCTTTTCACCAGTGGATCAGGGACGTCATGGTGAAATGTGCACGTCTGCTATAAGCTAAATGTTGAAATCCATTAACGAAAACAGACTGCCTCACATATCCTGTCACACGTAAATCTGCTTCAATTCCAAGCCGCGACAGTTCCACATACGCATCGGCACTCTACGTTGACACTCCTTTCGTCTCATCTCCTCAAGCCATGCATCCATCCAGCTGTCCAACAGCACCGAACTTTCCGCTGAACAAAGCAGGGCTTTGAAAAAGCTGCCCATTACAGGCGCAAAAAAAGCACAATCGCCCCAGAGGTGTCCAGCGATGACAGTCACTGGCATTCCTACCAATCAAAAACAATGCTGGCATATTCGTGCTGCCGAAAAGGCGAAACCGCCCAGCACAGTCTCCTCCTTGATGAATGTCGTGGCCAAAAATGCTGAAAAACAATCCGGATCTGTTCCAACGTGATGCACAACAACACAAAGTGACAAAAGAAAACATAAAAACAACCCAAAAAATATAAAGGAATCCCTCCTAATGCTCCCCCAAAGTTGAAATGCCACAACAGCAGAACTCGTCGCCCAGAACACAATTCTGGTTGACTCAAATGTCTTTATCTTAGCTAACGCCCCTTCAACAGATGTATCACACCAGAAAACTTCCCACTTTGCTCTTTATTCTTCTTCCATTGCTCTCCGGCATTGACTATAATCAATGTCAAGTCTTGTGGGCAAATGTGTATTATTTTCAGGTTAAAGGGAAAGAAGCAAAGGATGGGAAGGACAAGAGCGCAGCGGCGAATGGACATCAGTTTGTTCCCGCATCTGGTCCTGCTGTCTGTGTGGCCTGCGATAAGTCCGTTTCTGGGAAAGAGCTGCTGCAGTGCTCCAGTAAGTATTCGACAGCGGCGGTGTTGTCTTATGTCTTGCGGTGGCTCAACTGTCAGCGTTTGTATATATATCCTCTCACACGTGCTGCCTTCATGTTTTGGTGCTGCAGAAAAGATGAAGTCAGCTTTCTTCCCTCAACAAAGTCAACACCGATGGGCAGTTTCGATGGCCATCTGGACATTGCTTATTTAGTGTGATTATCAGTTAAATGGTTGAATTAAGCGAGACGTTGTCTGTTTTTGGTCTGCAGACTGTTTCTTGAATGTCCACAAGAGCTGTCGAGATTCTGTTACACAATGCGGAAAGGTAACAATCAAACACTCCCTTTGATCTCCCATAACAATGAGAGCAAAAATAATTCATCGTGTTTGCTTGTTCTTTCAAACACACAAAGTTTTTTTGGACCCTGTTTCAAACAGTTGTGGCCAGAAGTTTTTGGCGATGACTAAAATGTTTTTTGCTCATGTGAATCCAATGACTTCTTTAGTTTTGTTTTCAACAATTCATATTTTTCCTATTCTGCCCTCTCCCTAAAAAAAGTATCTTGCAGGAGGTTGTTATCGACCCAAAACATCCATTTTTATTTGCACCTTTTAATTTTAACTCATTCACTACTATTCCCAAATTTATTCGGGAGTTGAAAATATGACGTGTTCTGGTTTAGGTTTTTCTTGCCGATAAAGCACTGGTCAGACCTCTGGTAATGTTGTATCCCTTTCATGCGGAGGCAGCATTTACCTTTTGTACAGACACCCCCATTTCAAGTTCAGATAACTCTTCTTCTGATGAAAGAAAAAAGTCTAAGGTTTCTTACATTGCATTGAATATGTAGTTCTAAAACTCAATATTCTCAATTTGAGTGGAAATGACAAAAACCCTGTCACTGGAGTGGACAGATTTTTGCACATTGTCTGTCAGTGAATGAGTTAACTAAATATAGAAAACAAACTCACCCTAAACACTGATTTCAAGGAACTTAATTAAAAAAAACAAGTCATGTGCGAAAGAAAAAAATGAATGGGGAAAGATGATTGGAATGGCATGAAAAAACAGCCCAAAATGTCTCCAATGCGACCAAATGTTTATATAGTCCTATAACTAAATATTCTGAGGGTCCTGGAATTTGAGTGAAAATGCCAAAAACCCTGGCACTTGCAGTGGATAAATTTTTGCACGTCTGGCAGTGAATGAGTTAAGTGCTAGAATCTCTGCACCTCAATGACAATCTTACCTGGTAAATGTCCTTCCTGGAAATTCAAAAGTGCTGAGTGCCGCAATATGTTGCGGGTCATTACACTTGTCATCCCTTCTCTCACTCTACTTCCATGCCCGGCAGAGGTCCGAATGCTAAATGAAAAATAAATCAATTCCTGCCTCACTGGCAAGTGGGGGATGCTGTCAAAAAGCTGGGTAGAACAAGTTCTAGTACAAGTTCTAGTACTTGATGACTTCTAGTACTTGATGACTTCTCTTACAAACAACAATGTTTGATATAGATTTTTGACTCATTTTATTTTAAGGCAGTACAGCTATGTTGTTCATCAACTTAAGTTCATATGACATTTTTCCTCAGAAGCTGCAGGAGAAGAATGCATTGTTGATGAAAAGCAAGACCATGTCCCTCCCACAGAGTGAGTCAGAAATTACATGTCCCCTCTCTCCTCCCCCACATCTCATCTCCCATCTTCTGCCTCTTCCTTACATCATCCTCTTTTTTTTCCTATTGTTGAAAGCAAATCATTTACCCTGGCCGCTGACTCACCCATATGACTCCATAAAAAAAAAAGTTACATTTTAATCTGCCTTAGTGGGGGTTCCGTTCCGGATTGCATTTATATGTGTTTGTGCATACCATGAGGACATCCCCATATAATGAGAATGTACATTGAACACTTAACTCATTCGCTGCCATTCCCTAATTTATTCAGGAATTGGAAAGTGTGACGTTGGGCGCCATTCACGCACTTGTTCCGTTTTTTTTTCTTTTGCGAATGGTGCTGATAAAGCGCTGGTCAAACCTCTGGCAATGTTTTTTCCCTTCCACGACGGGGTATCATTGGCCTTTTATCCATGTTAGAGCTTGGTTACAGCTTCAGCTGTTGTTCGAGTATATAAATTGTACAGCCGGCCCTATTTCAAGCTCTGATGCCTCCAGAACCATGTAACTTGGGAATTAATCTTTTTTTCTGATAAAAGAAGAATCTTACGATTAATTGAATGTTTATGTAGTCCTAAAACTCAATATTCTGTGGGTCCTGCAATTTGAGTGAAAGTGTCAAAAATCCTGAAACTGTAGCGGACACATTGTTGCACGTCTGGTAGTGAATGAGTTAACGGTGAACTGTAACGTGGACAAGTAGATTAATTTTTAATCTTCCGAAAAAAGGAAGTAACAATTAAAAACAATAAATATGTTGTGGCTCGTTGTTCGTGAACCTACCCTGTATGAAGTTCAGAAATTCGAGTGGGCCTTTTCTGACTTTCCTGACTACTTCATAATTCCGTCCATTAAAGAGACTGTCAACAGGAGTGTATTCAGATCTTCCTTTGTAAATACATCAAGCATTTTTAAAATTGTACAAAGCCCTAGTATTATATAGTCATCATTTCAATTGCCTTGATTGCCATCAAGGCTGAAACTGTCTGTGACCAGTGATCCAGATGGCCTCATATTAGATGTATATGGTGTGGTGTGGTGTGGTCTGTAAGCAGACATTCCCATAGAGAAGAAAGACAAATGCTTGGTTTTTCATGATTTTGATGCCTCCGTTTTTTTAAATCATTTTCTGTGGTATTTGGACTTGTAAGTGGAGGCTTTAATTTAAACATTGGCGTCTTCACCTGCTGTTTCCCCACTGACAATGAAAACATTTCCTGTTATCCCGTTTTATCCTTCAGCTTCTGTGAAAGACATCCCTTCCTCCACACCCCTCGCCTTCCCACCCGTTTCTTCATCATCCTCACTCACCCCAACGACCAAAGAAAAGCGAGAAATGCTCGACGCTCTCTCTAAAGGTCTCTCCGTCTCCTTAGACAGCAGGTAAAATCGACAGCTGTAGTTCAACATTGCATATTAACAGTAATTCGATGGATTCCACCGCAACCCTTTTTGTAGCTAGCATTTATTGAGGTATATTTTAAATCGCAATTTATACCTAAAACTAAGCTAAACATCGTTTCTATATTCCGCTTTTTGTTATATAGAAGGCCAAGTGACACCGCAGCAATGGAGATTGATTCCATTCCGACAGCTTACAGCTCACAGTCCGATGACGGCGCCCCGAATACAATTCTTCTTCCTTCGATCGAGCAACCAATCGCTCCGCAGGGTCATTGATGCTTAATCAGACCTTTGTAAACATTTGAATGTTTGATAGAATGACTGCACACTATAACTGGTTTAAAAATTGCAGATGACGCTGATGCTCCTCTACTCAGTGATCTATCAGCCGATCTTCTGGGACTCGACGCAGAGTCTTGGAGTCTTGCAGTGAGTCCGGATTTCTGCAGGCAGCATGACAGACGTGCCATCAAACGCCAGGATGTCATTTATGGTGAGATCAGGCTGGATTTACTCATTGAGAGTCATTAGGGCATTTCAGTCTCTTTGTTATTATGATAATTCACTTTTCTGGCTCCTCGTAGAACTAATGCAGACTGAGCTGCACCACATCCAGACTCTGACTGTCATGTCCGAAGTGTTTAGACGAGGAATGCTAGAGGAGCTGCAACTCGACTGGGATTGTGTGGCCCGGATCTTCCCTTGTTTGGATTCCTTGTTGCTCTTCCACAGGAACCTCTTTGGATCCATTCAGGAGTGTCGACAAGCCTCCACCCAACCTGAGAATCAGAAAAATTACCTCATCCATCAGATCGGAGACATCTTGCTTCACCAGGTTGGTCATGATGAAAAAAATATATATTGTCACCATCCATCCATGCAACAGGAATTTTCTTCAAACTGAAGATAACCATTTCAGTTCTCAGATGAAAACGCAGAGACAATGAAGCAAGTGTATGGCGATTTCTGCAGTCACCACATGGAAGCTGTCAGTGTCTTCAAGGAGCTTCAACAACACAATAAAAAACTCCAGAACTTTGTCAAAGTGAGGCCCCAGGTTATACAACATTGCATGTTTTCAAGATCAGCATGTTGGCATATCTCCTCACAGCAACAGAGCCATAATTCACTGGTCAGGAGAAGAGGGATTCCAGAGTTTATCCTTTTAGTCACCCAGCGCATCACCAAGTACCCAGTTTTGTTGGAGAGGATATTACATTACACTCAAGGCAAGTCAAGCTCCGTGTACGGTGGTGCCTTGAGATATGAGTCAAGTACGTTCACAAATGATGTAATATTGTGAATAATTTTGAGATATGAGCCATCATTCACCTGATTTTATTTTGTTCTATTTTTTTGCTTGAATTATAAGGCAGAACACATTCAAATGTGCAAACATTCACCGAACCGATTGTTTCACTTCTGTCCATAGTTCTTTTCATCAGTTCAATGCTGCACGTTTTAACTCATTCACTGCCAGACGATGTCCAAAAATGTGTCCGCTCCAGTGCCAGGGTTTTTGTCATTTTCAGGGTTTTTGTCACTCAAATTGCAGGACCCACAGAATATTGAGTTTTAGGGCTACATAAATATTCAATACAGCGTTAGGACACTTGGATTCTCTTCTTGCACCCGAAAAAAAGGGTTAATTCCCAAGTTATATGGGTCTGGAGTTATCTGAGGTTGAAATGAGGACGGCTGTACAGAATACAATACCTACACATTGATTAATATAGCGCTTTAACAACAACTGAAGCGCTAACATGGTGTGACCAGCGCTTTATTGGAACCCCCCCACAAAAAATAAATCAAAACCCGAACAAATTCGGGAATGGCAGCGATTGAGTTGATACCGTATTTTCCGCACCATAAGGCGCACCTTCAAAGCCTTCAATTATCAAATGATGACCATGTGCCTTATAATCCAGTGCGTCTATTATAATGAAAAAAAGTTGTTAAATATTGGAATGGATTGGATTGGATTTGCCTTCATTAGTCATTCAAATTAGTCAAATATGTCATTCATTGAAGGTGCACTTTATAATCCGGTGCATTTTATAGTCCGCAAAATACAATATTTTATTCCGACCTTTTGTGGTGTTATGTTGTTTTGTATCTGATGACATTTATCTATTTTCTAATGCTGATTGCCAAATAACGGAGCAAAGATTGAAACAAACCTTTTCCCGGCTCACAGAACAGAGACTCATTTTTTTTCTTTTATTACCGTATTTTCCAGTGCATAAGTGCTAACCCAAAAGCCTTGATTTTCTTCAAAAGTTGACCCTGCGCCTTATACGCCGGGGCACCTTATATGTGAAGTCATATTGAGCCACAACAGGTCTTGCAACGACTGTTCACAGCCACCGATGACATCTCCCCCCCATACCTCATGTAGAATAAGTAGTGTGTAGCCCCAGCCGGCCTCTATTGTAGCGCCTTATAATGTGCCTTATATTTGGAAAACTTTTATATATTTATATATTATATTTGGAAAACTTTTTTTCATTCATTGAAGGTGCGCCTAATAGTCCGGTGTGGCTTATATATGGAAAAAGTTTGAAAATACACCATTCATTGGGGGTGCGTCTTATACTCTGGTGCGCCTTTTATATGTATTTTACACTGGAAAATACAGTAAGCTTTTATGTTAATATTGCATTGAGGGCTTTTGATGGTTTTGCTCCAATGAAAATGACCTTGGCATTGAATTAGTTAATACCATTGGATCACCGTTCATTTGAATGGGGAAAACATATTTTAGCACAGGTGTTTTTTTTTTTACAGATGTGGTCAAGGATAAAACTAAATCCATATCTCAAGGCGTCATTGTAGTTGATGACGTCTTTAACCTGGAATTATACAAATGAATGAATGAATGAATGTGGAAATGAATTCTGAAAACATAATTTGATATTTAATCCTTTCACACACACCGTAGCATGATCAACTGCCCACTGTACTAACCTCTGTCCCTGAAAGGGTTAACATTGACCTTGATGACCTTACCCTCGACAGAAGGCAGTCAGGAACACTCCAACTTATCAAGTGCTCTGGCTCGGATTCGTGATATCATCGCAGCAGTGGATCTGACTGTCAGTAAGTACGAGAGATCTCAAGAGCTGCAAGAAGTGCTCGCCCGTCTGGAGAATAAAAGCTTTGCCAAACTAAAGAGCGGCAAGGTGATTCGTAAGCAGGACCTACACAGCAAACACAGAGATCTTCAACACAAGGGACTACTTTACTGGAAGACTGCCACGGGCCGACTAAAAGGTTTTGGAGCTTCTGCACATCTGGAGCCGGATCGTTTTTGTATCGCTGATCACTAACTTCTGCGATTCCCCCCCCCCCCCTCTAGACACATTGGCCCTCCTGCTTACAGATGTTCTGGTGTTCCTGCAAGAGAAAGATCAACGCTTTGTATTCGCGGCCGTGGTACGCCACAACCAAAACGGAATACGCAACTAGGACTCCCACTGTGTCTCATTCATTGAGTTCCCTTGACTTGCAGGACCAGAAGCCTCCTGTGATCCCGCTACAGAAGCTCATTGTTCGAGAAGTGGCCAATGAGGAACGAGGAATGTTCCTCATCTCTGCTTCCTCAGCTGGACCGGAGATGTATGAAGTTCACACCACGACCAAAGAGGAGAGAAATTCTTGGATGAGATACATAAGACAAGCTGTTGAGAGGTTTGTTTTGGAGTTAAATGAAAGCAATTATTTCAGTATGTCATTGCCTCTACAGAACTGATGACATTGTGACATTTTCATTTTTTATACCGTATTTTCCGGTGTATAAGGCGCACTGGAGTATAAGGCACAATGAATGAAAACGTTTTCTAAATATAATATATAAATCTATAAAGGTTTTCCAAATATAAGGCACACCACATTATAAGGTGCTAGAGTCGAGGCTGCGGTTACGCACTACTTCTTCTACAGCACAGGTGTCAAAGTCAAGGCCCGCGGGCCAAATCCGGCCCGCCACATCATTTTTTTCGGCCCGCTAAAGCAAATCAAACTTGTTAAATTCCATGATGATTGCTAAAATCTGAGCCAAAATTTCATATTTTTGGATGTCAACCACAATAAAAGTCATTATTCTTGACTTCAGATTTGAAAACGAGTTATTCATTAATTTTCTGTGTGCTCTATATGTAATATTTGAAGGAATTTAAACATTCTAATGGCTTCCCCAAATTCGTAACGGCCCTCGAGAGGAAACCATAACTACAATGTGGCCCGCAGCAAAAAATGACTTTGACACCCCTGTTCTACCGGGTGAAATTGCGTCAGTCGGTGGCTACTGAAATCAGTTGTAAGACCTATTGAGGCTCAATATTACTTCACAATAATAATAATATAAGGCGCACCTGCGTATAAGGCGCAGGGTCCTCTTTTGGAAAAAAAATGCAGGCTTTTGAGTGCGACGTACACTGGAAAATAAGGTAGTCTTTTGTGCTGGGCGTATGCGTGTGTGTGCGTTAATCATCATCTGACCTACTTAACCTTCATGGCAGTTGCCCAGAGGAAGAGGAGGAGGAGGAACGCAGTGCCGAATTCGAGGAGGCTAAGCGAGCAGCGGAAGCGAAGGTTCAGAAAATCTCCAAGTTCCAAGGTACAACGGATTCAGAAATCAGAATCAGAAAGCCTTTCATAGTCCCACAAGGGGGAATTTTGCAATGTATAGCAGCAGGGGTGGGGGGTGGGGGGGTCAAAAGACAAAACATAGTATTCTATGGACAAAAGAAAATGTATACTGAACTGAAATGTACAACTGCACAAAAAGTTTCATAAAAAGAACTGTACATAGTGCAAAGTATAAAAAGCAGATTTGATATATGTAACTGTATTGACTTGACATTAGGTGGCTGTACTATTTACAATATGTGAGGCCAGTTTTTTTTTTCCTGTGTGTTTATTAACTCGTTGACTGCCAGAAATGTGCAAAAATGTGTCCACTCCAGTGCCTGGGTTTTTGTCAATGTCACTCGAATTTGAGGACCCTTAGAATATTGAGTTTTAGGACTACATAAACATTCAATGCAGCGTAAGAAACTTTAGACTCTCATCTTTCATCAGACAAAAATAGTTAATTCCTAAATCATATGAGTCTGGAGTTATATGATCTTGAAATGAGGGCAGATGGACAAAATACAGCGCTTTAATAACAGCTGGAGCTGGAACAAAGTGGCAACATGGAAAAAAGGGAAACGTCGCCTCTTGTGGAAGGGGAAAACATTGCCAGAGGCCATGGCCAGCGCGTTATCACACAAACAAGAAAAAACAAAACCTGAACAAATTCGGGAATGGCGCTTTCCATCATAATATTTTCAATTTTCTAATACATTTGTTAATAACAGTGAGTGAGTTAAGAAACCTAACAGCAGTCGATAGGAATGAGCGTCGGTATCTCTCCTTCTTGCAGCGCGGGTGTAACAGTCTCTGGCTGAAGGAGTTAATGAAAGGAGCAAATGCAAGATGTTGAAGTATTGGATTGGATTGGATTGGATATGCCTTTATTAGTCTCACAGTGGAGAAATCACATTATTTTTTTTTTTTTTTTGTAGAAACATTGTTAAACCACGACCAGCGCATCTGCAACAGTTTGGAGGAGAAATTGCAATTATACGCTGAGCTGACAGAGTTAACCCTGCGCTCTTCAGAAGCCATGCCACATCGCCACCTGCTGGTTCAACCGGATATTGATAGTGAGTCCCCAAGACCGGCGTCAACCCTGCTCACAGCTGCACTCCGAGAAGGTGAGACAACTGCTTCGAAAACTGGGATATTGAGTTCCACCGGATGAGGTTTGGCAAGACTTGAATACGAAGGACGAGATGTCAATATAGCATAGATAGCAACACATGTTCAGGTTTAACCTGGAAACAGAATTTACAGTCATGCCATGACAAACTCCTCTTATGCTCACTTAGTCAAAATAAACAGCACATTTTTGTGACGTGCCTGCTCCCTGTGTAGCGGAGAACCTGATCACCATCCTGCAGGTCCATGACGGCCTTCCCGTACAAAGTGATAACTCTCCGATCCGCGGGTCCGAGTGCTGCAACTACAATAGCCACGGAAGCAGCATTCAAGAGTCTCCGTCAGAACGTAAGCGATTCATATTCACATGCAATCCTCGAGTGTACGCCAGACGACGTATATCGTATCGGTGTCGTTATTGTGGGTCTTGTTTTTCACAGCGGATTACCTGAGCACACTCAGTATGAGTTCCACTTCTCTTGGATCGGATAGTGAGGGGACGGGGATGGATGGAGTAATGTGGAGTTCTCCTTCTGAGCCGAAGAAAGGCGACACCAAAGAAACACTCTTCAAGGTTTGGGATATTTGTATTTACAAAGTGATATGTTTCTGCCTGTCTGTCTGTCTGTCTGTCTGTCTGTCTGTCTGTCTGGGTGTACGTACGCACGCACGCACACACACACACACACACGCACGCACGCACACACACACACACACACACACACACACACACACACACACACACACACACACACACACACGCGCGCACACACACACACACACATACATGCATACATACATACATACATACATACATACATACATACATACATACATACATACATACATACATACATACATACATACATACATACGCACAGACAGACAGAAACAAACATATCACTTTGTAAATACCTATGTATGTATGTATGTTTTTATTTATTTATTTATTTATTCATTTATTTATTTATTTATTTACACATTTATTTATGTATGTGGTTATTTATTTATTTATGTGAGTGTGGTGAGTATAGTTTTGGCTTTTTTTAATGTTGCTGTGCCGATTACCATTTTGTGTTTGGGAGCCTTTTACTGAGCGAATTGCGTGTTCTGTAGCCCAAAGGGACATAAGTCTTCTTGTGCCGGTCCCAAGCCCTGATAAATACAGCGGGTTGTGTCAGGAAGGGCATCCGACGTAAAAGCTTGGCCAAAACAAACATGCGGATCAAACCTCTAAAGATGGAGGACACGGATTTGCTGTGGCGACCCCTTGAAGGGAAAAGCCGAAATGAAAAGAAGATTTAGTTATTTGTTTATTTATTTATCTGGTTTTAATTATTGTTTATTTATATATTTATTTTATTCACTCATTTGTTTATTTATATGTTTATTCATCTTCCTATTTATTTTTTATTCATCTATTTGTGTGTGTTTATTTTTGCATGTATTTGTTTATTTTTGGATTTATGTATTTGTTTGATTTTCTTTTTATTTATTTATTTATTTATTTATGCATTTATTTATTTATTTATGCATTTATTTATGCTTTTATTTGGTTATTCTTGAATTTATTTATTTGTTTATTTTTCTATTTATTTATTTATGCATTTCTTTGTTTATTTATACATGTATTTATTTTTTCATTTGTTTGTTTGTTGATTGGGTGTCCTTTTGGACTAACAGTTCTATTCTGTAGGTGGCAGAGAGTGTGCAATGTCTGACTCAGCTTCTTTATAGTCTGCAGGTGAGTAAGCGCACCAATGCACGGCCGCAATTTGCTTTTCTTTTTCATTCTGTTCTTACAAAACGTAACTGTCTTGAAATCTGTTAAGCAAACCGGTATATAAGCCTCAGCGAGTAAATATTAAACAAAATCTGATTATTTATTTTGTCGAGGCTGATGTGCGGAGGCCTGATTTCAATTTTCAATGGCCAAATTAATTGCCTTGAACTCCAAACTTAAAACCGTAAACAGTTACACTTCAGCATGGTGCTCGGCGAAGTACTCATATAGAGTAAACATAATTAGAAACAGTACTGTACTAGAAAACCTAGTATTGCAAGAATGCGCAAATAGGCTACACCGTTGATTAACTGGCTAGCAGGAAAAAGTCGGAGTTTACTTTGATGGGAAAAAAATGCAGATTTAAATCACTTATCGTCGTTTAAATTGTTGTTGTTTTTTTACCAGCAGGTGTTTGATACTATTGTGAGGTTTATTTTATGAATTCATTTATTTATATATTCATTCATTTATTTGCAGGCTGCCGTGACTCTTCAGGACAGCTGCCTCGAGATCCAGAAAATTCTCCTTCACGAAGGAGATAAATCTCAGCTCAAGACACTCACTTCGCTCCAAAACAGCCTGGTATGAGAGCCTTCAAAGTCCCCTAATCAATGTTTTGCTACGTCCAACTTGCTAACGGGACGTCCGCTGTGCTGCAGGAGCACGAGAAGCAGACGGGTATTGAAAGGAAGAAAGAGGAAGTTGAGAAGAAGGGTTTAGAGAGGAAAAAGGAAGAAGTAGATGAGGTGCAGAAACTCCAAGTGAAACTGAAACAAGACCAGCACCGCTGGGACAAGGAAAGTGTGGCCAGGGAGAAACAACAGGTGGGTCTCACTTCTGGGTGGATTTTGCAGTGATTTGAATCTGGAATCGCTGTTCTCTATGACGTAAACGTACAATGATTGTCTGCAGACTGATCAGGAAAGTGCACTGGAGCGGCGTGAGCATCATTGCCTACTGGAAGCACAACGGCTCCGCTGTCAACGAGAGGAACTGGAAGCTCAGCTGCTGGAGTATCGTAACAATATGGACAGACTACGGGAGGGACAGAAGAGTGTTGACAGGGAGAAGGAGAAACTTGAAGCCCAGCAGAGGATCCTCCAAAGCTGGAGACACAACCGGCAGAGCAGTCTGCCCGTTACTATACCACTTGATGGATACAAGGTATGGAAAAGATGACGTGTTACTGTGACCAGTTGGGAGGCTCTTGGATTGGATTGGATATGCCTTTATTAGTCTCACAGTGGAGAAATTTACATTTCACAGCAGCAAAGTGATGAAAGGAATGAAAGTAGAAAAACGAAATACATGAGCTGCTGGAAAGGCAGCCACTCTCGCGTATTTCTCTCTCTTTCGTATTTTAGTACTCTCATATGTAAAATCGCTCATGTCGCACCTCAGCTCATAAACTAAATTACTGGCACTACAATAAAATTTTCTATTCATTTAATCCTTGTATTGTTTGTATTGTTGATGCGGGTATTTAACTCATTCACTGCCAGACATACAAAATGTGTCCACTCCAGTGCCAGTTTTTTTTTTCATTTCCACTTAAATTCCAGGAACTACAGAATATTGAGTTTGAGGACTATATAAACATTCAATGCAGCATAAGAAACCTTAGACTCTTTTCTTTTATCAGAAAAAAAGAATTAATTCCTAAATTATTTCATTCTGGCGTTATATGAGCTTGAAATGAGGATGGCTGTCCAAAAGACAATGCAATACATACATATTGGTTTGTATAGCGCTTTAAAGGACAACCGAGACGCCTCCGGACAAGTTGTGTCCATAATTTGTAAAATCACTTCAAATGACTTCTATAGAGCGTATTTTACAAAGATTCCACGGCATGTAGCTATATTTTACGTTTTAAGACGCGCGCTGAATATACAGGAAGTCTTGATGACGATGCCTGACGTGACGTCACGTTTGGAACGCCCCTGACCGAGAAAGCGAGAAACAATGCATTTTACGGTAGTTTGTTTGGGCTGCAAACTTTGTGTTGATCCGTGTTGATATCGAAATTAGAAGGAAAAGACATAAATAATGCGATGGTGAATCCTTGTGTGTTGCACCGAGACAACTATTTGATACTAGTTGACACAAATTCCCAGTAGACACATCAGGCCATTTCCAACGGAGCTTGGGCGCCATCTTGTGCATTTTCGGGGAGCTACATTGGTGTCCAGACGCCTCAAAATGATACAGAAGCACTTCTTTAATCGATTGCAAACATTTATGCTTTCCTCTTCAGAACTACTTGAATCATATTCATCACTGGATGAGTAACAGGAAAGCATCTTCTCCGAATCTGAAGCCATTGTTTTGATTCTCGAGCAAGGCAAGACGTCTTGGCGTGACGTCACGAACTGGGGGCGGGACTTACTTAAAATGCCCAATTCTCAGCTCAATTTTTTGCAGATTTTGGACACTTGAAGTCATTTTTATTGGTGTTTTGCATTTGACTAAAAATATCTGCCTGCGTGTTTTGGGTATTTTAGACACTATAAAACGTTTTTCTGATGTCAGTTAGGAAACAAAAAAATGGTGTCGGTTGTCCTTTAACAACAGCTGGAATAAAGTGCTGACTTGGAAAAAAAGGGAAATGCTGCCCCCTTGTGGAAAAGAAACAAACATTGCCAGAGGCCATGACCAGCGCTTTATCGGCACCCAAGCATGACAAAACAACACCTGAACAAATTTGGGAATGGCGCTCTATGTCATGTTTTCAATTCCCCCAAAAATTGTGAATGGCAGTGAATGAGTAAATGAATAACAAATTTTCAAATTTCAAGTCAAAAAATAATGACTGTTGTTGTGGTTTCGTGGGACAATTTGAAATTTGGGTTCAGACATGTAATTTCACATGCTTGATTTGCTTACGCAGGCCAAATAAAATGATATGGCGGGCCAGATTTGGCCCCCCGGGCCTTGACTTTGACACTTGTGTTCTAAAAGGTACCGAGTCACAGTCGTTCAGGCAGCTTGGACGGCACCTGCCGTACGTACGAGAACGACTCCCTCCAGAAGAAGCAACCCCCCAAAAACAACAACAACAACCCACACCAGTATCCACTCTCCGTCCCGCGGAGAAACCACGACATCCCCCGGCAAGCCTCCACCTTTGGCGCTGACCTAAGTCTCAGTGCCAGCCTTTACAACAGCCTTAACGCCTTACTCAGCCAAACGCACAGAAAACAGTCTCAGGATGGGCTCACGTTCACCAACTACTCCAAGAACCCTGGCTGCCATCTGCCTCCCAACGACGCAGTCAATCCTTTCAGTAACAGAGGCACGGCGCAGCCCCAGAGCTCCACCAAACGTACGTAGCGCAACATTCTGTCTCTTTTTGGCTCGATTTTCTCTTCTGCTTCTGAGAATGCCCAAAAGCATCTCTCCCGACTTTTTTCTCCTCCTCTCCGTCAGACTTCAGTCCGCATTTGGATGGTCATCCCCCGGGTGTCTGGAGGCCAGGTCACGAACTTTACAAAAACACATTTTCTTCCGCCTCCTCTCCCTCCCTCACGCCACTCCTCCCCCCGCAGTCCTACCTCTCTCTCGATGGACATCTCAGGGAGGACGGAAGCGAGGAAAATATTGTTTACCTTTGATGACCGTGACATATTTTTGGACACATAAGAGATCTGGGTTGCTTTTGTTCACCTGCGATGGATGTAAATATATTTGGGAAAACTGTGGATAATCAAGGGAGGGATTAGTAGCGTATGTGCCTTTATAACTGACATTGATGTTCCTCCTGCCTGATCAAAACTTTGTGCCTATTGCTTTGGTGCTTGCTGTAATTACCGTATTTTTCGGTGTCTAAGGCGCACCCAAAAACCTTGATTTTCTTCATAAGATGACCCTGCCCCTTATACGCAGGTGTGCCTTATATGTGAAGTCATATTGAGCCACAACAGGTCATAGCCACCAACTCCATTTCCCCCTGTAGAAGAATTCGCGCGTAACCCAGCCTCTACGGTAGCGCCTTATAATGCGGTGCGCCCTATATTTGGAAACTCTACATATTTATGTATTATATTTGTAAAACGTTTTTCATTGATTGAGGGTGTGCCTTATATGTGGAAAGTTAGAAAATACGCCATTCATTGGGTGTATGCCTTATAATCCGGTGCGCCTGATACACCGGACAATATGGTAATCACAAGCTAATTACTGGGGGTGGAACAAAAACAGGCTTGAATCACATAAAAAAAAAACATAGAATATAAAATAAAATATGCCAATGAGTCCTTATGATCAGAAAAACAATACAGGTAACATCCGATTTACGACCGTGTTCCGTTCTGACCAAACGGTCGTAAGTCGAAATGGTCGTAAATCGAAATCCATTCAAAATGTTAGAGACTCGGAGGCTAAATGACATAAATATAAAATCGAATATGCCAATGAGTTGTTATGATCAGAAAAACAATACAGGTAACATCCGATTTACGACCGTGTTCCGTTCTGACCAAACGGTCGTAAGTCGAAATGGTCGTAAATCGAAATCCATTCAAAATGTTAGAGACTCGGAGGCTAAATGACATAAATATAAAATCGAATATGCCAATGAGTTGTTATGATCAGAAAAACAATACAGGTAACATCCGATTTACGACCGTGTTCCGTTCTGACCAAACGGTCGTAAGTCGAAATGGTCGTAAATCGAAATCCATTCAAAATGTTAGAGACTCGGAGGCTAAATGACATAAATATAAAATCGAATATGCCAATGAGTTGTTATGATCAGAAAAACAATACAGGTAACATCCGATTTACGACCGTGTTCCGTTCTGACCAAACGGTCGTAAGTCGAAATGGTCGTAAATCGAAATCCATTCAAAATGTTAGAGACTCGGAGGCTAAATGACATAAATATAAAATCGAATATGCCAATGAGTTGTTATGATCAGAAAAACAATACAGGTAACATCCGATTTACGACCGTGTTCCGTTCTGACCAAACGGTCGTAAGTCGAAATCCATTCAAAATGGCAGGGACCCGGAGGCTAAATGACTTGCAAACTCCCCCTCTCTGGTGCCATCACACGGTGGATTGCTGTACGAGAGTGAGACGCTGGCTGGCTGGCCAGACTTGTCGTACACGTTGCCGTCCTCGTAGCGCGTTGCGGTGCCAGGCGTAGAATTAATATTTTAAAAATAGGGTCTGGAGGTCGTGGTCGTGTCGTAAGTAGGATGTTACCTGTATTTGGGAAACTTTTTTCATTCATTGATGTCACGCCTTATAATCTGGTGCGCCTTATCTATGGAAAAAAGTTTGAAAATATACCTTTCATTGGGGGTGCACCTTATACTCCGGAAAATACGCTACTTTTTTTTTTTTGTCTGTAAATTAGTTTGGGTCGTTATAGGAGGTGCCGCTCGGGTAGGGTAATTTTTTCCCTTTTAGCACTTAATATAAAATACATGGAGATTTGAGGCTTTGTACAGCATTGATTTCGCTTCTAAAAAGTACCATTATGTATGATCTTAAATAATATTTATTAGGGAATGAAGTCATTGGCAAATAATTATAACCGAGATGTGTCGAAGTACTGTATCGTATTGTTTATCAAAAGGGCTACCTATGCACACTGTGAAGAGAGGTTCAATCTTTTCTCACTAAAGTGCTCAAATTGTTGTGTAACACCCCTCCTGCCCCATCCCCACGCCGTCCCGATTATTTCCTCTTGGAATAATTTGGTAATTTATTTGACGTAAATGGCTTTCATGCACTGTACACAGCTTCCTGTGATGGCTGTTAATCACTGCTGTGATGGATGTCAACATGTGGGCTGCTTATAAAGATATTGTTGCAAAACATCTGCTTGCATGGAAAGGTAACGTCGTGAGAGTATCGCAACACATTTTTACTTTGAAGTACAGTTGGAATCATTATTTTTATTGTGTTTAACACATTCACTGCCAGACACGGTTTTTGTCATTTTCACTCAAATTCCAGGACCCACAGAATATTCCGTTTTAGGACTACAGAAACAGTGAGTAGTTCATATTTAGCCGCTTTTGAAACGATGTCGAGAACTATCTATTAGCTGTCTAGTGGCTCGCTGGCTAGGTAGCTGGCTAGCTGGCTAGGTAGCTATCTATTAGCGACTGTATTCTGTGACTGTAAAGTGACCTTAAGAGTTTTGAAAGGTGCTTATAAATGAAGTGTATTATTATTATTGTATCTATTAGCTAGCTAGCTAGCTACCTAACTATCTATTAGCGGTCTAGCTGGCTCGCTAGCTATCATTTAGCTGTCTAGCTGGCTCGGTAGCTATCTATTAGCGACTGTATCCTGTGACTGTAAAGTGACCTTGAGAGTTTTGAAAGGTGCTTATAAATGAAATGTATGATTTATACTGTATCAGCTAGCTAGCTAGCTTTCTATCTATTTGAGTTACTTCCTGGCTGAGTGAACGCTGGCGCGTGTGGCTGCCACTGCTCACCCATAGAAAAGCTTATCCTGTGACTGTAAAGTGACCTTGAGAGTTTTGAAAGGCGCTTATAAATGACATTTATTATTATTATTATTATTATTATTATTATTATTATTTAATGCAGTGTTTATAAACCTTAGAGTCTCTTCTTTCATCAAAAAAAGTTAATTCCTAAGTTATATGAGTTTGGAGTTATCTGAACTTGAAATGGGGGCAGCTGTACAAAATGGAAATGCCCGATTAAATTCGGGAATGGCAGTGAATATGTTAAAGATCATCATAGCTGTAGTGTTTCAAATCACATGTACCTCAGAGTGAATGTAAGTGTTCCCTTAGCTCAGGGGTCGGGAACCTATGGCTCGCGAGCCATATATGGCTCTTTTGATGATTGCATATGGCTCGCCGATAAAACTAAATACATATTGTCGTATGTTTTCGTCGTTCATTTCCCGTTGGGGCTGCAGTTGGCGGAAAGCGCCATTTTGATTGGATGATAGTGGCCGTCATGTTGAAACCGGTAAACGCCCCTTTAAATAAGCCAAACTAGTGCACTTCAGCGTTAATGCACCGGAGCATTCGAGGAGAGAAAATATTCTGATTCTAATTTGCAATGAAACAATACCATCGATGAAACAGTCGAATGTCAGTGACATTTTAACAAGCCCCTTGTTAACGTTAGCGTCAACATACTTCTGCGAGAAGTATATTGCAGATAGCAAGTGTGGAAGCTTATGAGCCGTGTGCAGGCTAGCTAGCAGTAACTTCGCCTCTGGACGGGCAAATAGAATTTCATTCCGATCGTTTGCCTGGATTTTTACCAATCACTGGGAACGGAAAACCCTCCATGTTAACGGTGAGTACTATCACAAAGTTATTTTAAATAATACATTCTGATATTTTGTTGAAAAGTGGCCGCGCGTGCGTGTGTGTGTGCGCGCGCACGCGAGCGTTTGTATGTGCGCGTGCGTGTGTCTCTCACTGAAAAACATTTTTAAATATTTTACTTTTATGGCTCTCTTAGTCAAAAAGGTTCCCGACTCCTGCCTTAGCTGCTCAGGGAACGCACATTGCTCAGGCTTCGCACCTCCCCAAAAGCTGACAGGCCTCAGCGATAACACGTCACTCACACTCGCGATCCGACCACTCGACCGCAAAACCACAGCGGCGCCATCGCAACCATCAAACATGTGTTAGCGTGTAAATTTACGTATTTAGTGACACAACGTCTCATTATGTAAATAGTTCTCCGGATCTTTTTATGATTGTTTATTTATTGTTCTATTTCTGTGTTTATTTCAACTGTAACAAATGCCATGCGACCACATGACACTGTTTTTGTTTCCCAATTCTTCTCTATGCTGCTGCTCCTCAGAAACTCTGACGAGCCCTTCTGGCAGTTCCTGTCCGTTTGCAGCTGAGGCACAGCTGGAGGAAGTCAAGCAGTGTGTACTTTGTGTGATGCAGGTAATTTCAAAGGCATATCAGCTTTTATACATACGGCACATTTCATAATGAGAAGGCAATCTTCAGCCGTCATCTGTACAACTGGAGCTGAACGTTTCGGACGTTTCGCCTCCTATCCAAGAGGCTTCGTCAGCGAACTAAAGTCTGACTGGTCGTATCGGCCCCATTCATATATCCCTAATGTCCAGACCTGGTGGCGCCGGACACAGCTATGATAGGTCCCTACTCTCAGGTTGGGGGGGGGGCGCGGGACCCCCCCCTGTGGCCCCACTGATTGTTCCTACATTCCTGACTAACGATTGGCCTATTACCCCCACTCCCCCCGGTATCACCTCATCAGCATAACGACCCTCATCAGCATTGCGAAAGTTGCCTAACCTGTTTTGCCTGAGCAAGCTATTGTATGAACGATCCAAATTGAACCTCACACCACCAGACCGGTTTAATGAAGGATTTTGTTGTTTTATAAGAATCGCCTCTTTCACCCCCCTTTCAAACCATCTATGTTCTTTCGCTAAGATTTTAACCTCATTGTCGTCAAATGAGTGGTTGCTAGCTTTTAGGTGCAAATGTACTGCCGATTGAGGCCCACTAGTATTATCCCTGCGATGTTGATAAAGTCTTTTTTTGAGAATTTGTTGAGTCTCCCCAATGTACTGCTCTTTACAATTTTCATTCTTACAATGTATGGAATAAACTACATTACTTTGTTTTTCATTTGGTAGCCTATCTTTTGGATGTCTTTTGGATGCACTAATTTTTGCCTTAACGTGTTTATCGGTTTGAAATAAGTAGGAATTTTATGTTGCCAAAGGACTCTTTGTAATTTTTCAGAAACTCCTGCAATGTACGGTACTGCTACTCCTCTCCTTTTAGAATCTTGAGAATTATTGGTTTCGTTCGCTATTCTTTCTTTCTGACATTTGTTGAATGACCACTGAGGGTACCCACAGTTAGTAAGTGCTCTCCTGATAAGTTTTGACTCCTTTTCTCTACCTTCAGTGCTAGTTGTTATTAGTTTAGCCCTATGCTGGAGGGTTCTGATAACTCCTAGTTTATGTTGTAAAGGGTGGTTAGAGTCAAAAAGTAAGTATTGGTCAGTGTGCGTAGCCTTCCTAAAGACTTCTGCTACGTTCAATTTGGATCATTCATACAATAGCTTGCTCAGGCAAAACAGGTTAGGCAACTTTCGCAATGCTGATGAGGGTCGTTATGCTGATGAGGTGATACCGGGGGGAGTGGGGGTAATAGGCCAATCGTTAGTCAGGAATGTAGGAACAATCAGTGGGGCCACAGGGGGGGGGTCCCGCGCCCCCCCAACCTGAGAGTAGGGACCTATCATAGCTGTGTCCGGCGCCACCAGGTCTGGACATTAGGGATATATAAATGGGGCCGATACGACCAGTCAGACTTTAGTTCGCTGACGAAGCCTCTTGGATAGGAGGCGAAACGTCCGAAACCTTCACTTTTGTACAGATGACGGCTGAAGAAACCTTCTCATCGATGGACCACTCCTGTACGACTGAGAGCTTACACAGACGTAAGGCTAGCTAGCAGTAACTTCGCCTCTGGACGGGCAAATAGAATTTCATTCCGATCGTTTGCCTGGATTTTTACTAATCACGGGGAACGGAAAACCCTCCATGTTAACGGTGAGTACTATCACAAAGTTATTTTAAATAATACATTCTGATATTTTGTTGAAAAGTGGCCGCGCATGCGTGTGTGTGCGTGTGTGTGCGCGCGCACGCGAGCGTTTGTATGTGCGCGTGCGTGTGTCTCTCACTGGAAAAACATTTCTAAATATTTTACTTTTATGGCTCTCTTAGTCAAAAAGGTTCCCGACTCCTGCCTTAGCTGCTCAGGGAATGCACATTGCTCAGGCTTCGCACCTCCCCAAAATCTGACAGGCCTCAGCGATAACACGTCACTCACACTCGCGATCCGACCACTCGACCGCAAAACCACAGCGGCGCCATCGCAACCATCAAACATGTGTTAGCGTGTAAATTTACGTATTTAGTGACACAACGTCTCATTATGTAAATAGTTCTCCGGATCTTTTTATGATTGTTTATTTATTGTTCTATTTCTGTGTTTATTTCAACTGTAACAAATGCCATGCGACCACATGACACTGTTTTTGTTTCCCCATTCTTCACTATGCCTCTGCTCCTCAGAAACTCTGACGAGCCCTTCTGGCAGTTCCTGTCCGTTTGCAGCTGAGGCACAGCTGGAGGAAGTCAAGCAGTGTGTACTTTGTGTGATGCAGGTAATTTCAAAGGCATATCAGCTTTTATACATACGGCACATTTCATAAAGGGAAGGCAATGTGCTTCGCATCAGTCCAACTGGAGCTCAACGGGGTGCACTTTTGACTCACTGGCGCCCAATCGCATGCGTGTCGGAAAAGGGAGCGTTCACATTCACATCAGAGGCCCCCTATGAATCTTCACTGAAACTAACACTCATATTTTTTAAACATCTGCGCAATCTTTGACTCATTCACTGCCATACATGTGCGAAAATGTGTCCACTGCAGTGCCAAGGTTTTTGTCATGCTCCTCACTCAAATTCCAGGACCCCCAGAATATTGACTTTTAGGACTACATAAACATTCAATGCAGCATAAGTAACTTTAGATGATGATGATGACACATTTCATCTAGAAGCACCTTTCAAAACTCTCAAAGTCACTTTACAGTCACGCGATAAGTTTTTCTGTGGGTAAGCAGCAGAAGCCAAATACGCCAGCGTTCACTCAACCCGGAATAACTCATAGATAGAAAGCTAGAAAAGTTTCCTCCCTTCACTTCTTTTTATTTATTTAGCTACCCAGTTATCTATCTAAATGGCTATCTGGCTATCTAGCTGGCTACCTAACTAGCTATCTATTAGCTATTTATCTAGCTAGCTATCCATTAGCTATCTATTTTTAGACTCTCTTCTTTTGCCTGAAATAAATGAGTTAATTCCTAAATTATATGGGTCTGGAGTTATACGAGCTTGAAATGAGGACGACTGTCCAAAATACACTGCAATACATACATATTAGTTTATATTGCCTTTTCACAACAGCTGAAGCTGGAACAGAGCACTAACATGGACAAAAATGGAAATGCTGCCCCCTTGCGGAAAGGAAAAAAACATTGCCAGAGGCCATGGCCAACTCTTTATCGTCACCCAAACAAGCAAAAACCGAACCCGAACAAATTCGGGAATGGCGCTCTACGTCATATTTTCAATTTCCAAGTTAATTCATGAATGGCAGTCTTCTTCTTTTCCTTTCGGCTTTTCCCTTGACGGGGTCGCCACAGCAAATCAGTGTCCTCCGTCTTTAGAGGTTTGATCCGCACGTTTGTTTTGGCCAAGCTTTTACGTCGGATGCCCTTCCTGACACAACCCTCTGTATTTATCCGGGCTTGGGACCGGCACAAGAAGACTTATGTCCCTTTGTGGCTACAGAACAAGCAACTCGCTCGTAAAAGGCTCCCAAACACAAAATGGTCATGGGCACAGCAACATTCAAAAAAAGGCCTGAGGACAGCCAGGGCCAACCTGTCACGTGGCATCAGGATGGCCAAGAGACAGCACTCCAGGAGGATCGCCAACCACTTCAAAGACAGCAGTGACACCAGGAACCTGTGGCGTGGGATACAGACCATCACAGACTACAAGCCCACTCCACAGACCTGCGAGAACTCCACCACTCTGCTGAACCAGCTGAACGACTTCTTCGCCCGCTTCGAGGCAGACAACAGCACTCCAGCACAGAAGACCCCACCACCTCCCGGCGAACAGGTGCTGACACTGTCCCAGGACAGCGTGAGGCGATCCCTCAGAGGGACCAACGCACGAAAAGCCCCGGGTCCCGACGGCATTCCTGGCCGTGTTCTGAGAGACTGCGCTGTGGAGCTCACAGATGTCTTCACGGACATCTTCAACACCTCCCTGAGCCAGGCTGTTGTGCCCACGTGCCTCAAAGCCACCACCATTATCCCGGTCCCGAAGAAGTCGTCCCCCACCTGCCACAATGACTACCGCCCGGTCGCACTCACTCCCATCCTCATGAAGTGCTTCGAGCGGCTAGTTATGAACCACATCAAGGCTGCCCTCCCCCCCACCCATGACCCCTTCCAATTTGCATATCGGCCCAACCGCTCGACCGATGATGCCATCTCCACTGCTCTCCACACAGCGCTCACCCACCTGGAGACCAGAGACTCCTACGTCAGAATGCTGTTCATCGACTTCAGCTCAGCATTCAACACAATCATCCCCCAACAGCTTACCAATAAACTGAGCAAACTGGGGATCAGCACCTCCCTGTGCAACTGGCTGCTGGACTTCCTGACGGGGAGACCACAGGCAGTCAGAGTTGGCGACAACACTTCCAGCACCATCACGCTGAACACAGGGGCCCCCCAGGGGTGTGTGCTGAGCCCCCTCCTCTTCACTCTGCTCACGCACGACTGCTCACCATCATCACCCAGCTCCAACCTCTTCATAAAGTTTGCGGATGACACGACTGTGGTGGGCCTCATCAACAACGACGAGGAGACAGCCTACAGACGAGGTCAGCCGCCTTGGCCACGTGGTGCAAGGACAACAATCTCCGTCTGAATGTGGAGAAGACGAAGGAGATTGTTGTGGACTTCAGGAGAGTGCCCCCAGCATGCTCCACTAACCATCGACGGTGCTGCAGTGGAGAGAGTTGAGCAGCACCAAGTTCCTGGGAGTGCACATATCCGATGACCTGTCCTGGAGCCACAACACGGCATCAATGGCCAAGAGAGCCCACCAGCGCCTTGTACTTCCTCCGCAAGCTCAAAAGAGTTCGGAGCCCCCGACCCCCATCACGACCTCCTTTACCGCGTACCATAGAGAGCATCCATGACCAGCTAGTATCACTGTGTGGTACGGCGCCTGCACGTGTCCTGCCGTAAGACTCTCACGCATCGTGAGGACAGCTGAGAAGATCATCGGTTCTCTCTCACCCCTTCAGGACATCTACTTACACCCGCCTCACCCGCAGAGCCATCCGGATCGCTGGCGATCCCACCACCCTCCCACAGCCTCTTCAGCCTGCTGCCATCGGGTCGGAGACTGCCGGAGTACTCCGAGCCAAGACCAGCAGTCAAGGACAGTTTCCTGCCACTCAGGCATCTGGAGACTCAACTCCCTCCCAGCCCTGCCCAGCTCCTAATCCCACTGCCACACTGCACCGAACTCTGAGTACACGCTACTATGCTGTACGATCATCCTGAACTCTATTTTTTTTGTTATTTCTCATTAGACAAGACCTCACTTCAACTTTCTAGTTGTTTGTTTTGCAATTACGACATTACGTCACTTTATGTACGTCACTTCCAATCACTTATACATATGTCATACCTCACTTTACATACGTCACTACCTCACTTTCCATACGACACTGACCTCACTTTACATGACAGAAATTACATGTATTGCTGCCCTTGTCGAATTGTATGTAACTTTTTTAGCCACGTTAAAGTGCCTTGGCCATGTCTTTGCACGCTGGAGTAAAACCGAAGCGAACATTAATTTCGGATCTGTGCTGTATGTCATGCATATTAGCATATTTGACAATAAAGCTGACTTTGACTTTGACTTGACTTTGACTTTCTTCTTCTTTTCCTTTCGGCTTTTCCCTTGACGGGGTCGCCACAGCAAATCAGTGTCCTCCGTCTTTAGAGGTTTGATCCGCACGTTTGTTTTGGCCAAGCTTTTACGTCGGATGCCCTTCCTGACACAACCCTCTGTATTTATCCGGGCTTGGGACCGGCACAAGAAGACTTATGTCCCTTTGTGGCTACAGAACAAGCAACTCGCTCGTAAAAGGCTCCCAAACACAAAATGGTCATCAGCACAGCAACATTCAAAAAAGCAAAAACTACACTCACCATTTCATGACAATGCTCTGATCTTACCGTGAAATGGGCATTAGCTAAAACACATGACAGAGACAAATTGAATAGGCAAGATCGTTTCTCTATTCACAAAAAAGTTCACATTTATTCAGGTTCACAGTCCACCAGGAGAATGTCACAGTTTAGCGGTACTCTTAATATGTACACAGTGGAAAGATCATAAAATGCATGCAAAGCAATTGGTTATTTGTCTTGTACGAATGGAATAGTAGGGCAAAACTGAAGAAAAAAAAACACTGTTATGAATTTAAAGGGATTGTCTTACCAAAATAACATATATTCAAATGTACTCTTAAAGAACAACCGACACCATTTTTTTGTTTCCTAACTGACATCAGAAAAACGTTTTATAGCATCTAAAACACCCAAAACACGCAGGCTGATACTTTTTGTCAAATGCAAAACACCAATAAAAATGAGTTTAAGTGTGCCAAAACTACTTCAAAATGACCTCAGAAAGTTTCCCTTTCAGAAGGTCCCGCCCCCTTGTTCGTGACGTCACGCCAGGACGTCTTGCCTTGCTCGAGAATCAAAACAATGGCTTCAGATTCGGAGAAGATGCTTTCTTGTTATTCATCCAGTTATGAATATGATTCAAATAGTTCTGAAGAGGAAAGCATAAATGTTTGCAATCGATTAAAGAAGTACTTCCGTATCAATTGAGCCGTTAGGACTCCAATGTAGTATCCCGGAAAATGCACAAGATGGCGCCCAAGCTCTGTTGGAAATGGGCTGCTTTGTCTGCTGGGAATTTGTGTCAACTAGTATCAAATAGTAGTCTCTTGGTGCAACACACAACGATTCACCATCGCGTTATTTAAGTGTTTCATGGATCAACATGATGTTTTCAGACCAAACATAGTACCCAAAATGCATTGTGTGTCGCTTTCTCGCTCAGGGGCGTTCCTGACGTGACGTGACGTCAGGAATCGTCACCAACTCGAAAACAAGACTTCCTAAATATTCAGCGCGAGTCTTAAAACGTAAAATATAGCTATATGCGGTGGAATCTTTGTAAAATACGCTCAGTGGAAGTCATTCGAAGTGATTTGACAAATTATGGACACAACTTGTCAGAAGGCGTCGGTTGTCCTTTAAAAGTAGCACTTGAATCTAGTGGTGCCATTTTTGTCTTTTGTTTTCAGGGTTGGACATAATATTTGGAATGACAAACTGGAATTTTGACTTTTTAGAATGGCAACAAACAAACAAACACACACACACACGCACACAGACACACACACGGTTATCAGTTGTTCAAGGAGCCAGTGGCCTCTGCCCTCAGTAGTTCCCAAAGCAAAGATCAGCAAACTTTTCAACAATACATTGTTTAAAATGGAGGCTCTTAAGCAAGTCAGGCCACACCTTTTGTAGAAAAGAACTTATGAGAACAAAAAAAAGTACAAATATTTTACAACATGCCATCCCAGTCCTGTCATCACGCGGTAATTCTCGCTCTCAGCTTCCGGCCTTTTCTGAAAGGGAGACATTCGAAAATGGAGTATTTGCTCAATTTCATCACCAATGTAGATTTGTTGTTGTGTAGAGACCGGTACCTTTGTGGGGGTGACACCATACATTTCCAGCAGTCTTCTTCTTTTCCTTTCGGCTTTTCCCTTGACGGGGTCGCCACAGCAAATCAGTGTCCTCCGTCTTTAGAGGTTTGATCCGCACGTTTGTTTTGGCCAAGCTTTTACGTCGGATGCCCTTCCTGACACAACCCTCTGTATTTATCCGGGCTTGGGACCGGCACAAGAAGACTTATGTCCCTTTGTGGCTACAGAACAAGCAACTCGCTCGTAAAAGGCTCCCAAACACAAAATGGTCATGGGCACAGCAACATTCAAAAAAAGCAAAAACTAGACTCACCATTTGATGACAATGCTCTGATCTTACCGTGAGATGGGCATTAGCTAAAACTCATGACAGAGACAAATTGAATAGGCAAGATCGTTTCTCTATTCACAAAAAAGTTCACATTTATTCAGGTTCACAGTCCACCAGGAGAATGTCACAGTTTACCGGTACTCTTAATATGTACACAGTGGAAAGATCATAAAATGCATGCAAAGCAATTGGTTATTTGTCTTGTACGAATGGAATAGTAGGGCAAAACTGAAGAAAAAAAAACACTGTTATGAATTTAAAGGGATTGTCTTACCAAAATAACATATATTCAAATGTACTCTTAAAGAACAACCGACACCATTTTTTTGTTTCCTAACTGACATCAGAAAAACGTTTTATAGCATCTAAAACACCCAAAACACGCAGGCTGATACTTTTTGTCAAATGCAAAACACCAATAAAAATGAGTTTAAGTGTGCCAAAACTACTTCAAAATGACCTCAGAAAGTTTCCCTTTCAGAAGGTCCCGCCCCCTTGTTCGTGACGTCACGCCAGGACGTCTTGCCTTGCTCGAGAATCAAAACAATGGCTTCAGATTCGGAGAAGATGCTTTCTTGTTATTCATCCAGTTATGAATATGATTCAAATAGTTCTGAAGAGGAAAGCATAAATGTTTGCAATCGATTAAAGAAGTACTTCCGTATCAATTGAGCCGTTAGGACTCCAATGTAGTATCCCGGAAAATGCACAAGATGGCGCCCAAGCTCTGTTGGAAATGGGCTGCTTTGTCTGCTGGGAATTTGTGTCAACTAGTATCAAATAGTAGTCTCTTGGTGCAACACACAACGATTCACCATCGCGTTATTTAAGTGTTTCATGGATCAACATGATGTTTTCAGACCAAACATAGTACCCAAAATGCATTGTGTGTCGCTTTCTCGCTCAGGGGCGTTCCTGACGTGACGTGACGTCAGGAATCGTCACCAACTCGAAAACAAGACTTCCTAAATATTCAGCGCGAGTCTTAAAACGTAAAATATAGCTATATGCGGTGGAATCTTTGTAAAATACGCTCAGTGGAAGTCATTCGAAGTGATTTGACAAATTATGGACACAACTTGTCAGAAGGCGTCGGTTGTCCTTTAAAAGTAGCACTTGAATCTAGTGGTGCCATTTTTGTCTTTTGTTTTCAGGGTTGGACATAATATTTGGAATGACAAACTGGAATTTTGACTTTTTAGAATGGCAACAAACAAACACACACACACACACACACACACGCACACAGACACACACACGGTTATCAGTTGTTCAAGGAGCCAGTGGCCTCTGCCCTCAGTAGTTCCCAAAGCAAAGATCAGCAAACTTTTCAACAATACATTGTTTAAAATGGAGGCTCTTAAGCAAGTCAGGCCACACCTTTTGTAGAAAAGAACTTATGAGAACAAAAAAAAGTACAAATATTTTACAACATGCCATCCCAGTCCTGTCATCACGCGGTAATTCTCGCTCTCAGCTTCCGGCCTTTTCTGAAAGGGAGACATTCGAAAATGGAGTATTTGCTCAATTTCATCACCAATGTAGATTTGTTGTTGTGTAGAGACCGGTACCTTTGTGGGGGTGACACCATACATTTCCACAGCACGGCATAGAGGCCCAGTAACATTGCGATAAACAATGCGGCCGCAATGGCACCTGTGCGACCATCATTTTACTCCAGAGTCCAAAAGTCTTTTTTTTCCAGCCATTTTTCAGCAGAAATCAATCCTCCAACAAATGCTGATATGCCTTGTGTTGTACTCACCTGGAATGATTCCATTGCTTGTGTTTAATGCATCTTCTGTGCTTGATGGACGAGCTGCTGTTGTGGTGGGACCTTTTGGGGAGCCAGGGAAATTGAATTACACATCAATTTAATTTATCATACTCTTTAGAAGAAGTGGTGGGGAGAAAGAGAGAGAGAAACGGTATAAGTCACACGTTAAGTCTCACAATTTGGTCGTGAGACTCCCGATTTTGAGCACAATACTCACTTTATAAAGCAACTATTGTCACAATGCAGACAGTTCATTTGTAAGGTGAAACAAAAGAAAACGTAAAAAAACTAAATACATTTTATACTAATTGAATGTATAAACAATGAAAGCATTTTTTGTGTTTTATTTACTTCTTTCTAATTTACACTTCTGTAGCGTTCACATTATTTTAACACGCATCACAGAGTCGCGAGTACGAAAATCTCCCGATTTATGATTTCTGAAACTTAACATGATCACTAAAAAAGAAGAAATGAAACCTACCGTTTCTCTGCAGAGCCTGAAAATCCTGCCAGGTCAGATCTGGATCAACTATCTGGAAAAAAATGAGCCGGATAATCACGTTTTAACAAATAACGTACAGTGTAAATAATGTGCTCTTTTCAAATGAAAAGGAGTCATGCAAGTTGGACATTCAGGATAGAAAACAGTCCCAAACAACTTGGCGAAGGCACAAAGTAAACATGGAAGATAAGAAATTATTGTTGACCAGAATTTCCACAAGATAAAGAAAGCATGTTGTCGAGTGAAATAACCAAGTGAGGCGCTTTATAAGTCGACAACGCGTTGCAACTTCGAAGTACTGCGCCACTCCAAGCAAGCGTTGTTCTTTACAAAAGACGACAAGACTTCTTTCACCGTTCACTTTCTTACCCCCGAAGTGTTGACGATGCGGTTTCGTGCAAATTTGCTGTCGTCTTGCGCTTCGGTCCACATTTTGGAGACGATCACAAGTCACCAGCGCATGTTTTCGTCTCGCTTCAGCTGTGCGCCAGTGGGCGTGAGGCGTTCATGTACGTCAACAAACATTGGATTTCTCATCACAGAATTTGGGACACGAGGAAGGCGTTTGGCGTCGTGTTTTGATCAATGTCTGAAATTACGAAATAAAATTACAAACACTTCAAAACTATCGTTACTTTGAATTTATAGAAACATCATTTCAAGCGTTTTAGATTAACCAGCTTTTTAAAACCTCGTCAGTGTGCATTTTCCTATTCAATTGGACCTCCCACATAGAAAAAGCTGAGTGTGCAACATTTATTTTTTTTCGGACTGGAGTCGCAATTTTACCAATATTAAAATAAGTGGCGGACCGTCAAGGCCTGCAAAGCCTTCTCAGCTGGCCTAACTATATCTGAATCACGCACTGATGTTAATTATATTTTGTCGATAAATTCATATTAAATAATTCCAAATTGTCTTTCAGTTTCCTTTTATTCCTTTTCCCATGCTGCACTGCTTCCTAGCGTGTGTTTTTGTATTTACATTTCAACCATCATTTGTTACCAGGGTCAAGCAGCTACCTGGCAACCCAAAAGGGATACCAACGGCTTCTTGCAAACGCTGGTTAACGTCAGAGTTTTCGCAAACGATGATTGGCCACTCGCCAATCATCGTTTGCGAAAACTGCTGTAATCAAAAGCCGCTCGAGACGAAGGCATGCTAACCACAGCTAGCATACAGTATCGTTAGCGAGCTACATAAGCAATATATTGTGTTGATATAATTGCAGTTTTGTCAACCCACAATGGCTGAAGGACGAGAAGAAATTGATTTGGTTGGAGATTTACTGTTAAAGCCATTTTCAAGACGTACTTTTCAAGAAAAGATGGACATCATTAAGAAAGGGCGGGAATTTATTTCCTGGCTAATGGTAGCCTCTAGTGGACTTGTAGTAAATCACACCACACTTTTTTTCAGTCTGGATTGATTCAGACGTAGCACTACTGAAGGCCTAGCGATGACATCCAGCCCGCCACTGATTAAAATAATTTAGTCGCAACTATGCCGATATTAAGGGCATAATTATGTATCTGAAATCCTTTATGAAAAAATAAAGCAATATGCAGACTGCATCATGGTCTTTTGGTTTGCATGCCTACATTTCAGTCACAATTTGAGTCAGTTCAAGGAGTGTCATAAGCCATGTGTAAAATAAAACTTTTGCTACTATGGCATCTTGGTGCTCACCATTTATTCAGGTTATAGCCCCTTCAAATTAAAAACAAACCTGTGGGATCGAGAAGAAATCACAAACCTTATCTGGCGGATATCAAGTTTGAGGATTTTCATGTATACTGTACTCATCTTTTAAAAATCAACCATTTTAAACCCAGCTCTCTAATCACAAGGGCTACAAAATGCAGATTTACAATACAGAGAAAACACATTGATGAGAAGGTTTCTTCAGCCGTCATCTGTACAAAAGTGAAGGTTTCGGACGTTTCGCCTCCTATCCAAGAGGCTTCGTCAGCGAACTAAAGTGAGGCGAAACGTCCGAAACCTTCACTTTTGTACAGATGACGGCTGAAGAAACCTTCTCATCGATGGACCACTCCTGTACGACTGAGAGCTTACACAGACAGATTTTAACCCAGATAAGTATTTATTAAATCAAGAATCAACCCCTGCACAGGCGTCATGTGGGGTAGTTAGAGAACCCATAAGACAAGTGTACAAAGGCCAGTTTGGTGACCACTTATGAGTAACATGTCTGCTTTGTTAAGAGACAGCAGTCTGTGTAGATATTGCACAAGTTTACACTGTAAAAGCCAGAAACACACAAACACAGTCACTCGTGAATTCAGCCATACACGTCGTACACACACACACACATGTGAATGAAAGCAGACAAAACATTTTCATTTTGTAGATTAAAAAAAGGTGGGGCAGCAGGGGAATGTTGGAGTGTCCTTTGGGCAAATTAATAAATCCATTTTAGTGTTTTAGGGCAATAATTCTATTTGAGCATAGCATCCTTATCATTAACCAACATTGTGATGTGCGGGCGGGATACATGTTCACTCTGCGTTAACACCATACAAACACAATCAGCCACAGCGGGAATGTCGGCAAGTTCAATGAACAAGATGAAGCTGATGCGTAGCATATAAATGTTTTTTTGAGATGTCACTGGAGAAAAAAAAGCCACATTTAAGACATAATGCAATCCAGATGATGACACGTCATCAAAAGACAACGACATGCGGGTTCGTCCTTCAAAATGTTCCTCGGACCCGAATCACTCCTCCACCCCCCATCAGCGAAAATCACGGGTGGAAGTTAACCTTCCTCATGCGGCGTTGAGATCGTGCGGCTGGCGCTCGATGGGGGATGTAGGATCGGGATGAGTAGGAAGGCAAAGATTGATTAGACTGAGAAGAGGCGTGTCCGTGGGGGACGAGGCGGCATGATCACATGATCTCGCAGCAGGAGTTTTGTTTCCTTGCCTGTTGGAGAGGAACCAAAGAATAAAACGAGGTCATAAAAAAGTAGCTTGTCTTAAAAAAAAAAAAATATGCCTGGCACTCACGGTTTTATAAAAGGCTTTGGACTGGGTCCCCAGGTGCTCTGACTTGGCCACAAGGTCGTCCAGTTTCTCTCCTCTCTCCAACAAACTTTCCATGGTCTTGTGCTACACACACCAGACCACACACACAAAAACAAATCAGCATTGCACAAAGAAGAAACAATGCAATTGAAAGTTAGTTGTAGACTTGACGTCAACCTTTTCGCAATTGCTTGTTTCACTGGTATACCCTGATTGTGTTTTTCCAACAAATGTTTTCTGTCATCATGATCAATCTAACAAAAAACTACCAAAATTGAAATATATTTTTTTTATGAAATCAAATAAAAATGACTGTACATTGATACCTTGGCTTACGAATTTAATTCTGTCCCAGACAGTGTGTAAGGCGAAAAGTGTGTATCCCAAAAATTATTTTCCCATAGGAAACCATTAAAATGAGAATAATCCGTTCCCAGGTCCCCATAAAACATAATTTTCTATGCCTTAAAACTACACGGAATATACCTTATTTTATGTATAATAAATGTGCTATGGTATTATAATTAAATAAATAAACCGTACTGTACAATAAAGTCGTTTTAGTGACCATTGTGATGGTCGATGGCTTGATGGAATGGAGTGGCCGGTTTCATCAGCATTAAACACTTGATGCGGAACGTAACCTTCTTCTTTCACCATCTTCTGGAATGATCCCTTGTAGGTGCTTTCTCTGCGATAATTTTACCTAGTTGCTCATCAATTGTGTTCTGTTTAGCTGGGTTGATAGCTTTTTGCATCAAGTGTACAGATGGCTTGTGCGGGTTGTTTGTGGAGCCTGATTGATGGCATATTTTAACCTTGCACCTTCAACGAATGACATATTTCCAAACATTTTTTATACCTAAGCATTATGAGGTGCATGATCAGCTTTTGAAAAACATTTTCTTTTAGGTGCGCCTTATCGTGCACATAATACGGTAAGTTAATTTAAAAAGCAAGTCATATGCAAACAAAAACTGAATGGGGAAAGATGATTTGAGTGGCATGCAAAAACAGCCGAAAATGTCGCCAATGCGACTGATGATAGGGAGACTAGGTAGAATTTGAGCATAGTTAGCTTTGATGTGACAAACAGGAGGGATGGGGGCTTGTGGGGGCAGAGGTCTGCGCTACCAAAATGATCTTTGTGTCGTCCAGCTCCGCCTGCACTTTGGACATTGCATCTGCTTCCCTTGGATTCTGAAGTGGAAAACAAGCAGTCATGTCAAAACTTTTGTTCAGCACTGTAGTCACTCTGTTATCATTTTTTTTAAATATTTGAATGAGCTGATTGAGAGTTGACATACCTGATATTTGGCGAGGTGAATGTCTAGGCCGTTGTAAGTAATGGTGCCGGGGTTACCAGAGGGCCAGTCTATACTGTCCACCTGTCTGGAAAACTCCTCCAGCACCTAAAACACACGATACCGTCACAACAGAGGACTCGGAATATGCGTGTGTGTCATGCGGCATGGGCAAAGGTGCGCTCACCTTGTCAAGCAGCGTGAAGCAGACTCTCTGGGGATATTCTGTGTCCGCTATAACTACCGCGCCCAGGTTATCATTCCTCACGTATACGTGACAAAGGTACCCTGTGGCAGAACAATCACTTGTAAAAATGCATTTAACTCGTGGTGTGTCGTTTGCAACCGAACCGGCTCTTAAGGCGACTGCCTCTCCTCCCCTTTGGTTAAAGTCGCACGTGATTGGTCAATATCAGTGGTAGAAGACACACACACACGCACACTAATATAAATGAAGTCATATACATTTTAAAAAATCATATATTGTATATTTGTTGCATTTGTAATTCATATCATATCATTGTACATTATTTTTGGTCGAAAATTAATTTAAGCAACAATAAAGAAATAAAGAAATGAGGAGCCAAAATTCATTCATTCACATTTCCAGTCTTTTTGGAAATATTGATGGTTATTTAATGGAAAGGTCTTCTACTTTTCCTTTCGGCTTTTCCCCTCAGGGGTCGCCACAGCGAATCAATGTCCTCCATCTATCCCGGTTTTGTGCATCCTCTTCCCTCACACCAGCTACCTTCATGTCTTTGACCACATCCATAAACCTCCTCTTTGGTCTTCCTCTCGGTCTCCTGCCTGGCAGTTCAAGACTCAGCATCCTTCGCCCGATATAGTCACTCACTCTCCTCTGGACATGTCCAAACCATCTTAGTCTGGCCTCTCTGACTTTCTCTCCAAAGCCTCTAATTTGAGTTGTCCTTCTAATGTACTCATTCCTGATCCTATCCAACCTGGTCATTTCCAAAGAAAACCTCAACATCTTCAGCTCTGCTACCTCCAGCTCTGCTTCCTGTCTTTTCTTCAGCGGCACCGTCTCCAGTCCAAACATCATGGCTGGTCTCACCACTGTTTTATACACTTTTCCTTTCATCCTAGCTGAAACCCTCCTATCACACATCACACCTGACATTTTTCTCCAGCCGCTCCAGCCTGCCTGGATACGCTTCTTCACCTCTTTTCCACACTCTCCATTGCTCTGGACAGTTGACCCCAAGTACTTAAAATCCTCCACCTTCTTTATCTCTTCTCCCTGTAGCATCACTCTTGCACTTGGATCCCTCTCATTCACACACATGTATTCCGTCTTGCTGCCACTGATCTTCATTCCTCTCCTTTCCAGGGCATATCTCTACATCTCTAGTTTCTCAGCCACCTGTTCCCCGTTCTCGCTACAGATCACAATGTCATCTGCAAACATCATGGTCCAAGGAGATTCTTGTCGAACATCGTCTGTCAGCCTGTCTATCACCATAGCAAACAAGAAGGGGCTCAGAGCTGACCCCTGGTGGAGTCCCACCTCTACCTTATTTATTGGAAAGGTAAATATTTTAAACATTAAGCGGACATACACACAAAATAATATAATGACTAATTGTACATTTCAACAAAAGAAATGATCATAATTTCCCCCTCTTATTCGTGAGCCGAGCCAAACCAACGGGCTCTCTAAAAAGGGCTGTAATCCCCATCGTAACATTTCAAACAGTATCTGTCCACATTTGGATCACAGGTGGGCTGGACCCTGGACTGGTCGGCAGCCAATCACAGAGTGCAGGCAAACATTCAAACTAACACCGACTGACAAATGAGTCTTCATTGAACTGAATATGATGCATACGGGTGGATGGAGTAAATCCATATAAGAATAGCGTGAACATGAAAACATTTATACCTTGTTCTTTGACAGAGGCACGAGTTCCAACTGTTGTCCGTTCAACAATCAAGGCACTGGTGAAGGACATAAACTCCTGGATGCTGAATAATCACCGCACAATAAACAGCGTTAGAGGTACAAAAAAAAAGCAAATGAAGCAGCAGGGATGAATCTGGCATAGAGTTGCAAAAGTCTGCAAATATCATTCACATTTCCAGTCTTTTTGGACATATTGACGGTTATTCAATGGCAAGGTAACTATTTCAAACATTAAGCTGACATGCACACAAAATGATACAATTACTAATTGTACATTTCAACAAATTTCTCAATAGAAATATTCATATTTCTTCCCCATAACATGTTAACCCAATTACATCATAAAGGGAACACCTATTAAAAACAAGCCGATTTTAATCATCCCTCTCCTTACCTTTCTTGAACAATAATGTTCTAAAATGAGAGTGAAATAAGACTTCAGAATTGTATAATATTTCGCAATTTAATGATTGGCGTGATTGAAGGCCTGCAGAAATTGATTGATTAATGATTAATAAATGATTAATATTAATTAACCACAAGTAATTTAATAACACCATTAAAAAACGGTTTAAATAAAATGATTAGATTATATGTGATGAGCCTAAACTACATTGCACCTGGATTTCTGAAAGAAGCCGAAGGACGAGAGCTCGTACGCCGCTTTCAAGAGATTAGCTTTGGTGGCTCCTTTATAATGAACGCTCAGGCTGAAGAGCTTCATGATGCCGCCTGGTCCCTCGCAGCACACACAGTCTCACACACCGGATAATCTAAAGTGGAACGGGACACGGGTCATATGACAAGCATTATCCGCCTTGGATATGCATGCAAAGTACAAACTCATCGTTGTTTGATGGCTAACAACTAGCCGCCCTGGTAGAAGTTCCGAGTTTGTCACCACTATATGTTTACTTTTGTTTGGATTTACACAATATGCAGTCATTAAATACAAGCATATTATCACACAATAGTACGAACGAAGTCCAATATTCTTTGCTAAAATTACGCCGAGTGGTGGTTAGCTATAAATGCTAGCTTGTTTTCCGGAGGCCTCTCGGTTAACTTACCCGGTTTAAAAATATATTTATCAGCCTCGTCCCGCTTGGTTAAAACAAGAAACCGAATGTACTGTTATTTACACGACATATACAATGACTGTCCGGTTTCAGGGCAGAAATCTGAAGTGCCGTAATCTCAGTGTAATAGTTTGGAAAATGCTATTTTGCTTGAGACCAATCCCACGTCACAACCATCTTTTGGTCCCTCAGTATTTTTAGACGTCAGAAACAACCGGCTAATGCAACTATGGTTCCGCGGAGATCATCCAATAAAATATACAACATATTTATATAGCGCTTTACCTGTATAATAAAAATGATTATCATATTATTTTATTATGTCAATTATTATCATAATTAGGCTATATGTATATGAAATAATGATTTCAAATCGTTTATCCCTGTTCCTTTATTCATATAGTCCTGTACTTTACTTTTACAAGAGTGACAATTATCAGCAATAATGCAAAGAACAAGACGACAAAAAACTGCTTACAAATGTAAATAGAAATGTAGGATTGGATTGACCTTTGTTAGTCTCGCAGTAGTGACATTTACATTTCACAGCAGCAAAGTTATGAAAGGAAAAATTCAAATGTACTGTAATGTCGTACCACCACGCACTTTAAGATGTATGTTTTGGTTCAGAGTTTCTGCAATAATGTCTAAAAGTCATTCTTCACTGCTTCATAAAAAAGTCCCCCACAACTAAGTTATTTCTGCAGTGACCAACAAAACGGAATTCCTACCGGTTCGGATATTTACAGCCATTGGGATTTTGAGGAAGCTGATAGGTACAGCTTCGTCAAAATCCCAATGGCTGTAAATATCCGATATAAACCTTTCTTCATCCAAACAGCATTGCTCACTCCTGGTGTCCACAAACCAGTTTGGGGATTTCTGCCACCCAGTCACCAAGGAATTTACCAGGAATTTACAGGAATTATCATTTTTTTTAAGGAATAATGATGGAATGAGTATTCACCTCTCCCCAAAGATCATCATCATTACTCTTTGTATGACAAATTAACCTAGTTATTATTTATAAAATTGTAGGTCAACGCCCCCCACCTCAAGCGCAGCAATTCATGTTTTCTCCGGTAGGTTAGCTCCATTTCACAATTTCCTGCTGGCCACTTACCTCAGAGGTGAGTGTTTTCGACAGCACAAGTGTGCCTATAATTCATTTCCAAGGCAACACTTGGATGATGGTTTTGGGTGCAAATGTTTGACATGCCAGCTAGGAAGGTAGCGATCCCGCCTTCTTTTCCAAGAACTCAAGCTTGGCTTGAGTCGACAGCGTGAAAAAAATTGAAACAGCAGCTTGTTTGGTTGATCTCTTTTTATGTATGTGCCAAAATGCACCTCTGGATTTAATGAATGGGATACAAATTCATTTTCAAAGTAAGATAATTTTTCGCGACAGACCCAGTGTGGAAAAATTCTCAAATTGAAATGAAAGGAATGGAGATGAAGAGACTGCTCATTTCTATCATATTTATCAGAATGGTGGTGATGATCTTCTCACGTTGATTTATCAAATGCAACATTATTGGGGATAAATCCATTACTTGATTCTGCTTAAAAGATCTATTCTGCTTTTTTTTGAAGACGATGCTAATCATGTAATTGTGCTTTGATTTCCTGCTGTGCAGTAAGTCCACTCCACCACCTACACCCCAACAAGGGCAACTAAATCTCCAAAGAGGACAGTTCAAATTCAATAACCATCATACGAAAAGCTTTGGTGGGAAGCAAAGTCCTAATGATTGGAAGGACGTCCTTGTCATAGAATGGATAAAGTAAGTAAATAAAAGCAACTGTCTTTCTGTCTGTCCGTCAACCCATCCTATTGAGTTACTGCATAATAATAATAATAATAATAATAATAATAATAATAATGATAATAATAATAATAATACATTTCTGCGTGAAACATTTGCTTTTTTATTTTCATTTTCAGGTATCGTAAGCATGTGTTTTGGTTCATTTGCAAAAAGAAATTGAATTTACACTGAAAATTTTAATTGAATATTCACTTAACTTTTTTAACCACTACCTTTTTTTGTCACAGTTGAACAGAAGTAATTTTTCTTTTGTTGATTGTCGCCATTTTAGAAAATTAGAACAAATGTGGAAAATCACCATTTTAGAAAATTGGGGGCCTCATTCAGTCAATTATTCATATACTAATTTGCTGTTCCTAATTGAGCCTCTAGATGGCAGCACTTAGCACACGCCGGTAACAGCCTTATTGCCCAATTCATTCGACATCCGGGCCAGATGTTATTGATTGGATGACGAAAGCTGCGGGCCATATGTAAATGGCCCATCGGACGCATTTGGCCCCTGGGCCAGACTTTAGACATGTGTGTCTTATGTTATGTTTTGTTATGTTACAACCAGTGACGTGCGGTGAGGTTCATGGTTGGTGAGGCACTGACGTCATCATAGTCAGATTTACAAACATATGAACTCTACAGAGTAGTTTATTCACCATTTGATTGGCAACAGTTAACGTATTTTGTTTGAAATTTCATGTCAGCATTCTTTATATATACAAACTGTAGCATAGAAAAAAATAATTAAAAAACGTTTTTATCATGTTACCTTTACTTGTAAATGAAGTCCATGCGCCGCTCCTTCTGAAGAAAGGCATCGATAACTTCTTTGTAGAAGCCTTCCTTATCTTTCTTCAGTTTTAAAAGTCGCTCTGTCTCAACGGAGATCACTGCCAGTGAAGAAAGTCGTCCTTGATCAGTCCTGTTCCGACTGTATGTTTTCAGTGCTGAGAATGACAATCTGGTCTACTTCTACAGCAATAAATGGGGCTGCACCGATCTCCTTTTTAATGTCATTTCTAATGACATCACCAACTGCTTCAATTAAATCGTTCTGTATTCTGTTTCACAGGCTAGAAAATATAGTGGATGTCCCAAAATGACTCGCTAGCCTGTCATCTTTCTGAGCGAAAGCATGAAATAGTTCAACATAGTTGCCACGATTAGCAGAGCCTTAACTTTCATCATTTCCACGAAATGCCAGCTGTTATTTGGCAAATTTACCTTAGCATTGTGGATGCTGATGTTGAGTCTTCGCTCATGTTTGATGAGGCTCCGTTGTAAATTTTTCAGGTCGCAATATCCCATTTGAGTCCAGACATTGTCATAAGTTGAGAACAGAAGGCAGGAAAAGCAGAAAAGGCGCTTTCTTGCTGGACATCCACACAGCCAGCCTTTTCGTGTGTACCAGTCCGCCTGAAAAGAGCGAGTATTGTGTCCCGTTGTCTGAAGCAAACCTTTTAGCTCCGGTGTTGGTCTTCCTTTAATTATTACCTCCTGCTTCGATTGAAAGTCCAGTTTAGAAAATTCTTTCAATTTAGATATGTAATCCTCCATTCTGAGTTGTGTGAGGCCAAGCAGCACGAAAAAATGACTGCAGGGTTGCACTTTACTTGCTAACTGTTTACTGTAGCTTTCTGTCTCTAATTCTATTATTCTGCAGACGTGGAGTCGGAAGTATCTCTGGAATCACAAGCGCCCCCTGTCATGAGGCGGGAGAACTGTTTGCCTCACCTACGCACAGCGTTTTGATAAAAATAAAACAAAATAAACACTGTAGCACAGTGTTTATAATGTACAATGACTCTACATTATATACACCAGCTAAACTGTAGAAATGTAGTTCATATACTAAACGTGTTTGAACGCTTTAATAGCGATATGCAGAAGGACAGCAATGCGGTCTCACTGCAGAGCAAGCCAGCACAGTCAGCATAGTGATTGCGCAATCCATGTTGAGGCTCAGCCGGCTGCTGCCTCACCGCTCCTCTCTACTTAGTATTTGAACGGTAAATATGAAAATTCAGCGATTTTGAAAAAAATCCTAAAACGGTGAAGTTAAATGGACAAGAACTCTAAAGTACAAATCACTAAATGCATATAACTGTTTAATTTATTTTTTCATTTGGTATTTCCATGACAGCTTTCCATGATGACAGGTGAGGCACTGCCTCAACAACAAATGTGTGGCTGTCATTGTGTCAAGGTTGCGGCAAGATTCACTAATCAGCAAGGTAGATGGTCAAGCCTCTTTGTAGAAACAAAGAACAAAAAGAGGTCATGAAAAAATAGCTTGTCTTAGGAAAAAAAATATGTCTGGCACTCACAGTCTTATTTAAGGCGTTGGACTGGGTCCCCAGGCGCTCTCACTTGGCCCAAGGGTCAATTTCCTCTGTCCAACAGACTTTGCAATGTCTCGTGCTACACACACAAAAATACTTCACTGCACTAAGAAGCAACAATGAAAATGAAGTTAGTTCTGGACTTAACCCTTTTCCCAATTAATTGTTTCACAGGTTTGGCATTATTGTGTTTTTCAAACAAACATTTTCTGTGATCATGATCAAGTATTATAGTTAACTAAATCTAACAAAATAACTAAAACTGAAATAACGATATTTTTATTCATGAAACCAAATAGAAATGACTATTTTAAATGCCAAATAAAATGTTATCTTTTATCTTTATAAAACAAAGTCTACCTATTGCAAAATGAATGTTCATCTGTCGGTTTTTTAATATGAAATTTTATGATTTCTTTCTGTATTACTCTGTAGCCGAGCAGAAGAAAAAAAAGGTCTTCTGCTTTGCGATATTACACAAGACTTGGACTTTTTGTTGTTTTGCAGCTACCACTCTAAAAAGACAGTCTACAAAAAAATAAAATATAAAAACAAATTAAACCAAATTTAACTCATTCACTGTCATCCCCGAATTTATTCGAGAATTGAAAAGTGTGACATTGAGCGCCATTCCCAAATTTGTTCGGGTTTTTGTTTTTTTCTTGCGGGGGTGCCGATAAAGTGTTGATAAGACCTCTGACAATGTTTCTTCCCTTCAACAAGAGGGCGGCATTTCCCTTTTTTCTATGTTAGCGCTTTGTTCCAGCTTCAGCTGTTGTTTGAGTCCTATTCAGTATAAACCAATATGCAATGATACCTCAGCTCACGAACTTAATTGGTTCCCAGAAAGTGTGTGTAAGGTGAAAAGTTCGTCTGCCGAACATTTATTTTCCATAAGAAAGCATTAAAATGAGAACAATCCGTTCCCAGGATATAAAAATAATTTTCTACTAAATAAGACATAAAACTACACAAATTATAACTAATTTTATGTATAATAAATGTGCTGTTGCATTGTAATTGAAGAAATAAACTCTAGTGTATAATAGTGTTTTATTCACTTGTGATGGTCGTTGTTGTCGTTGCCGTTTGATGACATCTGAGTGAAGTTCCCGTGCTTAACACGAGCATGTGGTGGGGTCTTTTTGGTCCCATAATAGCAAAAGTACTACAGTCTGTAACAAACCACGTCCGCACTCAAAGGGAGTGACGAAAACTAGTCCGTCAGCCACAGTGGCGCTGTTCGACCATGTGGTTTGGTGTTCATCTGCCGACAACTAGTACGCCTGCCACCATGGCGCTGTGTGGTTTGGTTCGATCGCTGGAAAGTAGTTCGTCAGACGAGACTATATGCTCGCAAATTTAATGAGAGGCGAAAAGTTTGTGAGCTGAAGCGTTCGTATGCGGAGGTATCACTGTATACATTTTGGACAGCCGCCCCTCATTTCAAGCTCATATAAGGCCAGACCCATATAATTTAGCAATGTAGGAATGTACTCTTTTTCTCATGAAAGTCTAAGGTTTCTTACACTGCATTGAATGCTTATGTAGATCTAAAACTCAATATTCTGCAATTGGAGTGAAAATGACAAAAACCATGGAACTGGAGTGGACACTTTTGCACATCGTCTGTCAGTGAATGAGTTAACTAAAAAAGGAAAACCAACTCACCCTAAACACCAATTTCAAGTAACTTACTTTAAAAAACAAGTCATATGCAAAAGAAAGAAAACCATTTGAATGGGGAAAGATGATTTAAATGGCATGCAAAAACAGCCCAAAATGTCGCCAATGTGACTGATGATGAGGCGAGTTGGTAGTATTTGAGGATAGTTAGCTTTTATGTCACTATCAGGAGGGATGGGAGCCTGTGGGGGCAGAGGTCTGCGTTACCATAATGATCTTTGTCTCGTCCAGCTCCGCCTGCTCTATGGCCGTTGCATCTGCTTCCATTGGATTCTGAAGCGGACATGTCAAAACCTTTGTTCAGCACTGAAGTTGCTCTGTTATCATTTTTTTAAACATTTGAATGACCTGATTGAGAGCTGACATACCTGATATTTGGCGAGATAAATCTCGAGGCCATTGTAGCCAATGATGTTGGGGTAAGCAGTGGGCCAGTTTATACTGTCCACCTGTCCAGAAAACTCTTCGAGCACCTAATACAGAATCTGAATCAGAAAACCTTTATTTGTCCCACAATGGGGAAATTTTCAGTCCACAGCAGCAATTTGAAAGGGGGATGGGGTGGTGGGGGATGAAAGTATAGAAAACAAGATATTCTAAGCATCGTCGGCCTCCATCGGTCATGGCTGACCATGGATGACTGTCCGTGGACAGTGTGCCTGGGCGGTGTATTATGGAGAGCAGGTTGTCGCCTATGCAGCTTGCTCCCCCTCTCCACCACGCTGACTGGACCAAAGGAACAGCTGAGCTGATACAATTTTGGGGTCAGTATGGTCGCAGGAGCTGCCGGAAAGGTGGCGGATCTCGCCACCAGACCGCCTTAGGGGCTCCGGTCCGGATTGAGTTCGGGTTTACTCCCATTGGAACTGTCGGAGGGGCGGTGGGGTTCACCGCCAAACCGCCTTGACAGATTCCACTCCCATGAGCCTTTGGCTTTATAAAGCCTAACCCGTAAGGCAGCAGGAGACTCGTGGATGTCGGGGTCGTCTTTACACCCGTGTAGGTCTATAGGACCTACCCACTGCCATGTTATGATATTCTAAGCATAGAATATCATAATATGTATACACATAATACCGTCACAGTGGAGAACTCTGAATATGCGTGTGTGCCGTAATTGGCATGGGCAAAGGTGCGCTCACCTTGTCAAGCAGCGTGAAGCAGACTCTCTGGGGATATTCTGCGTCCGCTACGACCACCACGGCCAGGTTATCATTCCTCACGTATACGTAAAAAACGTACTCTATGGTAAAACATTTGACTTGTAAAAATGCAATCCGTTGATGTATTTTGCACAATGCCTGTCTGTGTTTGGATCACAGGTGGGTCTGATTCTGGACTGGTCGGCAACCGACTCCAGACATTACAACTGACTAACAAAGACTAATTAATGAGTCTTAAATAAACCGAATATGCATAAAACGACTGGAGTAAATCCACAGAAGAACAGTGTGAACATGGAAACATTATTACCTTGTTCTTTGACCAAGGCACGAGTACCAACTGTTGTCCGTTCAACAATAAAGGAAGTGGTGAAGAACAGGAACTCCCGGATGCTGAATAATCACAGCACAATAAACGTTAAAGGTACAGAAAAAAGCTACATTAAAGCAGCACAGACTAATCTGGCATAGGGTTGCAAAATTCACTTAAATTTCTATGCTCAGGACAGTCATTTTGGAAATAGACGGTACTTTCATGGAAAGACAACAAATTTAAACATTGATCAGACATCCACACAAAATAATGGAATGGCCAATTCTCCACTTCAACAAAAGAAATTACCCATAACATTGGAACCCGATTCTAGTATAAAGTGCAGATGTTCAGGTTTGGTTAAACGTGAAGACAAGTGTCCTTTTATGCAAGCCTGCAGAAATCGGAGAAGATGATCATGGTTTGATTAATACTAATTAACATCAAGTAATTTAATAACCACATTAAAAAAGCCCAGTTAAAATAAACTATGATTACACATGCGCTTCCTCATTCGACCTTCATAATAATAATAATAATAATAACAATAATAATAATAATAATAATAATAATAATAATAATAATAACAACAACAACAACAACAACAACAATAATAATAATGATAATAATAATAATACATACATTAATACAATACATTTTGTTTAGAACAATTCGGCAATGCGTTGCTCTTTGTGTGTGTGTGTGATCTCACATTTTCATGCTTAGATATGTGATGAGCCTCAACTACAACGTACCTGGTTTTCTGGAAGAAGCCAAAGGATGAGAGCTCGAACTCCGCTTTCAGGAGATTGGCTTTGGTGGCTCCTTTATAATGAACGCTAAGGCTGAAGAGCTTCATGATGTTGTCTGGTCCCGAGCAGCACACACGGTCTCACACACCTGATAGTCTGAAATGGAATGTGGGTCAGATGATAAGCATTATCCCCCCTGTAAAATGTATGTAAATTGTAAACAAACTCAACGTTGTTTGATGGTGAACGAGTCCAACTCGCCACCCTGATAGAAGTTCTGAGTTTGTCAACACTGTATTTTTACTTTTTTTGTTCTGTTTGGATTTACACAAGCCTCTTATTACAAAATAGTACAAAAGAAGTCCAATATTCCTTGCCAAAGTTACGGCGAATGGTGGGTAGCTATAAATGCTAGCTTGTTTTTCGTTAAGCCTCTCGTCTAATGTACCTGGTTTAAAAAATCTATCTATCTATCTATCTATCTATCTATCTATCTATCTATCTATCTATCTATCTATCTATCTATCTATCTATCTATCTATCTATCTATCTATCTATCTATCTATCTATCTATCTATCTATCTATCTATCTATCTATCTATCTATCTATCTATCTCTCTCTCTCTCTCTCTCTCTCTCTGTCTCGTGTCGTCTTGTCGGTCGGACCTTGTCTTGTGGACCCAGCTGAATGAGGTGACTTCTCATTGAAATTTGTAATTCCTTTTCAAAATGGTAAATCACCAATACTTTTCAGGAGTTTTGTTTTTGGGTTTAATGAATAATGATGGAATGATCAAGATCACCATCATTCCTCCTTGTATGACAAATTAACCTCGTACATAGTTATTCTTTATAAAATTGTGTCTCAGCCTCTCCCCCCACCCCAAGCGTAGCAATTGATGTTTTCTCCAGTAGGTTTGCTCCATTTAACAATTTCCTGCTGGCCACTTAGCGGTGAGTGTTTTTGACTGCACAAGTGTGCCTGTAATTCGTTTCCAAGGCAACACTTGGATGATGGTTTTGGGTGCAAATGTTTGACATGCCTGCTGGGAAGGCGGCGATCATCCTTCCTTTTCCAAGAACTCAAGCTTGACTTGTGTCGACAGTGTGAAAAAAAAAATGAAACAGCAGCTTGTTTGGTTGATTTCTTTTTATGTATGTGCCAAAATGCATCTCTGGATTTAATGGATGGAATACAAATTCATTTTCATTATAGGATAATTTTCCAGGACTGTTCCAGTGTGGACAAATTGGCACATTGGAATGAAAGGAATGGAGATGAAGAGACTGCTCATTTCTATCATATTTATCAGAATGGTGGTGATGATCTTCTCACGTTGATTTATCAAATGCAACATTATTGGGGATAAATCCATTACTTGTTGATTCTTCTTAAAAGATCTATTCTGCTTTTTTTTTAGACGATGCTAGTCATGTAATTGTGCTTTGACTTCCTGCCGTTCAGAATGTAGTCAGTTCATTCCACCCCCTACACTTCCCACAAGCGCAACTTCATCTCAAGACGGGAAAGTTCAAATTGAATAAACCAGCATACGAAAATCTTTGGTGGGAAGCAGAGTCCCAATGATCGGGAGGACGTCCTCGTCATCATACAATGGATAAGGTAAGTCAACATCTGTCTGCATGTCCTAATGAGTTATGCGATCTTCTGTTATGTTTAGTGATGTTACAACAAATGTGTGGCTTTCATTTTGTCAAGGTTGTGTGAAGGTTCACTAATCAGCAAGGTAGAAGGTCACACTGTAAGCCTGATATGCACAGAAGGGCTTTACGTTGTTACTTGCCATAGTTAACTTTACAGGTCAGTAATCCTGTACTTTTGCTAATTTTAAATGCCTTTTTTTGGGTTGTTTTGCAAATATATGCATCACAACCTCCTTGTATATTGTGCAACCATGCTGCATGGAAAAAGTGAATGAAGACAGAACACATGCAGGCTGGCTGCACCACTTTTGAAAGTGACACAGACTTCTTTTACTTGTAAAATAATGATGTTTTGTCATCAGAAGATATGAAGACAAACATGCTTCCAAAATAAAATATTAATGTTGTATTATCGGGGACATTTTAACCAGGATTTTGATTTTCTTCAGTGGAGGCTCAAACTGTAGTTACAAAATAAATATTTCAACTTATGTTTCATCTTTTTTGGCACGCAGCCTCTCTAACATGGACAAAGTCAATATTCTTCTTTTCCTTTTGGCTTTTCCCTTCAGGGGTCGCCACAGCGAATCAATGTCCTCCATCTATCCCGGTTTTGTGCATCCTCTTTAACCGCATCCATAAACCTCCTCGTCGGTCTTCCTCTCGGTCTCCTGCCTGGCAGTTCAAGACTCAGCATCCTTCTCCCTATATAGTCACTCTCTCTCCTCTGGACATGTCCAAACCATCTCAGTCTGGCCTCTCTGACTTTCTCTCCAAAGCCTCTAATATGAGTTGTCAATCTAATGTACTCATTCCTGATCCTATCCAACCTGGTCACTCCCAAAGAAAACCTCAACATCTTCAGCTCTGCTACCTCCAGCTCTGCTTCCTGTCTTTTATTCAGAGGTTTGATGCCCTTCCTGACACAACCCTCTGTATTTATCCGGGCTTGGGACCTGCACAAGAAGACACTGGCTTGTACCCCTTTGTGGCTATATTGGACAAAGTCAATCAAGATATTTCAAAAAAATCTTTCAGAAAATGTCAATATATCTATTTAACAGAACACAGTCAGATCCCTAAGTGAATCATCTTGCTTAGTTCAGGCCCACTGTGTGTTCTTTAAATGCTAACGTTAGCCAAAAATGTGTATCCTCTCTCTCTCTCCATATCGTAAGAGCTTGGCCAATGTGCATTATTTCGAACAGCTTAACATGTACTTAATACTGTACCATGAAAATGAAGATGTATGGAAATGAGGATGTCTCGTTGTGGTTTCATTAACTCAGCTGCAGTTAAAATGAAAAAAAAAATACAGTAAAGTCTCGTTATATCGATATCGGATATATCGATAGTCCCGGTTATATCGATACTATTTCTATGCACGCACGGAGAAAATTACATGCAAACAGGGTCGGATATATCGATAGTCCCGGTTATATCGATATTTTTTCGGACTCCCTTGAATATCGATATAACGAGACTTTACTGTACATCTCATACTTGTGAGCCATGACGTTACAGTGCTAGGTTTAAATGTGTGTGTATTTGTACGTATGTGTGTGTATGTGTGTGTGTGTGCGCGTGCACAGTAGATGGGGCAATTTGGGGAAGGCGTGAACCTGTGATGTGGTCTTTAAGTTGCACCGGCCCACTTTCCTTTAGCATAAAAACATCCAATGCTACACTGGCATACACACTTACAACCTTTACTTACACACACATGCAGACACACACACACACACACACACACACACACACACACACACACACACACACACACACACACACACACACACAGGCGCGCACACACACACACAAACTGTGGAGACTCACAACACGTTTAGAAACACATTTGCTATGTGAAGATGCCATGCGTGAGTTTATATCTGGAGCAGATGGTAAAGACGTCAAGTGGCCTCAGTTGTGTATTTGACAGACATGACTTCATGGTACTCGAGATCTTATGGCCGGTCTATTGTTGCCTTGTGAGCAATGGTCTTGATTTGCAATTTGTCCGCAGGTTGATCAAATCCTGTCCGAGCTAAGGCTGCAGAAGGATGAGCTGAAAGAGATTATGAAAAGGATTCGGCGCGAAATGGACAGAGGCTTGCGTTTAGAGACCCACGAGGTGGCCAGTGTCAAAATGTTGCCTACTTATGTTTGTTCTACTCCCGAGGGGTCAGGTAAACTAACGTCACATTATCGTGTCTCCCATTCGTAATGTACTTGTTGGTGTATTTACATGAAGTTTGCATTTGGGCAGAGGTGGGTGACTTCCTGGCTCTGGACCTCGGAGGGACCAATTTCCGGGTGATGCTGGTTAAAGTGGGAGCAGATGAAGACAGGAGCTGGAAGGTTGAGACCAAGAACCAAATGTATTCCATTCCTGAAGATGCCATGACGGGAACTGCAGAGATGGTGAGACCCACCGGAGTATAAACTTTTCATTGGATAAAGAAAAGTTATTTTCTTAACTCGCTAGCTAGGTAGCTGTGGTTTTGAGGACCCTTTTCCCAAAGTTCATTCCAATGGATTTGATCAACTAGATTGGGTTGAAGGTTAGATTTTGTCAAGCTGAAGAGCTATACTGGTTCGCCAGTGAACTGAAGTTGAAGTAAATGTTGTTAAAGCGCTATATAAATCAATATGTATTGTATATTTCATGTTATGTTCTTCTCACACATTATTGTAGTTATGTGGCTCTGTTGGAAACACTACTACATTAGCTAATGGGATTGACATTCAAAACCTCTTCAAATTAGTCGAGAAGAGCGCCCAGTGGTGAAAATGGGATCAAAAAAGGCAATACAACACGCTCCAAAACCTGAGATGTTTTGTTTTTAACACGTATTTAACTTCTCTTGAAGTATTTTCTCTCTGTAGCCTTGAGGGACTTTACAGCATATGAACAAACTTGGATATATCCTGTATTTGGTCTCAAAAACTGTGTTCTGTCGGTTATTTGAATCAAATTTATGTTGCAAATAAGTAAGCCTCAAAGTTATGTTGAATAAGTAAATATTTGAGGAAGTTAAGTGAGTAACCTAAAATTGGGTTGGTTCCTTTTTGACCCAAATTGGGTTAGACAATATATTGACTAAACTGTTTTTTGGATTTGGATTTGGATTTGCCTTTATTAGTCTCACAGTGGAGAAATGTACAAATTTTACATTTTTTTCAAATGTATCATGCGAGTGACTTGTCAAAGTAACCCCTGACTGGTGATTTTGTCTTTTCTGAGCAAAAATTCGTAGCAAAAAATAACATTCTTTTTAACCCTAGTTATATTGATAACCTAACTGCGTGGTATTTCTGCAGAATATTTCTTGGTTAGCTTTCACTCATCAACAATTGCTTGGAAGAGAGACTTCAAGGTTATTTATTGGTACTCCTGCTTATGCTTTCTGTCAAACTTAACATTAAAACAAAGTGACCTTTAAAGTGTGTTACATTAATAATAGAAAATGCATCAATCGTGCTAGCAAATAGCATCCATGTCATGTGTAAAAAACAGTCAACGAATGTCCTGTGTAAATTGTTAATCGCTTCTCCACTTTGTCCTCCTTTTTACAGTTGTTTGACTACATCGCAGAGTGCATGTCGAACTTCTTAGACCAGCACAACATCAAGCACAAGAAACTTCCTCTTGGTTTTACTTTCTCTTTCCCGGTTCGTCACGAGGACATCGACAAGGTATCACTATTGTCGTCACTTCTTGTCACCGATTGTTTGTAAAGTACAGTGTCAGCCATGTTTGTGCCTGTGCAGGGAATCCTACTCAACTGGACCAAAGGTTTCAAGGCCTCTGGAGCAGAAGGGAACAATGTTGTGGGGTTGCTCAAAGACGCTATCAAGAGACGAGGGGTATGTTTGTGCACAACACTTGGAACAATCAGAACTAAGGAAAAGCAAAATTGGGCATGCAAGAGTATTTTGTTGATTATGTCGCCGTTTCTTTTGAACTGTTGTTATTTTTGGGAAATGATGATGTTTTATCCCTTATTGTATGACCACTTCAAAAAAATCAATCTGACTTCATGTTTATATAAGTGCATCTTATTTCCCCATTATATGACTACCGTATTTTCCAGTGCACCCAAAAGTCTTCATTTTCTTCAAAAGATGACCCTGCGCCTTATTTGCCGATCCACCTTATATGTGGAGTAATATAGCACCACAATAGGTCTCGTAACTCCTGTTAGCAGCTACCGACTCCACTTCCCCCTGTAGAAGAAATAGTGCGTAACCCCAGCCTCCACTGTTGCGCCTTATAATGTGGTGGGCCTTATACTTGGAAAACGTTTCTACATTTATGTATTATATTTGGAAAACCTTTTTCATTCATTGCACGTGCGCCTTATACTCCGGTGCGCCTTATATATGGAAACAGTTTGACAATACACCATTCAATGGGGTTGTGCCTTATACTCCGGTGCTCCTTATACACTGAAAAATACTTTTTTGACCCCATTTAAAAAAAAGTTCACATCATGACCAGTTTTGTTCTCATTGAATAACAACTCTAAAAAAAATAAAAATAAAACATTATTTTCCTTATACTATGACTTTTAAAATCTTACCATGACATTTAATTTATGGTAATGCTGCGATTCGCTGGCAACTAGTTGAAGGTACATACTGCCCAAAGACAGCTCAAAACTGGTTCAGATAATGGATGGATGCATTTATGGTTACGCGACCTTAAAGATAACAAGTGCTCAACAAACTGGATTAAAGACTGCACAAAACAAAACAAAAAAACACTCACTTCCACTGTTTTGCCATTCAGGACATTGAGATGGACGTCGTTGCCATGGTGAATGACACAGTGGCCACCATGATTTCATGCTACTACGAAGACCGCAGCTGTGAAGTGGGAATGATTGTTGGTATGAAATAACAAACAACTGAATCCAAAATAGCTCTTCTCACATTGCTGAAAACAAACAATCTCCTGGTATGTTTTTGTATTTATCAGGGACAGGCTGTAACGCTTGTTACATGGAGGAGATGAGCACAGTGGAGCTGGTGGAAGGCGAGGAGGGCCGCATGTGTGTCAACACGGAGTGGGGGGCATTTGGAGATAACGGCGAGCTGGAGGAGTTCAGGCTGGAGTATGACAGAGTAGTGGACGAGACTTCCATCAACCCTGGACAGCAGCTGTGAGTCGGACATTGTGTCACATTTGGATCACAGACACACTTGAACCTAAAATTAGTGATATTAATGTAACCTGATAACATCACCAGTTGTCTACTGTAGTAACCGTTGTCCCTGGAAGGGTTTATTTTAATTTTGACATTGGACAGTGTCAGAGATGTTCGATCGGACACTGTGGACAAAGGCTCGAACCCAGGAAGATTGTCTTTTCTGCTGGCAGGAGACGTAGCCATTCATGACTGACGCCTGAATTCTACAGCCCTCTGCCAAGCTATTTATTGAGAGTACATGCAAATTAAAGTGATACATTAGTAAAACATAGTTTTCTTGATTATAATACCACGTCTCTGGACGTTCTGAGCACCAACAGCTGTAAGCAATAAAACATAGATATTTTAATTGTTTGTCTTTTCCACAAACTGATAAATTTGTAACCTGGCTAATGAGCTCTTCCTTATAGGGAGTTTCAAGTCCTAAATTCTGTCCAAGGCCAGATCTCCTAGATCAGGGGTGTCCAAAGTCGGTCCTCGAGGGCCGCTGTCCTGCCTGTTTTCTAGCTCTCCCAGAAGCAACACACCTGATTCAAATGATCAGCTCATCAGCCAGCTCTGAAGCAGCATCAAAATGGTCCTGATGATTTGAATCAGGTGCGTTGCTCCTGGGAGAGCTGGAAAACAGGCAGGACGGCCCTCCAGGACCGACTTTGGACACCCCTGTCCTAGATGAAGGTGACAGTTTAACTGGGTTGTGTCTGTTTCACTCAGATTTACTGTGACCATCTGCACCTTGACGATGGGCCTATTGTTTAGTTGGCCAGCTAAGCATGGGACTTTTAAATATGATAACTTCTTATTCTCTATCAGACAGTCATAATACTGGCTCTCGATTTCTACAATACAATCAATATTGATTTATATAGCGCTTTAACAACAGCTGAGGCTGTAACAAAGCGCTTAACATGGACAACTATCACATTCAGGAAACAAAGCAGTCACAAAGATAATAGAAACCACCAGGGAGTGAAACCAAGATCAAGTCAGAATCATGCTGAGTCGAATGCCAAAGAGTACAAGTGATTTTTGAGACTGTTTTTAAAGATGGGCAGCACGGGGGCTTGCCGAATGTTCAGTGGCAGGTCATTCCAGAGAGTGGGGACAGCAACGGAAAAGGCTCGATCCCCTATGAGCCTCTGTTTAGCCTTTGGCAGACTTGAGGCATCGGGAAGATATGTAGGGGTGGAGGAGCTATGAGAGGTAAGGAGAAGCAAGGCCATTTAATTATTTGAAGACAAACAATAAGATCTTGTAAAGAACTCTAAAATGTAAAGGGGGCCTGTGAAGGGATGCCAGGATAGGAGTTGTGTGCTCCCTCTTACGAGTACCAGTCAAGAGACAAGCAGCAACGTTCTGGACCAGCTGGAGACACTTCATGGAGGATTGGCTGACTCCAAAGTAAAGCGCATTACAGTAATCGAGCCGAGATGTGACAAAGGCACAAATGACTGCTTCAAAGTACTCATGAGAAAAGAGAGGTTTTATTTTAGCCAGTTCACTAAAATGAAAGAGGCTGGATTTAACAATGGCACCAATTTGTCGGTCAAGTTTAAAGTCAGTGTCCAGTTTAAGACCCAAGTTTGAGACTGGTGACTTCAGATAAGAAGCCAGGGGGCCCAGGTCTACAGAATGAGGTGTACATTGGCCACTGGGAGCAAACCGTATCACTTCTGTCTTCTTTTCATTGAGGTACAAGACGTTTTGTGCCATCCAGGTTTTGATTTCCTCCATGCTGGATAAAAATGGCCTTAACGAGAAAGTGTTTCTCATTATTCTGTTCTAATTCATCACAAATGTCTTTTATTGGGTTCAGGTCAATACTCTGTGAAGGTCGGCCAAGTTCATCCGCACTCTGTCATCCGTGTCTTGATTGACCTTGTTTTGTGTTGGATGTGTGGTGGTGGTAAAGATCTGTGTTCCCTCTTCATTTGGGCATCAATTAGCCCAATATGGTACTGGTGAGCCACCATTGTTCACCTGAGCTCCCGGTGCTGGTTGCTCAGCTACGGGCTGCTCTTGCTGAAGGATGTTTATAGATGCCCGCAGGCCCTCATACGTCAGCGCCCGGCCTCTGGTTGAGGGTGTGAGATTAATGAGCTCGCCACAGTGCCTGTCGGCCTAATGGCTGTTTACCTTTGATGCCGGACAGCCGTTGAAGCCAGCGTCACTGGGCCTTTCGAGCGTCTTATGTTTGCTTGTGTTGGTTTCAAGCCAGACTGATTTTTTTTTGTTTTGGCCCGTGTTCCCCTATAAGCTTTGAGAAGCTGATCAGCGGCAAGTACATGGGTGAGCTGGTGAGACTGGTCATGATGAAGCTGGTCAACGAGAACCTGCTGTTCAATGGCGAGGCCTCAGAGATGCTCAAGACACGCGGCAGCTTCGAGACCAGACATGTCTCGCAAGTGGAAAGGTGAGCATTAGGGTCAAAGGTGAGCTTTGTGAGAACGTCAGATTTCTACCCACAGTCCAAAAAAAAGGTTGGAAGAAATTCTGACCTCTATTACCTCCCTGCTTCACTGCATTTGGGTCCTTCAGTTTTTGGTCACAAAACCCCTTAACGGACAACCGACGCCTCCAGACAAGTTGTGTCCCTAATTTGTAAAATCACTTCAATTGACTTCTACTGAGCGTATTTTACAAAAATTTCACGCCATATCGCTATATTTTACGTTTTAAGACTCGCGCTGAATATTCAGGAAGTCTTGTTGTAGAGTTGATGACGATGCCTGACGTGACGTCACGTCTGAACGATCCTGACCGAGAAAGCGACACACAATGCATTTTGGGTACTTTGTTTGATCTGAAAACTTTGTGTTGATGGCGAAATTAGAAGGAAAACATAAAAAACGCGACGGTGAATCATTGTGTGTAGCACCAAAACTACTATTTGATACTAGTTGACATAAATTCCCAGCAGACAAATCAGCCCATTTCCAAAGGAGCTTGTGCATTTTCTGGGACGCTACGTTGGCATCCTGACGGCTCGAACCATATTCATAACTGGATGAGTAACAAGAAAGCATCTTCTCCGAATCTGAAGCCATTGTTTTGATTCTAGAGCAAGGCAAGACGTCCTGATGTGACGTCACGAACTAGGGGGCGGGACCTTCTGAAACTCGGCATCTCCGAGGCCATTTTGAAATAGTTTTGGGACACTTTAACTCATTTTTATCGGTGTTTTGCATTTCACTAAAAATATCAGCCTGCATGTTTTGGGTATTTTAGATGCTATAAAACGTTTTTCTGATGTCAGTTCGGAAACAAAAAGATGGTGTCGGTTGTCCTTTAACCGTGACCGACTTTATCGTGTTTGAAAACATTACCATCCACACTTTAAATGTATGACTTTATTCTCATAATTTGATCAGATTATTTCTTGACGAAAATATGAATTTCATGCTCAGGATGTAACCACAGTTTCCCCATTATTTATTGATTAATTACAGTGACTCCGGTGACAGGAAGCACATCTACAATATTTTGTCATCTATGGGTGTGCGACCATCCGAACTGGACTGCGACATCGTGTGTCTGGTCTGCGAGAGCGTCTCGACTCGTTCTGCCCACATGTGTGCCGCCGGCCTTGCTGGCGTCATCAACCTAATGAGGGAACGACGTGGCCTGGAGGCACTCAACATCACCGTTGGTGTGGATGGCTCTGTTTACAAGATGCACCCGTGGTGAGAAATGGATGGAGAACGCAAAAATACTCACACTCTCTACTTATGTCAACTACATGTGTATAAAATTACTTGTGGAATTTGAATGAAGCGACAAAATCCAGCCGTAATTAACTGCCTTGTAATTTTCAGTCAACAACAAATGATAAAATGGTCTCCTTCAGATGGATAAATCGGGTGGATTTTGTGAGTCAATTCCCATTCTACAATGAAATACTGCACGGAATGTTTCTTTATGCTAATGGAGAGTACATAGAACATATTGCAAAGCAGTTGACTTCACCTTTAGGTAAAATTTACAAAGTACAGACGAAAATAATAACTGGTACTGTTAACTGATGTTGAAACATTCAAGACTGGTCTTGGCCTCAAGACCACATTTTAAGGGTCTTGGACAGGGGTGTCAAAGTCATTTTTTTGCCGCGGGCCACATTGTAGTTATGGTTTCCTCTCAAGGGCTGTTATGAATTTGGGGAAGCCATTAAAATGTTTAATCCCCTTCACATATTACATATAGAGCGCACAACAAGTTAATGAATAACTAGTTTTCAAATCTGAAGTCAAGAATAATGACGCTTATTGTGGTTTACATTCAAAAATGTGACATTTCGGTGAGGATTTTAGCAAGCATCGTGCAATTTCACAAGTTTGATTTGCTTTCGCGGGCTGAAAAAAATGATGTGGGCCTTGACTTTGACACTGGTGGTCTTGGACCTGTCTTGGACTCGAATCCCAAGTAGACAACATCAAAATGTTTATTTTTTAATGAGGCATAATGTGTTTGTTGTTTGTTTGTAGTTTTCGTGACAGGTTCCACAAAATAGTCAGAGAGCTGACGCCACATTGTGAGATTACATTCATCCAGTCAGAAGAAGGAAGTGGTCGAGGGGCTGCTCTCATCTCAGCAGTGGCCTGCAAGATGGCTGCTAGCATGCTGGCGGGTTGAAAGGTGGACTTAACAGGACAGTTGAATTTTACTGTTGATATATGTCAACAGTCAAATTCAAATAAAAAAACGTATGCTGCATTCATATTTGTCTTTTAAAAGCACTGGAAGACTGCAACAAGGAAGCATCACTGGATTTCCATTATAGTGAAATATTCGTTGATATATCTGGTTGTCCTTCTTAGCCAATGGGATGCCATGAAGATGCTTGGTAATAGCCAATGACAGAGCAGATGTAAGTATTTTGCGTTCACCAAACTCGGATATGCGACGATCTGCCCGTGTTGTATTTTTAGCTTTCTGATAAAGCGGTTCGAGTAAATTAGCTGTCGCGTCTTGTTTTTTTTTTGTAACAAGAGTTAATAATTTTCTGTCAAAGCGTTTCACAACTTGTAAATTTCGCATGAAGACACATTTGTAAGTAGATGCGAATTTATATTGCTATATTCGGATCCACTGCCTGATCATCAAATGCTAACATTTGCGAAAGGTCTGCTTGTACAAATAAAAGTGTGGACGCTTGACCGACTTGCAATTTTAACGAGATAACATCTACTCGACACAATGAAAATTATAATATAAATATAAAGTTCAATGGTTAACATCCACTCTTTTCTGTCAAAGGGCCAAGTTTGAAATGCTCATATTGTTATATTAACTCAAATTGTCTGGTGATAGGCTCATTTTTTTCTTCAAAAGAAAAAAAAATGCCAATGCTTTCCCCCCCGACTGATATACGTAATTGGTTCTGTTGAGGATTTATGGTTGATATCTAAAAGTAACCTTTGGTAATATAATATATATGTTGTGGAAAGTTCTGACTGAATCAAACACGTTGTTGCCTTGTGAAGGAATATTTATTTCAAGTCAATACAGTACTTCTTCTTTTCATTTCGGCTTTTCCCTACAAGGGGTCGCCACAGCAAATCAGTACTGCTTTCTGGAAATTGTAATAGACAGTAGCTCTTTGTGGATCATTGGGTAATTTCTGTTGAGATACTGGCATAATACTGGTGCATCTCAATAAAAATATGCTGAATATTTCACTTTGTGTTTCTAAAGTGGGATTATTCATTATTTATTTTTTTTTAACAATTTTAATGATTGTATTTTACAGCCAATTAGATGTTAGATGGTTTGTTTACAACTCATGAAAATTAGAGACCATCAAAGTACAATGTACAAATTGGGACTGATTGAACCTGACAGAATTGTGAGGTTTATTTAATGAAATTGAACTACTGAAATAAAAGAACTTTTCTGATATTTCAATTCAGCCATTCTCAAAGCAAATGCAACTTAAAAAAAAGCATACAAGGTCTAACATTTTATAATTATTAGATATTTTACCATTATGCAGTTAACATTAACAGTGCCTAAATACAGTAAAGTCTCGTTATATCGATATCGGATATATCGATAGTCCCGGTTATATCGATACTATTTCTATGTACGCACGGAGAAAATTACATGCAAACAGGGTCGGATATATCGATAGTCCCGGTTATATCGATATTTTTTCGGACTCCCTTGAATATCGATATAACGAGACTTTACTGTATAGAAAAATTGTATTAAAACCCGACTGCTATACTTGGTGAATTGCTGTGTAGTACAGAGTACAGCATGAAGTCAATTATAGTAACGAGAGCAATATTGTAAAAATACAGTTTGGGCTACAATCTTGAAAGAAAATGGTCAGCAATGCATCAAGGAATTATGTGCAAACGTGAAAAATAAATGTCCTATAAGTAATCAGCAATTTGATGCTTTTGTATCAATACCACAATACACATATGACCCACCACAAAATCGCTACTTTATACATACCGATATATGCCTCACAGATCTGGGGATTTGTTTTTGAGTCTCAACTGTTATTTTTTTTACCACATTCTTATAATTTCTATATTTTCCACAGAAAATTCTCACTATGAACCCTTTCAGGGAGAGCAGTTACTACTGTGGACAGTTTATCATGTTATCAGGTTACAGGGTGTATGAAAGAGTTAAGCGAAATAGTGTTTATACTGTATAGGTCCCTCCTTTCCACATTAGTTGGCTCTTTCAAATCATTCAAACTGTTTAGCATATCAAGGCATAATTAGGAACTGAATTCCTAATCGTAACTTTTTCAATAGAATTCTCAAATTCTGAGATATTTTTATGTTCATGTGCAATTTCCACGTTTGTTTTCAAACCATTGAGTTATTTCAGCCCATTTTTTAAACTACTGCTTTTCCTCCATCGATCCATTTAATGATGGATTTATCATTATTTGAAGTCACAATCTGAGCCCAGCCAAATTGCAGGACTGTCAAGCATCAAGGGTCACTCTCCTTAGCCCACCCTACTTGGCATATCTCCACTCTCCAGCCTGGTGGAATCCTGCATCTCATCTTATCAGTTCCCTTTGGCAACACGCGGACAGCAGTTGTATCCATGTAAGGGTCTGCACTCACAACACTGGTTATTATAAGCAGGAGAAGATAACATGGGCCCCTGTATAAATCCCACCCTGGCATCAGGCCTTGGCCGGGAGTCCGCGCGGGATCACGCAGTCATGGTAAGAATTGAGAAAACGACAAGACCCATAATATGATTTTAATGACATAAATGACATAGGCAAGCAAGAAAGCATCAAATAAGAGACAGAGAGGAGCACAGAAGGCTTGCTCCAATGTCTTCTCCATGTTTGAGCAGTCCCAGATACAAGAGTTCAAAGAGGTAAGCCTTTTGGTATATCAACCAAGTGAATGCATCAGAAGGGCTCCAGTGTTGTTTTTCGTAGGCTTTTGGCTGCATCGACCAGGACAGAGATGGTGTTATTAAGAAGCAAGACCTGAAGGAGACCTATGCACAACTGGGTAGGCTTATCTTCCGGACTTGTGCTTTGAAAAAAAAAAGTACCAAGTACCATTACTATGACAACATTAAGCAGTTGCTCGTAGTCCTAAAAACAAGACAAAGGTTTTATCCCAAGTGCTCACCCACAGAAAAACTTCTCCTTTGACTGCAAAGTGACCTTGAGGGTTTTGAAAGGTGCTTATAAATGAAATTTGGATATATTATTCTTATTATCAGTGTTTGAAATAACATCTGCCCGGAGGCCCGGGGCGTACAACTTTTACGTAGGGCGTACAACTTCCAAAACGTCTCGGCCCAGGTGGCCAACAACTTCTTCAAGAAAAAAAAAAATTATTTTCAAATCAAACGTTTGTTTTATTCAACAAAGCAAAAGCTACAAGCAAACCGCTACAAGCCACGCGGACTCCTCTTTCTAAGCTTTCAAAACTTTCAAGTACACTTTTCAGTCACGGTGTAGTCCGAAGCACGAAACAGGCTTCTTATTGGCTGCCTTATGCAAATTGCAAATTACCAAACGAACGTTCGTTTGGCAATTTTCATACTTGGCGTGGCAGCCAATCAGAAGCCTGTTTCGTGCTTCGGACTACACCGTGACTGAAAAATGTACTTGAAAGTTTTGAAAGCTTCGAAAGAGTCCACGTGGCGTTGAGCAGACAACGCAACGCAAACATTGCATTGTGCACCATGATGACAAATGACAACTGGAGCAAAATCCTCAGCGAGGGATATTTACCATAAATTAAGCAAGGGAGCATTTGTGGTAGGTACTTCCTTAATTAAAAAAAAAAACCTTTATACTTCGCAACAATGGTTTTTTTGTTTTGCAATTAGTCGTCTTATTGTGTTTCAAGTTGTGAAAAACGGCGCAGGCAACCTTATGGCCGGACAGGCAACTTTTCAGAGTTGTCTGCCCTGCTGTCCGCAAACTTTTTGTCATGAGTTTCAGACACTTATTATTAAGGTATATTTGATACTATGATACCATGCAGTTTGAAAATGAACACTGCTTTTGTCCTCTATATTGAACAGTTCTTGAATATCTGATTAGGTAGATGTTTTTTTTAATATACAGTATATATAACTTAATATATGTTGTATTGGATTGTATTTGTGTTTTATTGCACAATGCTATTTTTGAAATGAACGTATCCAGGTTTTTTTTTACACAAATTGAGAATCAAAAAGAGGTACCAGCCGTTTAAAAAAGACATTAACTCATTCACTGTCAGATGACGTGCAAAAATGTGTCCACTGCAGTGCCAGGGTTTTTGTCGTTTTCACTCAAATTGCAGGACCCACAGAATATAGTAGTTTTAGGACTACATAACCATTCAATGCAGCGTAAGAAACCTTAGACTCTCTTCTTTCATAAAAAAACTCTTTCTAAGTTAATTTCTAAGTTACGTATATGTATCTGGAGATATCTGAGCTTAAAATGGGGTCAGCTGTACAAATGCAAATGTTGCCCCCATGTGGGAGGGAAAAACTTTGCCAGAGGTATGATCAGCGCTTTATTGGCACCCCACCTCGCGAGAAAAACCAAAACCCGAACAAATAATTCAACTTGTTTGCGTGTGTCAGGAAAGCTCAACGTGAAAGAAGAGGAGCTGGATGAAATGTTGAACGAGGGCAAAGGACCAATCAATTTCACAGTTTTCTTGTCCCTGTTTGGCGAGAAACTCAACGGTGAGAATTGATCTCATTGCCAAGAAAGCATCATTTCCACGATGCCGGATTGTGATTTGCTCGTGATTCATCTGCAGGGACCGATCCAGAGGACACTATACTCGCTGCCTTTAAGCTCTTCGATCCCAACGCGACAGGTTTGGTCAACAAGGAAGAGTAAGTCCTGACAATCCACCCATCTGATACTGTATTTACTTTAACTGCAAGCTCAATGGGTATATTCTCCAACCCGGTCCAGATTTCGACGACTATTGCTGAACCAGGCAGATAAATTCTCACAAGAGGAGGTTGGTTTATATTCTTTCAACCTTTTAAAGATTTTTTCCCCCAACTCTGAGCCATCGGTTATGTTCCCTCTGTCTGACTTAAAAGGTAGATCAGGCCTTTGCGCTGGCTCCCATCGACCCGACAGGAAACATCGACTACAAGTCCCTCTGCTACATCATCACGCATGGAGACGAAAAGGAAGAGTCCTAAACGAGGCCCACTGTTAGGAAATCACGTAACGGTGCTTGAGATCGTTAGAATAAAAAGTGTAACTTATACTGTACACAGCAGGGTTGATCTTTTCCTTAACTCTGTAATTTCGCTTTTTCTTCCAAGATTCAAATAACTTGATTAGCATACCATCACACATTTATTTAAGAGCTCAGAAGTCCCAAGGAGTGAAATTAAATGACCCCTCTCAATGGTGAACCACATTAAAATGGATGGAAAATTCCAAAATAAAATCTTTTTTGGGGTTATTGAGCAAAAGGGAAAATAAGAAGGTAATATACACATGCATGTAAAAATTACAAATACAGTGATACCTCGGTTTACAAACTCCTCGGTTTACGAACATTACATTTATGAAAATTTTACCTTGACATATGAACTTTACCTTGGCATACAAACTTTTTTTGTACACGGAGCTGTTTCAATGATGATGTGTCGTTTGCGAACGAGCCCATTCTTCTAACAACACAATGGCAGCCAACTGTTTTTGTCCTCTATTCCCGGCCCCAGTCTTCGGTTAAAGCCACGTGATCGGTCACAAACGTAGCAGTGAGGGGGTGGGGGTGGTGGTTTAAGCATTAAAGAGACAGGCAGACGACAGTGAGAGAGTTTCAACTTTGATAGTTCAAAGGCAGAGTGTAGACTGGAAGGTTAAAATATCCCATCAATCAGGCTCCACAAACAACCCGCACAAGCCATCTGTACACTTGATGCAAAAAGCTATCAACCCAGTTAAACAGATCACAATTGATGAACTAGATACAATTACCACAGAGAAAGCACCTACAAGGGATCATTCCTCAGGATGGTGAAAGAAGACGGTTACGTTCCTCATCAAGTGTTTAATGCTGATGGAACCGGCCACTTCATTCCATCAAGCCATCAACGACCATCACAAAGGTAAATAAAACGACTTTATTATCCAGTACAGTTTATTTCTTTAATTATAATACCATAGCACATTTATTATACATAAAGTAAGGTATATTTTGTGTACTTATAAGGCTTAGAAAATTAGAAAGTAGAAAATTATGTATTATGGGGACCTGGGAACGGATTATTCTCATTTTAATGGTGTCCTATGGGAAATTAATTTTTGGGATTAATTTTCGCCTTACACAATCTGTCTGGGAACCAATTAAGTTCGTAAGCCAAGGTATCACTGTACATTTCTAATTTCACATTATTGCAACTTTATTGTTTAATTAATATAGCAGATTTTTTACAATACTGTAGTTTGTGAAATTTTGGTAAATTCGTACTGGCTAGTTGTCAGTCGATTTTGCTGAATATAACTACCTTTTTTCATTTTTATCAGTCAGCAAGTAGAAGCCAATGTTGATTTAATGAAACAAATTGCTCATTATCCAAACTCATTTAATTTTTGTACACTATTATCTATTCATATTGATTCTGTATGTCTATGATATAAAATACAATACAATTCCGGCTTTGATTAAAAAGCTTTTTATTTTAAATTACAACCACACATTATTCTGTTTATGGAAGACCATTCACCAGAGTTTCAGGTTTTTCTGTTAATTTTTAGTCAATTTATGGCTTTCCCAAAATACGTATGTTCCAAATGACCACCATTTCTTTGCAAGCAAAGCTGTACTACTCGTCTGAAAAAGTTGTCAAGCAGTTTTACACACTCCTCATTGGGGAAGGTGACCCCAAAAATATGCGTCCTACTGAGTCCCTCAGTGCAGCAATGTTTTCTCCCAAAAGAGGAGTGTGTAAAAGTGATTGAAAACTTTATCAGACGAGTACAGGTTTGCTTGCAACGAAACGGTGGACATTTGGAACATATCTTGGGAAAGCTATAAATTCACTAAAAATTGACAGAAACAGCTGAAACTCTGGTGAATGGTCTTCCATAAACAGAATAATGTGCGGTTGTAATTTGAAATAAGTAGATTTTTAATCAATACCACGATTGAAATTTTCATGAGGGTACCCATATTTTTGGGTCACCCGGGATGTACATGACTTCATTCATAACAAATACAGTATCACCAAATCCTTTTGGTAACATAAGTACAAAAACCCACAACCAAGTTACAAACTCTCCATAAATATTACCGATATGCTTTTAATAATTTGCATCATATGCAAGAATGAATCAGAGCTGGACATACAGGCAAGTATAAAAACACTTATTTTTACGAGTGCATCCATCACTACTAAAAATGTTAGTAACTGTGATACTGTGAATATTTGGTCCTCAATTTCATTCTGTGTCAGGAAGTCACGAAGTCACCCCAATTGCAACACCAAGGCCCCTTTTACAGCGCCCCAGACAGTTACCATGGATATGACAACAAACCCCTCACATGAACTCAAAGAGGCCACAAGTTAGTTCATTCACTGAGAAAAAAAAGAACAAACAAAAAAAATCTCAGTGATCTTTTGAAATTGTGCATGACAAAATGGACTACTGAGCTGCACCCAAATGAGCGCAGGTTCTTCTCCCGTATGGTTGGCATCCGGCTCCTGCGTGTCAAGATGCCGATTGCATCTGGAGCGTCGGGTCGAGTGGACGCAGGCTCGGCGGATGGACTGAAGACGACGGCGGCCAAATTTGACTACAGGAACTGCGACTCATATCTGCAACGGTGAGAAGGTTACTGAGAACTTGTATGATAATAGAGCAATGCTGTTTTACCATCATGCGGTTGACAAATATGTATAGTTTATTGAACAAAACATGCATGTTTTGTTTCAATGAGGGAGGAAGCTGGAGTAACACAGCAGTGATGTGCAAATTTGTGCATGGGGTGAGGGGTAAGGTAAAAAATCCATTATCCATTTTCACACAAAGCGTGTTTATTTGACTCTTAATGCGTCTATGATTTTTGGAGGACACAAATGTAACTTCTCATGCACATCAAACAAACTGTCAAGGGATACAAATGCAAAAGCATTGTCTACTTTTGGAATTTTTTTAAAGTGGCAACCGACGGATGAAGGTAGTGATGAAATTCAACCAGAATGTAACGGGGTGCCTATTTTATATGCTTATTTTTATTTATGACTGCTCTTCAATGCCACCAAAAAAATTGTATTTTCAATAAATAATCAAGAACTACTCGAACTATAATCTATCTGTGGGCTGTCAATCAAAATTAGAATCATCTTTAAGGAATCATCTTTAAGGAATTTGTCTCGGGTAGAATACATTGCACTCGTATCATCATAAAAAAAAATAACTAAAAATAGGTATGGAGGACACTCATAAAGTCTAATCTAATTCCTGAAAGGACAACCGACACCATTTTTTTGTTTCCTAACTGACATCAGAACAACGTTTTATAGCATCTAAAATACCCAAAACACGCAGGCTGATATTTTTTGTCAAATGCAAAACAATAAAAATGACTTCAAGTGTCCCAAAACTACTTCAAAATGACCTCAGAAAGTTTCATTAAGTCCCGCCCCCTTGTTCGTGACGTCACGCCAGGACGTCTTGCCTTGCTGGAGAATCAAAACAATGGCTTCAGATTCGGAGAATATGCTTTCTTGTTCCTCATCCAGTTATGAATATGATTCAAATAGTGCTGAAAAACAAGAGTGGGTAGGGCTGTGCCAATGATTTTTTTCCCCGTCCTAACAGTCTCATTGAAGTCGTATTTTGTCCATTTTTGTGGCGACCCCGAACCAAACTGTGATGGTAGAACACAGGATTGATTCGATGACATGTAGAAATGTCGTAGCACCTTTTGTGACAGGCCATGCTTCTTCAGCAGCCTCAGGAAGTACATCCTTTTTCAGGATGTTGACCTCCCATTATCCGTTATGTTCCTGATGTGAAGAAGTTAATTTAGAAACAAATCTCATATTTCACGATACAGGGTATCCAATGTTGACAATAATTTTACTCAGAAGGCTAAATTTCTAAAAATTTGGTGTAAAAATGGCAAACACTACTGACACGGATAAGTGAGGACAGAAGCACAGTGCTGTTGTTTGAAGATGATTGTATTCAAAATTGTGACGAATGTCATTGTTGTTATTGTCATCATATTGTAGATATTTGGAACAGAGGAAGAAAAACAAACATAAATTAACAGAGGTAAGAGATGCCCCCCTTCCAATATACAGTACTGTAAAGTACTAACAGTGACAATAACTGTTGATGTTCCAGGACACTCAAGTCAGTACTGATCATTCAAGTATGTGCCCGTAGATCCCGATCGATAACATGAATCCCCACGATTACCCAAATAGTAACACTTGATTTGTTTTTCAGGTAACGGCACTGAAGAACAGCACAAGACAGAAGACGTGGAGGACAAAATATGCAGCAAAAAAATATCCATCACACGTCCAACTAAAAAGTCACACTTATGTGTTGTATTTTAATTGCTTCAATAATTGAATCAGGTACATTTATTGTCCATTTTGGTGTTATTTACGTCCCATAGAGCCTTGTTACATATGTTTAGGAATATGTTGATAATGTCAAAATATGGAACATGTTAGAAATGGAGTTGCATTATCTTCTTTGACCAAATGAAAACTGGTCGATGTACCACAATGTTTACATTTAATGTTCTCCAGTCTTTCTCAATAGCGCGGGAACAAAGTGCAAAACTCCACAGAGCAGAACCAGAGGTAAGATTCAAACCGAGAACCTTAGTGGTGAAAAGCATTCCGACCCCATACTGCAAACATTCATGTCGTGCGGCAAAAAGAAATCGCGGCATATTAGAGGATGGCAACATTTGTAAACTCTCATTTCCCCCCAAAAAAGCAGCACATGAAGTGGTCCTCAAATACAGAAATAACAGCAGCGCATTCGCCATTCATCTCCTCAAAGTTCACTATTGCACTTGCGCAAGAAGACACGGTCATGTCCCTCGAGGTTGTGAGAAAAGGACTTTGGGGTGGGGGGTGTGGTCCTGTTGGCATCTTCTCAGTCGCTGTTACCGCTACTGTCATCTCCTACCACCATGTGACTATACTGCTTCTGCTGCTGCTCCTTGAACGACTCCTTCACCTTTGCTCGTTTCAGACCTCCGTCCCTGTGAATAGTTTTAATGTAACGATTATCCCATCGATTATGTTGATGTAAAAAAATATATATATTGTGCATTGTTTCGAAAATAGCTGCAATGTTGACAGAGAAGAGACAGAATAGAAGTGATCAGGTTTTAAAAGTTTCATTTACTGTATAAAGTAATACCTCAGCTTACAAGCGCGTTAGCTCACGAACTTTTTACCTCACGAACAGTAATTCGTGAGCATATAGAGAAGAACATTGTTATCGGTAGTTGTTGGCACTCTCTTTTGGCAAGATTTTTATAAATCGACATAGCGCGATTTCTAGAAGCAGAATGCTCCATGAGCTGTTCAAAGCTAATGTGTTTGATTTTATTCTGCTTTTTGTGCAGTGTTTCTTTTACTTTGTTTGTTTGCACATTTTCATGCCATAAAAAAAATGAAAAATCCGCGATGCACTGAAGCCGCGATAAGTGAACCGCGAAGTAGCGAGGGATCACTGTACACTTATAAAAAGCTTAGCAGAGCCGACAGAGGGGAAGGGTCGGTCGAGGAAGCAAACAAAGTGGCTTTATGAAATCTACGCCCCCTGCCAGCAGTAAAAGACAATCTTCCTGTGTTCAAGCCTTTGTTCAAATTGTCCGAGCGAACATCTGACTGTATTATCTGTTACTCTTGAGTGTTTATAGTTGTAAAAAGCTATAATTCCACCAGAATTTGTACAAATAACCACCCTCCCTTAAAAACATGCCTGACTTCAATAAATGTCCATGAATCTTTGCTTAAAAACACCAACAAAACAAAAGTCATGTCTTACCACTGTAGGTCCACGAGGCCTCCCTGGTGAGCGATGGCTGACTTGACTCTATTAGCAAATTGGACGGCATCTTCCCCTTCCTGCATGCGAGTTTAGAATTAATATCTTGGCCTAACGCCGTGTGTACTTGTGTGCGTGCAGAGACATGTTGCACAGACCTGTTGATGCATGGCGGGTAGATACCAGACATTGCAGACAAGAGCCCAGCTGGTCATCATCCTCAGCAGATAGCTCACCATACTGTACTTGGAACTGTTCCAGAAGGCATCTCCAAACTTGGGGTCATACTGAGGTTGGGAAATCGAGAAAATGACATTTAAAATATATGTGAGATGGAAAAAATGGGTATTGGGTCATTACGTATTTTCCGGTATATAAGATGCTTGTCTGTGACTGTAAAGTGTCCTTGAGAGCTTTGAAAGGCGCTTAAAATTTAATGTATTATTATTATTATTATTATTATTATTATTATTATTATTATTATTATTATTATAAGACACACCCAAAAGCCTTGATTTTCTTCAAAATATGCACCTTATAGTGCATGTGAAGTCATATTGAGCCGCAACAGGTCTCACAACTACTATCGGCAGCCACCGACTCCATTTTTCTCCTCCCCACTGTAGAAGAAGTAGTGCGTAACCCCAGCCTCTACTGTAGCGCCTTATAATGTGGTGGAAAGCTTTATATAAACATAAGCCTATAAACAGGCTTGAATCACATAAAAAATATGAAATATAAAATAAAATATGCCAATGCATCCTTATGATCAGAAAAACAAGACAAAACATGCGAGTGTAATACCTTTATGGCAACGGGGTAAATTGTTGCTCCGATTTCAAAACTCCCCTTCTTAAACATCATGACTGATGTGTTGTTGACACAGGTTCCTATGGACACCAAACAGCAACAACATCCAAAAGTGAGACAAGGGGAGCGTGTGTATGCGTGAGGTCCAAAACCACATTATGGACTGTCGTACTCATCATCACTCAAGAGGTGAAATAACAACCTGTACTGACACTACCGAGAAAAACATCGCACCGGCGTTTCAACTTACCTTCTGGAAATATCAATATGGGGAGCTTTGTTTTATCATTCACGTGATCTTTCAACCTGAGGGTGACACAGAGAGGTTATGGAAACCGTTGCCAGTTTAAATACAGCTCACGAAATTTTTAACTAACAAATGAATGGAGGCAGTTTTCATTTTCTGCAAATGTATGTTGAATAGACTTTATTTTCAAGGTGAGGTATGAGCGTGTGTAGTGGTACGAGGGTTCCCTCCAGCGGCATGTGAATCAATTGCTGGTACTAACGAAATGGATCGAACAAAGCGTCATTACTTTTGAGATGTTATTATAACCATACTTGTTATCTTGTACGTTTTCCCCGTATTGTATACTATTTATTATCATTTCAAATAGTGTACGGCGTACTACAACTTTTATACGGGAAAAATTTTGACCGATCGTACAACGACCATTTTGGCTCGAATCCAGTTCGTCAATACTGCTCGTAGCCAACGACAATGTTGCCACCGATCACGGCAAACCAGAAAAAGTAATCCTCAATCGTATATACTTTTTATACATACGATTTTATATAAATGAAATGTGTTGTTATTATTATACGGTCGTATTGCTAAAAGCATAACGTGCGCGTTAAGCTACCTGCATTTCCGCATGTTAGCGTGTTTTTTTTTATCATTTCAAATGTACGCGAACTACAACTTTTATACGGGAATTGTAATCATTTATTAGGGCAGCTTTTAGCCAAACTTGACAGGTATGTAATTCACTATTTATGAGCGTGACATTTTGAATCAATTACTGTACTACATATATACATTTTTTCTTTTTATATATTAAATTCAATTGTGATATTTCATATACTGTAGCTTATTGCAAATGTCCCCATTGTGGGACTATTAAAGGCTTTCTGATTCTGATTCACATTTGGATCATTATGGACCCCCCCCCCCCCCTCATATTTTCAACTTTCTCACTGTAAAGGTTCAGGTGTCGTTTTTGCCATCATACCACAGTTTTTCATTTGTTTTGTTATTGACTCTGTAAAATTTGTAAACTGTGGACTACATGCAAAATAACATTTTTTCTGTCATAACATCACAAATTTAGGAAAGTGATGGCAATCACAGTGGGTCAAATATATGCAACTGACCTCTTGGTGACCAGATGCCGATCTTTCATCTCGGCTCGCTCGAACCACACATGGGGACAGGATCGCACCATGGCCCGTTGGATCACTCCCATGAGACCTCCGTGCACCTGGCCCACCTAAGCACATGTGATTTGCTTTTGCACACTTTTGATATTGTAAGTGTTGAGTATTGTCGACTTCTGTTACTTGTTTGTGTAACTCTGCACCTGGTGCTGCATCAAAGGTTTCAAGAAATGAAGGATAAAACCAGCGATCAAGCCTTACAAGTACAGTAATCCCTTGCTACTTTGCGGTTCGATTACTGCGTGTCCCTTGATGCATCACTTTTTTTTTTCAGGGAAAAAAGTTCAGGAAAAAAATGCCGAATGACTCAGACGTTTTGTACATGGCTGTCACTTGATTGGTTCCCAGCACTGACATCACCAAATAACAGCATGATATCTCATAGATTTACAGCCAACCTTACGAAGCGGATTTTTGTCTATCGCGGGTGGTTCTGGTCCTCATTAACCGCGAAAAACGAGGGATTACTGTCAAGGTGAGCTGATGTCTTCTCTTTGCAAGAGTACCAGGTAAGTGCCTTGTTAGGCCACCCCCTGGTAAACATTAACTCTCACCACCTTCTAAACCTGTCCTAAGAGTTATGCACTTGTTGGTGATGTTGAAATAAAACCCAGGACCATTAGAACAGATCATAAATCTAAATGCTAGGCTATCTGGGCGACATCCTTTGCTAACAACCTGTGCTAGCTTCACTGCTAACTGGGGTACAGCAATTGGTTGCGTCGCCTTCTTTCATAATGTTATACCTATTTTGTTTTTATATCTGTCATTGTGGTCTTAAAGGTTATGTGTTTTACTGTGTTATTTTAGAAACCTGCCTTTGAGCTTCTGCTGAAAATTAGCATTTATGCTAGCTCGTGATAGTTTTGGTAATTGTACAATAGTGATGGGAATTCCGTCTCTTTTCAGAGAGCCGGTTCTTTTGGCTCGGCTTACTAAAAAGATCCGGGTCTTATGGCTCCCAAATGGCTCCTCAGTTTGTTTGTTTTTTGTTGCTTAAATTAACCACCAAAAATCATGTAAAATTATGTGAAAAACTAATTACTCATGTAAAAAATACACTATATCAAATATTTGTATTTATATGACTTGATTTATATGTGCACAGAGAGCATCCACTAACTTTCACTTTCCCCGTGGTTACTCTGGTCTGATGATCAGCTGTCACTAATTTGCTTTTCATATTAATAATGCTATCATACCAACTAGTAAAAAATATAATAACTAAATAATAATAACAGCATAATGTGATAACATTTGTCCACCTGTCTATGCTAACGTCCCCCCTTGCCCTTTCTCATCACTGTTGCATGTGCCTGTAATTCTCCCCTCCCTCCTCTACCACGGATATCGACCAATCACGTGCGGCTTTAACCGAAGACTGGGGGTGGGGAATAAGGGACAAAAAAAGTCGGCTCCCATTTCCGGATCCTTGTTAGGAACCGGCTCTCTTCGTTTACTTCAGAGATCCGGTCTAAAAACTGGCTCGTTCGCGAACGACACATCACTATTGTACAAAAAGATCAGAAAGCTAAAGTACAGGGTGGGTTCTGGTCATGTGATTAAGATGCTACTAAATTATATTTTTGTTTTACTTGTTTAATAGTTGAGGCCATTTTTCTAAACATAATACAGTAAAGTCTCGTTATATCGATATTCAAGGGAGTCCGAAAAAATATCGATATAACCGGGACTATCGCTATATCCGACTCTGTTTGCATGTAATTTTCTCCGTGCGTGCATAGAAATAGTATCGATATAACCGGGACTATCGATATATCCAATATCGATATAACGAGACTTTACTGTAGTAGTTTGTCAAAAGTTAGCTGTTGAATTTGAGTAATGTGATGCGTATTTCACGATGATTTTTTTTGTGTGTCAACTAAAAATGGATTAAGTCTTATTTTATCCCGTAATGATTAAAATGGATGTCATGGATGGGGTTTCCTTGTCTTACCATGGCATAGCAGGCATCATTGCAGAGTATCACGATGTCAATGGGGGTGGTGTGATTGGCCACACAAATGCCTCCTTTTTGAGGTATATTTTCTCTGATGTACCAGAAGAAAAGCGTGTCAAGACTTATGAAAGACTTTCATTTTCCAGAATTAGCCTTGGTTTCGCTTGCCTGTTGTGATAGCGAATAGCAGCGGAGAGGCCTCTGGCACAGATTCTGTAACACATGACGTGGACCCACTCGCTGAGCCAGAACTTCACCCTGACAACAGATACCGAGCTTGATCTTGAAAACTGCTCTGCTTATTATTAATGAAAAAAAAAACGATTGAAGTGATAGTTTACAATGTGTTTTGTAGCTACCTCCGATTGGGAAGCAGCCCCACCGCAGACGTCCCGATGACCAGCCAGGTGAGGCCAATGCAGGCTAGCGTTATCCTGAGGAGAGAACACATTGCAAGGTTTGCTTATAAAAACTGAGAGGAATCTTGGATTTAATTATTCTGGCTGCTGTCAGGTATTACTTTGCTTATTTAAAGGACAACTGACGCCTCCGGACAAGTTGTGTCCATAATTTGTAAAATCACTTCAAATGACTTCTACTGAGCGTATTTTACAAAGATTCCACCGCATATAGCTATATTTTACGTTTTAAGACTTGGCCTGAATATTCAGGAAGACTTGTTTTCGAGTTGGTGACGATTCCTGACGTGACATCACATCACGAACGCCCCTGACCGAGAAAGCGGACATGTACTTGGGTACTTTGTTTGGTCTGAAAACTTCGTGTTGATCCGTGTTGATGGCGAAATTAAAAGGAAAACACATAAATAACGCAATGGTGAATCGTCTGTTGCACCAAGACTACTATTTGATACGGGTTGACACAAATTCCCAGCAGACAAATCAGCCCATTTCCAACAGAGCTTGGGTGCCATCTTGTGCATTTTCTGGGACGCTACATTGGAGTCCTGACGGCTCAAATTGATACGGAAGGACTTCTTTAATCGATTGCGAACATTTATGCTTTCCTCTTCAGCACTATTTGAATCATATTCATACTGGGTGAGTAACAAGAAAGCATCTTCTCCAAATCTGAAGCCATTGTTTTGATTCTAGAGCAAGGCAAGACGTCGTGGCGGGACGTCACGAACAAGGGGGTGGGACCTTCTGAAACTCGCCATCTCCAAGGTCATTTTGAAGTATTTTTGGGACACTTTAAGTCATTTTTATTGGTGTTTTGAATTTGACTAAAAATATCAGCCTGCAAGTTTTGGGTATTTTAGATGCTATAAAACGTTTTTCTGAAGTCAGTTAGGAAACAAAAAATTGGTGTCGGTTGTCCTTCAATGATGAAGACACACGTAGCCAAAGTGCGGTGTTGTTAGAGCAGACGCGAAGTGTCAATATGTCAGCAATCGGTATACTTCAATGACATGAAATTCACAGTCACGCTGACAATTATTCCATCTTGTCCACAGTAAACTTGAGTTTGGTCAAGCTTTTTGAGTCATAAGTCAAAAAACTTAAGCATATCCAGGTTGTTAAAAAGAGAAAGGGTTGTGCTAACAAAACCAGTGATGAATACTTGTTTAATGTTGATTACCTTTTACAAGTTTCAACTAGACGATCCAGCCTAATAAAATAAACTGTGAGTATTGATTACATGTTTTTTTTTACATTTTACGAATAGTATTAATAAATACCGTACTTTCCAGTGTATAAGGCGCACCCCCATGAATGGTGTATTTTCAAACTTTTTAACATATATTTTTTAACTTTTTTAACTTATATATAAGGCGCACTTTCAATGGATGAAAAACGTTTTCCAAATATATAAATCTACAAAGGTTTTGGAAATATAGGGCACACCACGTTTTAAGGTGCTACAGTAGAGGTTGGGGTTATCCACCACTTTTACATGGGGAAATGGAGTCGGTGGCTGCTGAGTTTAATTGTGAGGCCTGTTGTGGCTCATTAAAACTTCACAGATAAGGCGCACCTGTGTATAAGGAAGAACTTCTGTCTCATGGCAATGTTTATCGTTTTAAACAGATGCTACACCTCCTATTTTACCCCCAAAATGAGGAGGATTTTTTTATTTCAATGGGATCTTGTGATGATATGTCTCTAGGACTTCCTTAGTGGCGAGTAGTGCTTCCTCAAAGACACCCAAGGGACACATCAAAACAAAACCAACAATAGTAACAATAACGTGTGTGAACCTGAGAGGTGCGAGAATGCAGTATCGGACAAAAATTCCAAGTCCATAGACCATCGTCAGCCTCAGACTGATGTACTGGAAGTCGTTGTTGGTGCGGGTCAGAAGGTTCCAAGACACCAGCTCCTCTGAAGTGAACCGCTGTGTCACCTTCAATTGAAAGCTACATTTCAAAAAATGTGGATAACTGCTGTTCGCAATGTAAAACAAAGTCATGTGACACACTTCATCCTCGACAATGCTCTCAATTCCTCGGCGAGTGAAATAGAAACAGTCGCTCAGTGTAAAATCGCCGCCCACTGGAGGTTTGGGGCGACTTCGTCTTAGTTCCTCCAACTCCTTCTCCATGGAGCCATCTTCCCTCTGGATGAGAGCTGACACACGAACACACATTAATGACATAATACATATTTTCAGACAGCTCAGTATCAAACATGCATTTTAATGTTAACATGACCTAGCACAACACGGGCAGAGCAAAAGACGATCCACTTAAATGACGTCAGCACAAAAGTCGATCTAGTTTCAACTGATAGCAGAGAGGGCAAAATACAAGATGGCAGATAACAGCATACATATATTCAAATGTCCAATCACAGTTCCACAAATGTACTATTATTGGTACATTACTTAAGCACACATGACATTGCTTAAGCACACATCCTTATATGTTGACTCAAGACAGGGTTATGTAATGATAAATTTAAAAGTGACACACTTCACAAACGTTGGATGCTGACATAGCTTTTTTTCTTTCTTCATATCCTCCTCATACGAATGTATGAAACTGTGTATATAACTGTGGCTTTCAACCCCTCTTCTTCTTTTCCTTTCGGCTTTTCCCTTCAAGGGGTCGCCACAGCGAATCAGTGTCCTCCATCTTCAGAGGTTTGATTCGCCCAAAATCATATAACGTTCTTCTCTTAATATAATATACGTAAGCTTGGAAAAATTATAATAATAAAATATTTCTTGTCTTGAAAATAGATATTTTTTTAAATACTATTCTAAAAACATTATTTCTGTGAATGCTGTTCTCATAAAATTTGCTACTTTTTAAATAATTTTACCAAACTATGACATAAATCGTTTTTGGAGTGATATATGTTTTTTAAAAAAATCTCATACGGAATATCAGTTAATTCACACACAATATAAACATACATACACACACACACACACACACACACACATATATACATATACATATATACATACATATATACATATATATATATATATATACATATACATACACACACATATATATATATATATATATATATATATATATATATATGTGTGTCACTTCCTCACTTTACATATGTCACTTCCTCACTTTACATACCTCACTACCTTACTTTACATACGACACTGCCTCACTTTACATTCAGAAATTACATGTATAGTCTTGTCAATTGTCTTTTTTAGCCACGTTAGCCAACTATTAGTGTCTTGCATGCTGGGTCCAAGAGGACATTAATTTCATCTGTGCTGTATGTCATGCATATTAGCATATTTGACAATAAAGCTGACTTTGACTTTGAAACCGGAGGACCCAGAGAAAACCCACGCGGGTCCGGGGATAACATGCAAACTCCACACAGAGAGGCCGGACCGGAACGCGAACCGGCGACCTCAGCACTGTGAAGCCGGTGTGCTAACCACTCCACTACCGGGCCGCCTATAATATATATATATATATATATATTTTCCCCCTTCTCTTTAATAAAAATATGTTGCACAATTTTTTTTCTTAAGAATTGAAAAAAATATAAAATATAACCTTCCACAAAGCCTTCTACAAAACCACAAACCTTCCACAAAACCTTCTACAAAGTGTCTACAACAGCATGCGTGATACCACCATTGAGTAATAGCATGGATCTTGTGAGATAGCTCCCTCCGCAACTTGACCCTGTGGCCCGTCATAAAACCACACGCCGAAATCCACATTTGTTGCAACATCTTATTTTTTTGAGTGGTTTTTCAACAGGCTTTGCCTGGCTCGAACTATGTGAAGAAATGGCACGTTGCGGCACGTCTGTTGCCAGTCCTCCATAGTTCACACTTTCTATCTATCCGTCTATTTGTCTGTCTGTCTTTCTATCTATCTACAGTTTCTACAGTATCTATCGATTTATCTATCTCCATTATCTACAGTATCTATCAATCAATCTATCATCTATCCATCTACAGTATCTATCCATCTGTCCATATATTCCTATATCCATCGATCTATCAGGTTTTAGTAAAATGGACAGCTACGCACGGAGGAAGAGGGATTCTGATAGACAAAATAAAATGAAAAATCAAATGGTTGTTAAGGTCATTTAAAAGACAACCGACGTCACTTTTTTGTTTTTTAACTGACATCAGAAAAACGTTTGATAGCATCTAAAATACCTAAAACACGCAGTATGATATTTTTAGTCAAATGCAAAACACCAATAAAAATGACTTAAAGTGTCCACAATCTGCAAAAAAATGAGCTGCGAATTGAGCATTTTCAGAAAGTCCCGCCCCCAGTTCGTGACGTCACGCCAAGACGTCTTGCATTGCTAGAGAATCCAAACAATGGCTTCAGATTCGGAGAATATGCTTTCTTGTTACACATCCAGTTATGAATATGATTGAAATAGTTCTGTAGAGGAAAGCATACATGTTTGCAATCGATTCAAGAATTTATTCCGTGCCATTATGAGGCAACATTGAGGGGAGATGTCTCAACGAAAAAGAGGCACAAAATGGTGACCTCCTGTGGCCACCTCCGCTTCCACAGGTGGATAAATTCCTTATATGGACTCCCTCTTCATGTGGCTTTTGGGTGCAACACGGTTCTTAGACCAAACATGTACAGCAAAATACATTGACGTGATGGAAGGACGCTACAATGCGTCTTTTTTACGGTCAGGGGGCGGTCCTTTCATGACGTCACGTACGGACTCGTCACCAACTCAAAAACAAGACTTCCTGAATATTCAGAGCAAGTCTTAAAACGTAAAATATAGCTAGATGCGGTGGAATCTTATTAAAATACGCTCAGTAGAAGTCATTTGAAGCCATTTTACAAATTATGGACACAACTTGTCCGGAGACGTCGGTTGTCCATTAAAACATAAGTCTTTGTTGAATCTCATTTAACAATCAGTATGCTGGATTGCTTGATTCTTCAGTTATAAAATGGTGTGCACTAAAGTTCTAATTGCCCTCTCAAAAAATATTGACACATTTTCAGTTGAATTGTATGTTATTTTATTCATCTATTTTATTTTATATGGCAAAAACCGGACGCGTGAACAGTGCTACATACTTTTTTTAATCCATCAGTTGTACTCACCACTGGATGGAGAAGCTTTGAGTGCATGTTCTTCCGTCGTTGCCTTCTGCAACTTTAGTGTGGCCCACTAATGGAAGAAAAATAACGTTAATCGTATGAAGTTTTGATACCGTCCATTCAGTCCTTTTATTTTCTATTACACGAAGAGTTCTTTTTTTTTTACAAAGGTCAGGAACTCCACCCTATATTTGAAGGAGTGTACCTCCAATATTTTGACCAAGATGTCCATGTAGGTCTCCGAGATGCCAAGTGAGAAGCCAAACATGGCAGGGATCATAATGAGGCTGACAATCAGGCACAGCCAGATTCTCCCAGCCCAAACCACAACATCCCAAAAGTCCTCCATCTCCAACTTTTTCTTTTTAGAGCCTATAAGAAGAAACCACACTCAATATCCGTGATTTCCAGCTAATCTGGTGTTGAAAAATCATTTCATTGATCTGAAAATGATTATTGATTGAAAACCAAATAAAATATCTTTGTTCATCTATCTGTTTGCAACGTATAGTGAGAGGCAGATCAATTCAATGCTTTTCCATTAGGTGGCTGGAGGTATGATGGGTATCCACCTGTAGCCATTGCAACGTGATTAATTTGAAAAATTGAAACAAGATCAATGATAAGAAGTACAATTACTTTTGTTACTTGTTCACTACATTTTCTCGTACAGTTTTGTACAAGTACTTGGCGCCAGTAGTAATTTTCCTGGTGACTTTTCATCCCTTACATTTTAAAATGGCATTTCTGTACATTCCTTTATTTGGTCAAAATAGGTTTGTAATTTTTTTTCAGACATCAGCGGTAAAGTCAAGTGTGTTTGGAATCTCAGGGTCCTATTTGGCAGGAAAAAAACAGGGACAACAGCAACAAGGAAAGTGAACCATGAGGTCTTAACAAAAAGGCAGTAGATCAGAGAAGTGGGACAATTGAATGGACCCCTGCATGACAGCATTACTTATTCAGTATATGACAGAAAGAAAAAAAAAACAATCACCAAAATAGAGTACTGTGCATACAAATTAAATTAACACTTAGAAAATTCTATTAGTATTAGCAACGTTTTCGACTATCACCCTTTAAATCCAGGAAACTACGTTTCAGTTATATTCAACTTTACAAGTGCAGCAAAAAAATATTTGCTTTTACCCTATATGAAAGACGGTGGATAATTTCAGACCAATAAAACACAATTTAATTTAAAATGTATGCAATACATTTTAATTTGAGCAAATAAAAACGGGTATTATTTTTGAAAGAAAAAATATTGTGTGTCTGTCAAAAAATTGCCCTTGGACAGCTTGTAAGCAATGTGAAGGTGTCAAACACATTGTGTGTTTAAAAAAAGAGATAAACTTCACTTTTGACATTTGTGTTTGGTGGTGTGATATTTGTTAAATATTCAATATGCACTTTGGCTCAACAAAAGTTGTGAAATGCTGCTCTTGGTAACCAATTCATAAACGTTAGTACTACTTGTACAATATTGCACTTAGGACAGCTTCAAGTTACAAGACAAGCCGTCAGCGATCACTTTTAAAACCGATAAAACACGCAACGTTTTCCGTAATCAAGTCGTCAATGCGTTGCACAGTCAACATTTGTGATTGTTTTTCCTACCTCGGTTTGTCCCCCGTGGTGAAAAGCGTCATTATTTCGGAAGGAACTGCAACTCGGCTTGGCTTTCTTGATTCACTCGCGACCAGACTGCACGCGAAGCGCATTGGGCACGCCCATTTCACCTCTTGCGTGCCAAAGTTCAACGTGCCGCGTTCAATGGCGTCAAAGCAAACACGACCGATGCTTGCTTGGTGTTCAACACAACTTAAAAGAAATTAATTTATTAGGACAGAGCATCTCTTAATGACAAGATTTATTTAAACAATTAAACCAAAATGAAATGACGGGAAGTTTGTTGACGTACATTGTTAGCAAATAAAATTTCCATAAACAGTAAAACCAGTGGTGGGCCGTCAGGGCCTGGTGCTGGCCTAAAAATATCTGAATCACAGACTAATGTGAATTATACTTTGTCCATTAATTATTCGATGAAAAGGATTCTTCAGCCGTCATCTGTACTTCTTTGAAAAATTCTGAAAATACAAAAAGGAGATGAGTAGCAGTACCTTACATTGCAGGAGTTTCTGAAAAACTACAGAGTCCTTTGGCAACATAAAATTCCTACTTATTTCAAACCGATAAACACTTTAAGGCAAAATTTGCATCCAAAAGATAGGCAGCCAAATGAAAAACAAAGTAATGTCGTTTATTCAATACATTGTAAGAATGAAAATTGTAAAGAGCAGTACATTGGGGAGACTAAACAAATTCTCAAAAAAAGACTATCAACATCGCAGAGATAATACTAGTGGGCCTCAATCGGCAGTACATATGCACCTAAAAGCTAGCAACCACTCATTTGACGACAACGAGGTTAAAATCTTAGCGAAAGAACAGAGATGGTTTTAAAGGAGAGTAAAATAAACGATTTTCAAAAAGCAGCTAAATCCTTCACTTAACCGATATGGTGGGGTGAGGTTCAAATTGGATCGTTCGTACAAAAGCTTGTTCAGGCAACATAGGATTAGCAATACTGATGAGGTGATACCAGAGAAAGTGGGGCCATCAGGCCAGTCGTTAGTCAGGACAATAGGAAGAATCAGTGGAGCCGCAGGGAGTAGTCCTCTGCTCCCCCCAACCTGAGAGCAGAGACCTATCATAGCAGAGTCCGGCACCGCCATGTCTGACATGACAATAAATATTTTTTTCCAATTAAAATATACCAAAACAGTTCCATTCAAAGGTCCGGCGTTTTATTCCCTGCCCAAAGTTTTATGCCATGTAATTCCAGTCTGCATGCTGGGAGGCAATCTTGGGCTGAGAGCATACAATGCGAGACACTGAGTTTTCGTGTAAACAAACAACTGCTATTTTCTTGTAGCAATTGATCGCCTGTTGGCAAGTAGCATATGCAGTATATAGAAGGATGCTTCAAAACAGTCCCACTTAGATCTCTCTCTCTCTCTCTCTCTCTCTCTCTCTCTCTCTCTCTCTCTCTCTCTCTCTCTCTCTCTCTCTCTCTCTCTCTCTCTCTCTCTCTCTCTCTCTCACAACGCGTCACTTCATTTCACGCGATCGAACATTGAGCGCCACACTTTATAAAATAGAAAAGCACACCCCTAGAGAGATGTATTTGAGTGGCAGCAGGGTACTGTCGAACACACTGCACTTATTATTATTATTATTATTATTATTATTATTATTATTATTATTATTATTATTATTATTATTATTATTATTATTATTATTATTATTTCCCTGCTCTCCCCTCCAATAGATGGCGGCAAATCACTATAAATTAGTTTACCGACTGCAAAACAAAATTTAGAAGAAAAATAAATTCCTTGCCGCAGTGATTTGTTATTTGAAACACACGACGTCGACGCCATTTTCGTGCGGGTTTTGGGGGTAGTCCAGTACATCCGTGTGTTTTTTTTAAACAAAATGAATATATTTAAAAAAGAATACGTGCACAGCGGAGACAAAAGATAGGACATTCCATAAATTAGTCGATAACATTTGAATAATGCGACTTCACTTAACAATTTATTGCAGTCATGTTTAAACGGTGACACGAATGAGCTAACACTTGTATGCCTCCAGGTTTTATTGTCGTTTTTATAGAAGGCGGTGTTTTCCTCTTATATCGCAAAAAAAATAATAATAATAAAATTGAAAGACCCGATACGGTCTCTGTTGTCAGATGTACCGTATTTACGGAAACACGTCATCGAATTAAAATAAGGCGGAAGTAAACACTTGCACTCGCACGCCAAAAGCGTCGCCATATGTTCCCGGGCAAAATAGTATTCGTTTGCCCAGTTTAGGCTCCCGAACGCTATCCCGCTCAGATTTCGCAACAAAACCACACAGAGTAAACGCCAAATGCACAATTTGGAAGCCTGACTTTTGAAAGGAAAGATGCCTGACTCGTGTGCAGCATGGGGATATCCAAATCGCCGCACAGCCGAAAGCAAATTGCGGGGAAATTACCTTTCACAGGTCAGACGGAATGCGCTTTCAGGGTTAAATATGAAGCACAACACGAGTTGTGTATTTTACCCTACCCACAAAAACTTTGGGATATTTGGCTTTCAAGTGGAGTTTCAGGATGAGATTAAAATGGTAGCAACCCATTACCCGTGAATTTAATGTGACATTCTCATAGCTTTTGAATGTTCAAATGGTGTATGTTTCTTAGCACTCTCTTTACACGTGTTGCTTTTCTCTAATAAGGACTGCCATCGTGATGCTTAAAACAAGATGTTCTCAGATGGAAGGGGTCATTGACCTTAACTGGCCATTGAATTTATCATGTCACACATTGTAATCTACAGGTTCCTACAAAGATACTGGAAGAGTCACAGAAAGAAATATAAGTAGATTTTCCTTTACCCAAATCCCACCATTTTGTTAACTTTTCTTTCAATGAATTGTTTGTGATGAGAAAATCAATATAATATCACTGTAGCGTAAACCTTTTACATTTTCCATCAATTCCACCTCAAAGGCAAATATCCTCCATTTATTTGTGAGCAGAACACGTTAAAATATCGATCGCTGTGCAGCTAATATTGTTGATTAATAGGCACTCATATGTGGTCATATTTGCAGGTTTCCAAAAGATACGTTTTTGAGGAGACAGTGGGAAGTGGCAGCAAGGAACAGAGGTTTCTTCGCCACCTAGTCATCTGTCCTGTGCAGCTAGCACTTCAAACCCAAGGACATTGATGCCACAGGCCAGACAGGCCATCGGGATTCTGTCTTCAGTCTACAGTCTACTGTCCCAAAAGTGGGTCTCGTCGAGTGGAAACATTGTGGGAATTCATGATCGTGATTGAATGACGAGCTAATTAATAGATTTTTCCGCTGCTTGGATTTATGGAAGAGGTGTACTTTTTGATGGTGAAATAGTGCATTGTAGAAGTGATATTAGCTAGTAGGAGAGCAATTTTAATTGTGTAAATTATGTATATACAAATTATATTCAATATTCAGCCAAATAATGTCTTTGATGTTGTATTTCAAGTTAATGTTCGTGAATTTTATGAATCAGATTTTCTTTTTCCACCCTCCACATCATCAAGTGTTTACCAGGACAACAGAAACCTCAAAGAAAGCTCGAGAGTCAGCGGCGGCACCTGTTGCTTCGCCGAATGTGCCGCAGACTGAATCACTGCCACTACAGGCATCCCCTCTTTCTGACGCTGTAAGTATCATTTTTCTTTCTTTTTTTATTGTTTGTGTAATGTATCGATTGCGGAAATCCCCTCCCTTTTACAGGAATTCGTGGTTTATCGACATTACTTTATATCTCTATACTTTGCCTCTCGGTGTGGGAAAGGAGAGCCACAATCTTGATACATTTTTCACCTGTTTATTGAATGTTAATAAACCGGAAAAACACAAACACAACCAATGCCCCCATGCTAACTTTGTTGCTGTGAAATGTAAATTTCTCCGCTGCGAGACTAATAAAGGCGGGGTGTGTGTGTATATTTGAGCACTTGAATTCAATGGAACCCCGCTACATTGGTGCCTGGGGATACAACTCGCTCAACATTTGGCCAATTCAAGTGACACACATCCAATATGGCTGGGTGTGAATTCCAGGTCTGCCAGTCCACCTGTTGTCAAAACAGGGCTAGGAGTACATGAGAGACCAGAAAGAGTTTGCCCTAAAATTCCATTTACATGGTCCAAAAGCTTATAACTACCTGAGAAAGTCTCTCCACCTCCAACTGTCACATGCGTACACTCTTCAAAGGTATGTCAACTATACTTTAAGAAATTCCTTCTTAAAGTAATCAGAAATTTAAGCAGTTTTCTTGTCCTAAAAGGTGGATGATCTCCTTCGATGACTAGCCTGGAATTGATTCTGTATTGGAACTAAGCGATGAAGAAGAGTCTGCGGATGAATGTGAGAGCCTCCTAGACACAGAAACTGATATTAAGCACAATCTTCTTACTGAAAATATGATACATGTACCGTAATTTAACTATAAGCCGCAACTTTGGTGACAAGCTTTTAAACCTGCGGGTTATGCAACAGTGGGGCAAATTTATGCATTTTTTTCCAACGGCCGCCAGTGCGGCTCGAGCACTAAAGGAAAGAGTAAGACTTTGGTTGTGAATCGTGCATTGAAGGTGGCCCTACGAGTTGAATGGGAGGCTTGGATGACTAGCGGCAAGAAATCGTTCACCAAAACTGGCCGTATGCGAAGAGCAACTTTTGCACAAATCTGCCAGTGGATCCTGACAGCGAGCAGTGTGAAAAAAATTCCACCATCACCAACGCCTTTTGAAAAGCCGGTCTGCTGCATGACGGAGAGGACAGCACAAGCTCAGGAGTGACTTTGCCCGACGATGAAAGTGACACTTAATGCGACAACGAAAGAGATTGAGAGCGTGTGCGGCGAGGAATATCTGACGCTATTCCAATGCGACAAGCAGGAGGAAGACTTCCATGGTTTTGGCGCACAAGAGGAAGATGAGGACGGCCCTCAGCGACTCGCTATGTTGTTAGTGATTGCTGGCACTGGAGTGGATACATTTTTGCACATCATCTGGCAGTGAATGAGTTAAGAACTCCTTCCCAATACAACTAGTTTTGAATGTTTGCAAAACAATGTTATGAACTGAAATTGTTTTTTCCTCAAAATAACAGGATTAGCCCCCAGTATCCATAAATAAGGGAATTTACTAAGGGCATCTGCAAATAGGCTGAAACCAAAATAACAACCCATCCGTCCATCAATGTTCTAATTCCGATTCTCCTCGCGAGGAGCGCAGGCGTGCTGCTGCCAATCCCAGCGAAACTGGTCTCATCATTTAAAGGCCTTGACTCAAAAAGTGCTGAAAAAGTGCCAAACCCCCCAGACGAGTTACACACCACAACACGGGGAGGCCTTGAGGAATGTGGCCACAAGCTCCTTCGGAAGGAGAAAGGGGCCGAAGTGTGTGGGGGTGTGTGGGGTGGGGGTCCACCCTCTCTATCCCACCTAAGACGAACAAAAGCTCCCGATTATTTTCTAGGTTCAGACATTTCACAGTCTACTGCACATTACAGTAACGGGGCCCTTTGTTGGGGGTCTTGTTTGGGTCATGCCTGTAAGAGAGATGCAAGACGGAGTTGTTAAATCATTCACTGCCATTCAGAAATTTATTTGGGAATTGAAAATATGACATAGAGGGCCATTCCCGAATTTGTTTGGTTTTGTTTTTTTTTTTCTTGCGGGGAGGCTGATAAAAACGCTGGCCATGGCCTCTGGCAGTGCTTTTTTTCCTTCCACAAGGGGCAGCATTTCCCTTTTTTCCATGTTAGCGCTTTGTTAAAGCTTCGGCTGTTATATAAACCAAGATCTATGTATTGCATTGTCTTTTGGACAGCCGCCCTCATTTCTGGCTCATATAATTTAGGAAATAACAATTTTTGTGTGATGAAAGAAAAAAAATCCAAGGTTTCTCATGCTGAATTGAATGTTTATGTAGTCTAAAACTCAATATTCTGTGGGTCCTGGAATTTGAGTGACAATGATAAAAACTGACGAGACGAGACACATTTTTGCAGTGAATGAATTAAATGAAAACGTATCTAAGCACTTTCAGGCAAATCTATTCTGTTTATTATTATTGGTTGTAGCTCGGAGTGGATAAACTACATTATCGCACTGAAATTTGCTTTAGATGTTTTATTTATCCCCTAAAGAGTGCCAAAAAACAGTTATCTCTAAGCTGAAGTGCGTTCAACACATCAAAGCAATAATAAAGGCACATGAAGTCACAAACTCAATTTTAATCTGGTTATCTGAAGATTTTATTAGGGGGTTCCTTTTGTGTTGTTTTTGTTGTTGTCATTATTTATGGACAGGAAGGAAGACGTCAAGAGATGAACTCACGAAGGTTGTGACTAATATTTGTATTTCATTTTGTTGCCCGAACACGCTAGTTAGACCCGCAGTTGCTTTGTTACGAAAATAACCAGCAGTCCCCTTTAATTAGTTTCACAATTAAACATTGCAGCAGATGGGCGTCCATTCGCATATAACGTTGCATCCAGAAAAGTGTCTTTGATCAAAGCCAATTTCAGAAGTAGCAGTGGAATGAGCAAATGTTAGTCAAACTGCAGTTCACCCCCCGATAAACTGAAATGTTGCATTTGTTTGTGCTGAATTTATCTTTTGTTTGACGTTTCCTTGTAGAAATGGGGCGGGGGGGGGGTGCAGTTTATGTTTCCTGTCAGAAAGAAGATATAGGGAAACCGTAGTGGTCCATTTCGTGTCCCTACTGGACTCCTTTTTCCATGATGAATAGTCACAGTGCGAAGTGGACTTTGGTGCATCTATTACCTGGTAATCGTTTATCAAATTCTGCATTTTCTTCATTTATTTAACTCATTCATTGCCAGATGATGTGCAAAAATGTGTCCACTCCAGTGCCAGGGTTTTTGTCATTGTCACTTGAATTCCAGGACTCATAGAATATTGCATTTTAGGACTACATAAACATTCAATGCAGCATAATAAACATTAGACTCTCTTCTTTCATCATGAAAAAAATAGTTAGTTCCTAAATTATATGGGTCTGGAGTTACATGAGCTTGAAAATGAGGGTGGCTGTACAAAATACAATATAATACATAAACAATGATTTATATAATAATAATAATAATAATAATAATACATTACATTTTAATCACCTTTCAAAGTTCTCACGGACACTTTACACTGTAAAGTGTCCTTTACAGTGTAAAGTGTCCTTGAGGCAAACTGTAAAGTTTACAGTAACGGACAAGCACAGGTACTATCATAAATGAAAAAAAATATAGGGCTTTAACATCAGCTGAAGCTTGAAAAAAAAGTGTTAACATGGAAAAAAGGGAACTGCTGCCCCCTTATGGAAAAGAAAAAAAAACATTGCTAGTGGCCATGGCCAGCGCTTTATTGGCACCCAAGCATGAAAAAACAAAACCCAAACAAATTCAGGAATGGCGCTTGATGTCATATTTTCAATTCCCGAATAAATTTGTGGATGGCATTATCAAGATCCAAAAATGATGAAACTATTCCGAAACAAAATATAAAATAGTTCAGCGCCACATGATTTCTATTAATAGTGTATAATAGTGTAATAGTGTAGTTCTACTAATAGTTAATAGTAATTAATAGTTATATTTTCTATTAATAAAAGTGAAATGAACAAGAATGTACTTCTCACAAATGTATTTTCAAAATAAAAGTATTTCATTTTACATTTCACAAGTATTTTTTTTACATGTGTTTTTTTTTTCACATTTTATTTTATTTTACAACTTTTATGCCTTTTGTGCATAACCGAGGGACACCCTGAAATGATTACCATATTTTTTGGTGTAAAAGGCGCACCCCCAATGAATGAAAAACGTTTCCCAAATATAATATATAAATATATAAAAGTTTTCCAAATATAAGGCACACCAAGTTATAAGGCACTACAGTAGAGGCAGGGATTACGCATTGCTTCTTCTACGGGGGGAAACCGAGTCAGTGGGTGCTGACAGTAGTAGTAGTGGACCTGTTGTGGCTCAATATGACTTCACATATAAGGCGCACCGGTGTTTAAGGCGCAGGTTCATCTTTTGAAGAAAACCAAGGCTTTTGGGTGCGCATTATGCACGGGAAAATACGGTACATAACCGTTTGCCTTCACAATCACCCCCAGGGACAATGTAGAGTCATCAACTATAACCTATACAGACGCTCCCCAACTTACGAACGAGATACGTTCCAAACGGTCGCTCTTAATTCGTAAGTTACTTCAGTGCTATAATTTGTATGGAATGTATGATAAGGCTTATATACAGTAAGTATGTTTAAGGCTTGTATAAGTAACCTGTAATGGTTTGTAGTGAAAAATAAACATTAAATAAAATATATGCTTTATAAAGCTATGTAGATGTACAGCTGGAGAGAATACTACATACTGTATGTTACTACAAACATGTTTGTATGTACTGTTGTTCGTAACTCGAATGTACACAAGTAGGGGAGCGTCTAGAGTACATATTTTTTGAATGTGGGAGAAAACCGGAGTAGTCTGAGAAAACTTTTGCAGACACGAGAACTTTCAAACTCCACACAGGAAGGCCGGGACTTGTCGTGAAACTGATGGCTCTTGCACTGAGGTGGCTATGGTAACATTATTTATGATTGATATCATCGTATCGTGTGACTGAATTGAGTTTGTGTGTGCAGGAATCCAAGTCGTGATCATAATAGGCTTCATGACGCGTAACCGTGAGTCTGAAACACACCCAGCTGCATGTTGAGGCAAAGTTGGAGCCCGTGAACCAATGGAGCCTGTTGCTCCTTCTCCACGTTTCTCCTCGGAGAAGGAAAGCAGACACCAGCTCTCACAGAAGAACACTCCTCTGTCCCTCCCTCTGTCTCCATCTCTCCCTCCCTCCTTCCGAGCGCCTCAGCTTGCTCCTTCCCCATGCAGCCTGGCTCGGTTCCCCCAATGAGGCAGGACGCACTCCTCACCCTGAGCATGTCCATGTCATGAGACAGTCAGTATAGTCGCTCCCGACGCCCCGCGTGGACTGCTTTTCCATCGTTTGGGAAGTTTGATTCCATGTAATAATGCCATGGTTGCAAGAGTGCACCCGTCTTCTGCTGCTGCAACATTTTGTTTTCTTCCTGGCAGGCGGCCACGGACACTTGAACTTCTCTCTTTTTACAGCGCAAGGTCAGTGTGCTGCTCATTCGCACCTCAACTCAATATGCCTGCGCTCAGCGACCACTGACAGCCTGAGGGGCGGTCGTGGACGCTGCCGAGGTCTAATCCAGATGTGCTCCCCTTTCAGCTATTTTTCATGCGGATACACAGTACTGATTCAGAACTGCCATTTTGATTAATTTATCATAATCCATGAAGCACGTTTTGGATTTGCCAGACTGCAATGTAGAGCATCTGCGTTATTTTTATTCTAAAGTACAGTAAAGTCTCGTTATATCGATATTCTAGGGAATCCGAAAAATATTGATATAACCGGGACTATCGATATTTCCGATATCGATATAACGAGACTTTACTGTATTACACTCTGCAAATGTTTGACCTAACAGTTAATTCATGAATTTAAAAGGCGAGTTAATTAATTAGTTTAAATTAATCAGGATCGTCTTATTTGTCATGTGAAAGACATGACAAATAAGAATGGAGGACACTAATAAAGGCTAATCTTATCGAATTCTTTAACTCATTCACTGCCATTCACAAATTTATTCGGGAATTGAAAATATGACGTAGAGCGCCATTCCCGAATTTGTTTGTTTGCTTTGGTTTTTCATGCTTGGGTGCCGATAAAGCGCTGGCCATGGCCTCTGGCATTTTTTTTTTTCTTTTCCACAAGTGGCAGCATTTCCCTTTTTTCCATGTTAGCGCTTTGTTCCAGGTTCAGCTGTAGTTAAAGCACTAAAAAAACCAATATGTGTGTATTGCATTGTATTTTGGACTGCTGCCCTCATTTCAAGATCGTACAACTCCAGACCCATATAACTTAGAAATGAACTCTTTTTTGATGAAAGAAGACAGACTAAGGTTTCTAACGCTGTATTCGATATTTATGTAGTCCTAAAACTCAATATTCTGTGGGTCCTGGAATTCAAGCGAGAATGACAAAAGCCCTGGCACTGGAGTGGACACATTTTTGCACACGTGTGGCAGTGAATGAGTTAATGTAAGTGGTACCTCTCAGGAATAACTGTGAGACAATGTGCAAAGTATCAAGCAGACAGTGGTTCAAGTGAGTACAGAGCTGGAGATTCAATGATTGTAACGGGATGCTGTTCTACAAGAGCCACTATACAGTTATATTTGGGTTACTCTTTAGATAGTTAAATGTGATGGGGGAAGTTTTAATGTCCGCTGGATTTGATGCGCATGGATCGGTAGTGCCTGTCTGAGGGGATTGGGTGGTGAGCAGGGTGCGGAGGGTCCAGTCGGATTAATTAGCGTATTTTCTGCACTAAAAACGCACCTAAAAGAAAAGATTTTTTTTCAAAAGCTGACCATGCGCCTCATAATCCGGTGTGCCTTATGCATGGAAAACGTTTTAAAATATGTCATTCATTGAAAGTGCAATGCGGTGCACCTTATTTATGGAAAAGGTTTTTAAATGTCATCTGTTGAAGGCGCGCCTTATATTCCAGAAAATACGGTAATTAGAAATAGCATTGTACTGTAGTTTTCGAGGATTTAAAACCTCATACTCTCCTTTTTGCGGGTGCGCCGCCATGTTTTTTTTCCTCACACACACTAATAAACATTATCTTCCAAGTGACTCATGTGCAATCCTGCTTTCAACCTCACAGGTGCTGAGCCTCAGGCTGAGTCCGTCATCCATCCAGTGAGAACCAACGCCGATGGAGAATTCATCTCCCACTCTTTGTCCCACCACTTCAAAGATGGCCGAATCAAGCGAGACCTCAGCGCGGTGGCGCAGGTTTACTACAAGTTCAACTACACTGGACGTGCTTTGATGCTCAATTTGACAGAAAACCATCAGTTGCTTTCAAGTGACTACATCCTAGAGAGACGCAATGGCGGTTCCAACTGGACAGAAAGTCGGGGGGCCCCCGATGGGACGTCCTGCCACCTTCTCGGCACTGTGGAAGTCTCGGGTGTCAAAGGGACAGCTGCCATCAGCACGTGTAATGGACTGGTAAGGAATCAGAAAGCCTTTTAAGTCTTTAATCAGAAAGCTCTGTGTAAGCAGTCGTACAGGAGTGGTCCGAGTATGGTCTGTGATTGGCCCTGATTGCCCCATTTGCCCTGGTATAGGGCAATCTGGGCCAGTCATTGACCATAATCTGTCAGGACAAAAGAATTAATCAGTTTAGCTTCACGGGACAACCTTAGAGCAGGGACCTATCAAAGCAGAGGTCATATATATATATATATATATATATATATATATATATATATATATATATATATATATATATATATATATATATATATATATATATAGGGCCAGAGCTACCAGCAAGCAACATTTTAGTTCGCTGACAAAGCTTCTCGGATGAGGAGTGAAACGTCCGACACCTTCAAAGAAGTACAGCTGACGGCTGAAGAAACCCTTTCATTGATTTAATCAGAGAGCCTTTAATAGTCCCACAAAGGGGAAATTTGCAATCACATTGTGCCCAAATTGTGGTAACCCCCCAAAAAAACTCAAATGCGCAGAATAAGAACCCTAAAGTACACAAATGTATTAAAGTCCTTTTTCTGTTGCCGTGCTTGGTATTTTCCCGTGTTTTGTGTTAGGATTTACTTCCCTCCTATGCGGTCAAGGCTCCAAATATCATAAGACACTGTCTTGTCTGTACGTTTTCCCTTCAAAGACTTCCCGACACTGTTTGCAAAGCGGCCGCCCCTCAACAGCTCACCATGAGACGCTTTCCTGTCTTCTTGGTCTTGTTTTCCATGTCTTAGATTGCTGTCACTGACACTGAATAGTGCTCCCATTTTACTTTCATTTCATTTTACATCCGCTTTCGGTTGCCCTGATCCTTTTTATGGTTGAGGAGAGCTGGGGCGTATACTTTGAGCAATCTGGTCACCTGTCAATCACAATGGATGTATTGAGACAAGCAAGCATTTCCACCGCTTTGGCCAATTGAATGACTTGATTATAGAAGGTGAAAAAAAAACCTTATTGCTGAAATTGGTATTTATCACAAATTAAGAATCAGCCCACTTTTTAAGGTGTACAAATAACATTTTGAACTGTGTCAAAATATTCCATAAAACATGACGTGTATGAGATTGAAATTTTTGGATGGCGAAAGTGGAACCCTTAAAGGACAACCGACACCATTTTTTTGTTTCCTAACTTTTATAGCATCTAAAATACCCAAAACATGCAGGCTGATATTTTTAGTTAAATGCAAAACACCAATAAAAATGACTTAGTGTCCCGAAACTATTTCAAAATGACCTCAGAAAGTTTCCGTTTCAGAAGGTCCTGCCCCCTTGTTCGTGACGTCACGCCAGGACATCTTGCCTTGCTCTAGAATCAAAACAATGGCTTCAGATTCAGAGAAAATGCTTTCTTGTTACTCATCCAGTTATGAATATGATTCAAATAGTTCTGAAGAGGAAAGCATACATGTTTGCAATCGATGAAGAAAGAAAGAAGTCCTTCCATCTCCTTTTGAGGCGTCTGGACTCCAATGTAACGCCCAGAAAATGCACAAGATGGCCCGAGCTCCGTTAGAAATGGGCTGATTTGTCTGCTGGGAATTTGTGTCAACTCGTATCAAATAGTAGTCTTGGTGCAACACACAACGATTCACCATCACGTTATTTATGTGTTTTCCTTCTAATTTCGGATCAACGCGAAGTTTTCAGACCAAACAAGTACCCAAAATGCATTGTGTGTCGCTTTCTCGGTCAGGCGCGTTCCATACGTGACGTCACAGTAGGCATCGTCACCAACTCAAAAACAAGACTTCCTGAATATTCAGCGTGAGTCTTAAAACCTAAAATATAGCTATCTTTAATGAGGATAAGACAAGCTGTAGGTTGAAGGGCGACTGAATTTACTTCAGCACGTGACACAATTCTTTTTTTCGACGAGATTATGGGCAGTCTTAAGTTTGGCCCACCGCAGCCAAATGGAGAGTGTTTGGTAAAGTATTGCAGGATCAACAGCTTCGCCTGAGTGACAGCTGTCGTATACATATCTTACATATCTGTTACATCAGTGGGTGAGCTTTAGACTTCGAGTACCCCTAAACAATTACAAATAATACCCTGGATGTTAAATGATAGCACATTATGCCTTGTTTCTGTGTTTTTGATTATGTCAGAGCAAAACGTGTTTGCATTAAGGAGGCTTACCTCATCTCTCCTCTGCCGGGCCTCATTTGTTATATCTGACTAACAGAGCCAAGTTAATGACAGCCTGTCCTGCTGCGGCGTAATTTACAACTGACCCACTTTAGACCTTCTCTGATGGTCCAGCCCAATGCACTGATATGTGTCACTTAAACCTAACATCTTCAAGATGGAATTAGTGTTTTTTTTGTAATTCCCCTCCTCCAAATCCCAGGGAATCCAATCTGATATATTATCCAGATTTTTTGCTGTCGTAGGTTTCCAGTAGTTAAAAAACCCAGGAGAGTCCACTTTATACACAGATGTAGGGTGGAAACTTTTCCAGATTTGGCCTTGGGAAACGAAGTCGCACTACTGTGACTGAAGTGTGGTACACACATCTCGATATTAAATATTTAACTGATAAAAAAAAAAATTCTGAGACTGACCAACAAAGCACACCATGCTTACAACCTTATCTCCACTGGCAAGCACAATTTTTCATTCCAGAGAGCAAGGCAGCGTGGACATCCAAATTGCCGAAAAAGAAATGGAAAAAATTAGGCTAGCTGTTCGCTTTTTTGGCTAATTTGGCGCTCTCCACTTTTATTCCAGTAAAGTTTTTTTGAGTTTTTCCCCCCTAAATTTTGCTTGTATTTTTATCACCATAAAGGCAACTTGAAGTTACCACACAATATTTGAAAATGACCTCATAGTAGCTGTTATCAGTTTAAAGGACAACCGACGTCTCCGGACAAGTTGTGTCCATAATTTGTAAAATGGCTTCAAATGACTTCTGCTGAGTGTATTTTAATAAGATTCCACCGCATATAGCTATATTTTACGTTTTAAGACTTGCTCTGAATATTCAGGAAGCCTTGTTTTTGAGTTGGTGACGAGTCCGTACGTGACGTCATGAAAGGACCGCCCCCTGACCGTAAAAAAGACACATTGTAGCGTCCTTCCATCACGTCAATGTATTTTGCTGTACATGTTTGGTCTGAGAACCGTGTTGCACCCAAAAGCCGCCAGAACAGGGGGCCCAAGCTCCATGTAAGGAATTTATCAGCCTGTGGAAGCAGAGGTGGCCACAGGAGGTCGCCATTTTGTGCCTCTTTTTCGTTGAGACATCTCCCCTCAATGATGCCTCATAATGGCACGGAATAAATTCTTTAATCGATTGCAAACATGTATGCTTTCCTCTTCAGAACTGTTTGAATCATATTCATAACTCATAACAAAAAAGTGACGTCGGTTGTCCTTTAAGTGTTTAAATCTTAAATTACTTGCCAACTAAAGGACAGAAAATGAGGGATAACAGGCGTCTTTTTAGTAAAATTAAATATACCAGTGTTGTTTATTTCCCCATTAGCAGAAAACAAATTGACCTAATCTCCATTCTGGAGTTTAAGTATGAATCATTGGGTGGAACGCGCTGAGAATCAAAATTCTCCTTTCATGTAAGATGCTCTCCATCAAAGCTTGGCCATTCCCTGAGGCACACCCCTGAACAAGTACAAACAAGTTCAGACCTATTATACCATTTTTTTGTCTTCTGGCACGAAGATAAATGAGAGAAGGTTTTTTTGAACCGACAGAGAGAAATTCTCTCGTAATGACCCCCCTCCCTTCACCCCCAACCCCCCACACCTGATTCGTAAAAGCACTCTTCATGGGAGAAAGTTGAAAGGTGGTCATTTTATAATAAGCAGCTCCCTCCCCTTGACCTTTTTTTGACATGAATAAGTTCTCGAAGGTCACCAACAGCTAACACTTTATTCTCATTGCACTGCAACCCACAGAAGCAGGAAAGTGCCATAAAGCATTTCCACATGGCCGTTGTATTTACAACACAGGCCCATGTTATGGTTACCTCCTGTGGTCCTGGTACCTCATACGGAAAACACCCTTGCTCCAGGTTTCAAGGATTCAGAGGCTGGCCTCATACTTTTTTTACAGTCCGAGCGGAATTTCTGCTCACGACTCAAGAGTATAAAAATCAACCAAATATTCTTGCAAATAGGCGCTGTCTATTCAATTGGCTTATTTAACAACATTTCACTGGAGATTTATCAGCTTGTTTTGTTTTGTGTCAGTCAGTTACGAGATGCATTTTTAGTGACAACAGACTTTAAAATAGAAAAGAAATTGAAGAAAATATGGCGGACTCTTCATTCTTTTCTAAGACTGTAAATACCCTTGCTAGCTAGCCATTAGCTAGCTTGCAAACAAACCAGTTTGGTCCGAATCATAAGAGCAAACTTAGTCACCGTTTTGCAAAATAATCACTGATGCAAACCAAGGCTCTCGAGTTCCTAGTTCCTGCTAGCCATCAGCAAGCTAGAAAACAAACGGTTTGGACCTAATCATAAAAGCGAACTTAGTCACCATTTTGCCATATAACCACTGATGTAAACAAAGGCCCTCAAGTTCTTTTTTCGTGCTAGCCACCAGCTAGTTAGCAATAAAACAGGTTTGGTCCTAATCATAAGGGCGAACTTAATCACACTTTGCCAAATAACCACTGCTGTAAACAAAGGCTCTCATTTTTTTCATGCTAGACATCAACTAGCTAGCAAACAAACAGGTTTGGTCCTTATCATAAGAGTGAATTTTATCACCATTTTGTCATATAACCACTGACGTAAACAAAGGCCCCCCGAGTTCTTTTTTTCGTGCTAGCCATCAGCTAGCTAGCAAACAAACAGGTTTGGTCCTAGTCATAAGAGCGAAATTAGTCACCATTTTGCCAAATAACCACTGATGTAAACAAAGGCCCTCAAGTTATTTTTTTTATTTACGGCAAAGACCAAATGGTGCAATTGCACCTTTTAGCCAAACCAAAACCATGGAATACTGAAATTGTGTCAAGAGTTTAACGTGATAACTCTACCATTGACTGATTGAGTCTTTGCGCGTTTTCATTAATTATCTTCAAAATATGAATATTCAGGGAAAACATTTCTGAATTCCTTTCATCGGGTCTTTAAGTACAGTACAAAAATATTTTCACTCTGCCCCCCCCCCCCCCCCCACACCATTGCCATGGGGGGGGGGGTGTCATTTGCGGAGCACAGGTAGTGTACATAAAAGAGCGCGCAAGCCCAGACGTACGTTCGCTTTGCAGATCATATGAATCACGCAGAGCAATTTTGTGTTTGGATGGGCCTCCCTGTGGCATTCCTTCCCGGTCCATCTGCACTCCACCACCTGCTTTGCTCTCTGCAAGTTAAACACTGCAAATATATAGGAGATGACACAAAGGTATGATAGCAGCAAAGGAAAAAAAGAAGCGTGCAAGCAACCTCAGTCACTTTTTTTTCTCCAGCATATTGGATATTTGTATGTGTTTTGTCTTGCGCGCTTTATCTTTGAATTTGAAAATGCGCTCCCACTAGAAGAGTGTGAGAACAGTGAAATCATCTGCAAGTTGCGCACTGAGAGTCTGGGAAACGGACAGCATTTCACGAGGGATTTATCAACTTACATGTTTTGTGGATGAGTCCATCAACACTTGTAGCCAAAGGCCATTCTCCAGAGGTTTTCCTCTCAATTTAATTTTGTCTCACTTTGGGTGGGGACGCCAAATAAGTCAACTCCGTACAGCGCAGCCACAAAATTGAATGCGAGTTGTTCTAATTTCCCCCAAAATCTTTTCAATCGGTACAGCACAGTGACGATAGAGGCGACTAAAAATAAATAAATAGAAATACTTGCATTCCAAAAGATTTCACATTAGCACAGTCACCATCTTAAAATGGTATTAGATTTGAAAAATACAAAAGACTACCCCTATCTCAGTTGACTTGGAGCGAGGGGCAGGCTCACCCTGGACTGATTGCCTGTCAATCTCACAATTGAAAATTTATTGGACACATTTAATAAACACTGTCACCTTCTATATTTTTTAAACAAATGTTTCAAATTAATTTCTAATCTAAGTTGTATTTAATATTTTCTTTTAATTCAGTTGTATTTTAAAGGACAACCGACACCATTTTTTTGTTTCCTAACTGACATCAGAAAACCGTTTTATAGCATCTAAAATACCCAAAGCACACAGGCTGATATTTTTTGTCAAATGCAAAACACCCAAAAAAAGAGTTAAAGTGTCCCAAAACTACTTCAAAATGACCTCGGGACGGCGAGTTTCAGAAGGTACCGCCCCCTTGTTCGTGACATCATGCCAAGACGTCTTGCCATGCTCGAGAATCAAAACAATGGCTTCAGTTCGGAGAAGATGCTTTCTGGTGACACATCCAGTTATGAATATCATTCAAATAGTTCTGAAGAGGAAAGCATAAATGTTTGCAATCGATTAAAGAAGTCCTTCTGTCTCCTTTTGAGGCGTATGGACTCCAATGTAGCGCCCAGAAAATGCACAGGATGGCGCCCAAGCTCCGTTGAAAATGGGTTGATTTGTCTGCTGGGAATTTGTGTCAACTAGTATCAAATAGTAGTCTTGGTGCAAAACACAACGATTCACCATCGCGTTATTTATGTTTTTTCCTTCTCATTTCGCCATCAACACGGATCAACATGAAGTTTTCAGACCAAACAAAGTACCCAAATTGCATTGTGTGTCGCTTTCTCGGTCGGGGGCGTTCCAGACGTGACATCACGTCAGGCATCGTCAACTCGAAAACAAGACTTCCTGAATATTCAGCGTGAGTCTTAAAACGTAAAATATAGCTATATGCCGTTGAATCTTTGTAAAATACGCTCAGTAGAAGTCATTTGAAGTGATTTTACAAATTATGGACACAATTTGTCCGTCGGCGTCAGTTGTCCTTTAAAGGACAACCGACGTCACTTTTTTGTTCCCTGACTGACATCAGAAAAACGTTTTATAGCATCTAAAATACCCAAAACACACAGTATGATATTTTTATTCAAATGCAAAACACCGATAAAAATGACTTAAAGTGTCCAAAATCTGCAAAAAAATGAGCTGCGAATTGGGCATTTTCAGAAAGTCCCGCCCCAGTTCGTGACGTCACGCCAAGAAGTCTTGCATTGCTGGAGAATCAAAACAATGGCTTCAGATTCGGAGAATATGCTTTCTTGTTACACATCCAGTTATGAATATGATTCAAATAGTTCTGAAGAGGAAAGCATACATGTTTGCAATCGATTAAATAATTTATTCCATGCCATTTTTGTCATGATCTGGTTGGCGACCAACGGGGGGCGCTGTCGGCCCCGCCTGCACCTGCACAGGTGCTGGTCGTCCCGATCAGATTGGCGACCAACGGGTAGCGACGTCAGCCCTGCCTGCAGCCTTGCAGGTGCTGGTCGTTTTAATCACTGGCACTTAAAAGGAAACCCGGCACGACCATCCGGTGTCGGTTCATTGTTTGCTGCTGTTTGTTGTATGCTTTGTCTGCAATTGCATGCATTGTATGCTGTGCATGTGTTTGTTTAACCTTGGCGGACTTTTACACTTGATTTTCTTTTGATACTTTGTATTTTTTCCGTTCAGATGATTTTGATGTTTTACATTTTGTTCCTGCTGGCCTTTATTTTAATACAATTTGTCAAATAACCTCCTACTCACTCCTGCCTGCTTTTTGGGATCCGCACCCGCCATCACCACCTAGCAAAACGTGACCATTGGGGGGAAACGTCTCACCCAAAAAGAGTCTCACCGAGCTGTTGTGAGGAATGAATCAGCCCGTTTCCACAGACTGATAAATTCCTTCCATGGAGCTTGGACACCCTCTTTCTGGTGCAACACGAGGTTTTCAGATCAAACAAGCATTGACGTGATGGAAGGACTGCTACGATGTGTCCTTTTTTTCGGTCAGGGGCGTTCCTTTAGTGACGTCACGTACGGACTCGTCACCAACTCAAAAACAAGACTTCTGGAATATTCAGCACGAGTCTTAAAACGTAAAATATAGCTATATGCGGTGGAATCTTTGTAAAATACGCTCAGTAGAAGTCATTTGAAGCCATTTTACAAATTATGGACACAACTGACGTCTGTTGTCCTTTAAAGTTCAGTTGTGTTTAACTGCACTGCACTAAAAAAATCAACAGGAATGCATAGCAACAAACCTTCTTCTAATATGTTTAATAGTATTCGTGCTTTTTAAATTTCATGATCTGAATCTCATTTGGATATTTAATTCAGTGATTCTTTCACTTACCAATAGTGAGAACCTGTGTACCACAACGGATATTCTGTAGTTTCAGAATAACTGATCTATAGGTAGGAACAATAATATATTGTTTGGTGTTCTATCGATTGCATGAAACTCTTGAGCTGCAGAGATCAATTTTGACCGTAGTTGTTGTCTTCCTGGAATGTAATTAGAATTTCAGAACATTCTCAGAAAGTATCCCCCACCCCATTACGGAATCGCACTCTGGCCCATTTTGCAATGGTAACAGGTGGGTTATGAATGTCCATGGGGGTTGCTTCTCCCCATATGAACCCCGTGAACTACCCTCCACCAAAAAGGAAAAATGATATGCTGTACACATTGTTGAATGAACATGTTTAGGGATTTTTTTTCTCCTTCCTTCTCTTACAAAAGTGGTCAGGATGACCCAGAAATTGGAACTACACGTGATCCGGAGCCCTGTGGAACAGCAGGATGCGGAACATGTCCTGATTTTTCACAGCTGCTTTTGGTTCTTACGGCACAGGAGAAAGCGGCCAATCAGATGCGAAAATTGGCAAAATATTACAAATACCGTATTTTCACGACCAAAGGGCGCACCGTGTGAAAAGGCGCAGTCTCATTTATGTGTGCCATTTCTGTATTTAACTTACACATTGAGCGCACCGGCTGATAGGGCGCAAGTTTTATATACCGGTACATATCCTCTACTGCCATACGTACGTCTGCCTCACAACAACACACAGGCATACAAGTTTGCGTATTTATAAAAACAGATCGGGAGCAAAACTGAGTTTGGTAGTGCTTTATTTATTATTACAAAATAAGAACATTTTGTAATCATCACTCAATAGGCGTCGACATGGTAAAAAAAAGCACATTACCGATACCGACTTTTCCGAAAGCTCGAACCACTGTGCCAGCAGACACGTTACCCCAAGCATCCACAATCCATTGGCAAACTGTGGCATAACATCCAGCCCTTTTCGTTTGCCTTAATAATGACGCCTGCTGGAAATGTCTCTTTAGGCAAAGTCTTTCTTTTAAAAATCACCATCGGCGGGACTTTCTCTCCGTTAGCATGGCAGCCAAGCACAACAGGAAACGAAGCCTTTTCACCAGCTTTTCAGAATAATTCGCCGGCCGTTGCTTCGCTACCAAAGTCCTGGTCCGGATGGAAAAATGGCACAGTTTCATAAAACGCCAGCACCAAGGCGGACCTCCTTGGAAATGTTCAATTTTCATTTCTTCCGCTAGCGTTACTGCTCTGAGTGGGATGGTGACAGTCGAAACGCTCCTTCTGCTCCCTCTTAGCTTCCTGATTTGCTCGAATCTTTCCTCCAACTCCGGCCACCTTGCCTTATCTCCGCGTATTATGTCACGGCGGCTCGATTCCCATGTTCCTCGGCGTAGCTGATAGCCTTCAGTTTAAACTGAGCTTCATATCCATGTCTCTTTGCCATTAAAAGCGTTGTTAAAACAGCAATGTTCTGCATAAAGCACATACCTGTTCTTGTATACACAAACCACGCCCACACATCCCCCCTCATGTTCCCTACCACGTCCTCCTCATGGTGGTCTCTAATACGTCCGCACTACATGGCGCACCGCACATTTTGAAAAAAATCTGAGACGTTTATACCTTATGGTCGTGAAAATACGGTACTTCTCTGTATGATGCAGTGCGTTTCTATATGCCGCTACAAGTGTGATATGTTTCCAGTATAGTGAGTTACATTCCTGCAGAGGCGGCAGAAATCCCAACAAAATCCCAAAAAGACCCCAAAAAGTACAAATTCAACTCCTTTTCCTAAATTATGATAAAAGTAAAACAAAAATAGACTGAAATCTACAAAGGTAATACATTTCATTTATAAGCGCCTTTCAAAACTCTCAGGGTCACTTTACAGTCACAGGATACGTTTTTCTATGGGTGAGCAGCGGCAGCCACACGCGCCAGCGTTCGCTCAACCCAGAAGTAACTCAAATAGATAGAAAGCGAGCTAGCTAGCTAATAGATAGCAAATGAATAGATAGCTAAGATTGTTGACTGTTGCCTTTTTTTAGAACAGGCTACTAATGTTGTAGATGGGGGTGCTTGCTACCTGGTGCCCACAGTCACTATCTTTGGCTCAACTAGCTAGCTAGCCAGCTGATAGATAGCAAATAGATAGCTAGCGAGATAGCCAGCTAGATAGATAGATAGCTGGATAGCTAAAGAAATAAAAAGCATTTGTGTCATTTTAATTGTGCCTTTTGATAACGCAAGCAAGAAAAAAAAGTCGACGCAAATATGGATGACAAAAAAAAAGTAGTGGTGATGTGAAAAGAAATGATCATAAATGTGATTCTCATTCTGCATAATCGGACAGAATGTGTCAATCAAAACTGAGAATGACTCTCTTCGTAGTGGGAATATAGTTGCCACAACACTTAATTATTAATCTTATAATATCATCTCATTCAGCGTTATTTGGCCACCTGCTATCCACGCGGCTTTAACGACAGGGAGGAGTTACTCCATGAACAGTCTGGGCTTGTTTGGACATCCTCGCGCACATCCGCATACACCCGAACGTCCTCACACAATTAAATGAAGAGCGCCTTCAGCCCAGGCCAGAAGTGGAAAAAAATATTTCAAAGACAAGATGTCAAGTGCACCCCTAAAGAAAAATATCCAGTCTTCTTTTATCCATCCGAGATACTTTGTTTGTGCTGGAGGGTGCGCGTCGTTGAACTTTTGTGGGCCCACGTTAAAAAAAAAAAAAAAAACGGCCAGTAAGAACTTGCAGAGCATACTTGGCAAGACATCTCTTTTGCAGACAGAATGTGCCCACGGGGAAAAAAAAAAAAAGGAGTGATGTCTAATAGCTCATCTGATGAATAAAAATGGTACTGATCTTTGTCGTCTTGTTGGGAAAACAAGCTACACAAAACTCCGTAAAAAAATCATTTCGTTCCATATTTGCCTAATTGTGCGTACATTTCCTCCACCCCAACAGAAAGGCTTCTTCTCCCTGCCTGAAGGACACTTTTTCATCCAGCCGCTCCCTAAATCTTCAAGTGATCCTGCAGGTTCCCCAGAGCCGCACATCATTATCCCGAATGTTGCCACGGAAACGCCCAGAAAAAAACGCAACGCCGAGGGCATGCAGACACCCGGCCCGTGTGGAGTAACGGGTATTTATTTGGCATTTCTCAAGAATTGTCATTTTTTTGTTTATGCGCTGTCTCCAAATGGAATCCATTGGCCAAAATGAATATGTGGTGAGAATAAAGTCAGGCTAAGACTTTTGTCCAACCACCAAAATGCACCGTATTTTCCGATTTATGAGGTGCACGGAAGTTTAAGGCGCACCCCCAATGAATGGTATCTTTGCAAACTTGTCCCATATATAAGGCGCACCGGACTATAAGGCGCATCTCAATGAATGAAAATAGTTAAATACGGTGTCTGAAATAATAATAATAATAATAATAATAATAATAATACATTTAATTTTCAAGTGCCTTTCAAAACTCTCAAGGACACTTTACAGTCACGGGATAAGAACATTTTTTTCTTTTTGTGCAGGTAAGCAGCGGCAGCCATTTGTGCCTGCGTTCACTCTTCACTGCAACTTTTACATGGGGCGTACGACTTACAAAACTTCTAGGTCCAAGTGGCCGACAAGTTTTTGAGAAAAAAGAAATATATATATATATATTTTTTTTTTTTTTTCAAATCAAACGTTAGCTTTTTTCAATAAGGGAACGTTTGAATGAAGATTTCAAAATCTTTCGGTTTGGAAATGTTGGAATTTTGGTTCGTTTGGCAATTTGCATACTCGGCACGGCAGCCAATCAGAAGCCTGCTTTGTGCTTTTGGACTTTCCAGGGCGTTATAAGATCGTGCATTTGCATATCATTTTCCAAAGTAGATGCGCAGAACCTCAACCCTAGAAGAAAGATTTAAAAGAAGCTAACAAAATTTATGACGCTAAAAAACGTAAACATACAGTACATTAAAAGCATGGTGGAAAGAGGAGTTCACGTGGCTTGTAGCAGACGACGCAACGCAAACATTGCATTGTGCAACATGCCGAACAGTGTATGGACAAACGACAATTTGTGCAAAATCATCAGCAAGGGATATTTACCATCAATTAAGCAAGGGAGCATTTGTACATAATTAAAAAAATCCTTAATACTTTGCAACAATGTTTTTTTTTTGCGATTAGTCGTCTTATTGTGTTTCAAGTTGTGAAAAATGGGGCAGGCAAATGCCCTGGTGTCCGCTAACTATGTGTCAGGAGTTTCAGACACTGTTAAATATTAAAGTTTCACAAATATAAGGCAGACCACGTTATAAGGCGCGACAGTAGAGGCTGGCTGGGTAATTGCGAGACCTGTTGTGGCTCAATATGACTTCACATATAAGGTGCAGGGTCATCGTTTGAAGAAAATCAAGGCTTTTGGGTGCGCCTTATACACTGGAAAGTACGGGGGCTCTGTTAAAAGTACGCTCAAATTTTTACATCTACGCCACAGATGGCGACTCTGGACGATTGGAAAAGGAGAGAGAGGCGTGGGAGAGCGAACACGGTCCAGCACAGTCTCGTTCCCGGCGCTCGGTCAGCAGGGAGCGCTGGGTGGAGACCATGGTGGTGGCCGACTCCAAACTCATCGAATATCACGGCAGTGACAACGTGGAGTCATACATCTTCACGATCATGAACATGGTGAGTCTTTACTATTTTTTTGAACATCAACTTTTTCCCATATTTTATTCTTCAAACGCATAAAGAAGTGAGTGCAGTATTTTCCAGTGCATATGGCGCACCGGACTATAAGGTGCACCCCAAACGAATGGTGTATTTTCAATTGTGTATTTTCAAACTTTTTCCATATACAGTGATACCTTGGCTTACGAACTTAATTTGTTCCCAGAGTGTTTAAGGCAAAAAGTGTGTATCCCAAAAATTAATTTCCCATAGGAAACCATTAAAATGAGAATAATCCGTTCCCTAATTTTCTACTTTCTAATATTCTATGCCTTAAAACTACACAAAATATACCTTATTTTATGGATAATAAATGTGCTATGGTATTATAATTAAAGCAATAAACTGTACTGTATAATAAAGTCGTTCTATTTACCTTTGTGATGGTGGTTGATGGCTTGATGGAATGGAGTCACCGGTTCCATCAGCATTAAACACTTGATGAGGTACATAACCTTCTTTTATAATCTTGAGGATTGATCCCTTGTAGGTGCTTTCTCTGTGATAATCTTACCTAGTTGCTCATCAATTGTGTTCTGTTTAGCTGGGTTGGTAGCTTTTTGCATCAAGTGTACAGATGGCTTGTGCGGGTTGTTTAGGGAGCCTGATTGATGGGATATTTTAACCTTGCAGTCTACACTCTGCCTTTGAACTATTAAAGTTGAAACTCTCTCACTGTTGTCTGCCTGTCTCTTTAATGTTTAAACCACTTCCCCTCACTGCTGCCTTCTTGACCAATCACGTGGCTTTAACCGAAGACTGGGGGCAGGGAATAGATGACAAACACAGTCGGCTGCCATTTTGTTGTTAGAAGAACGGGCTCGTTCGTGAATGACACGTCACTCATTGAGGCAGCTCCGTGTATGCAAAAATATCGTATGCCAAGGTTCGTAAACTGAAAAGTTCGTAAGTCAAGGGATTTGTAAACCGAGGTATCACTGTAACTTGTTTTCAAATCTGAAGTCAAGAATAATGACTGTTATTGTGGTTTACCTGGGACCATTTGAAATTTTGGTTCGGACTTTATGGGGCGTCATGTAATTTCACAAGTTTGTTTTGCTTTCGTGGGCCGAATAAAATGATGTGGCGAGCCAGATTTTGCCCCCAGGCCTTGACTTTGACACCTGTGCAATACAATAATAAATATAATTTTCTGAGATTTTCAATCTTCCTTCTTTAAAACTTTTATGTCAATACTGTCAATTATGTAATACTTTAATGCCAAATTTTCCATTTCTAATCATTATGCCAAAAAACGGAAAATTATGCTGAAATCATGAAACAAATTCCATTATGCAAAGTAATTTGAATAGATTATTGAAAATATCTCTTAAAATTTTTATATATCGCCGCACGTCTTCTTCTGCAGAGGGAAATGGAGTCAGTAGCTGCTGACGGTATTTGCGAGACCTGTTGTGTCTCAAAATTTCTACACGTATAAGGCGCAGGGTCATCTTTTGAAGGAAATGAAGGCTTTTGGGTGCACCTTATACAGCGGAAAATACGGTACACTTTGTATGTTGCTAAGGTGGCGGGTATCTTCCACGACGCCAGCATTGGAAACGCCATCCATGTGCTCTTGGTTCGTCTGATACTTCTACAAGGTGAAGAGGTAATGAAACACTCTTGTCTTTCCAGTTTATTTGTCATTCCAATATGGATTCACTATTGGGAATCAAAGATTGCAAATTCATCTGAAGTTTCTGAACAGTCAAAGGACGTTCATTGTGATATGCTCATTTGAGGTGTGGTTGTCATGGTAATTCCAACCATACAGAAAGGCCTCAAGATCGTCCACCATGCAGACACCACTCTGTCCAGCTTCTGTGCCTGGCAGAAGAACTTAAATCCACAGAGTGACACACACCCCGCTCATCATGACCTGGCTGTGTTGGTCACTAGGCAAGACACACACACACACACACACACACACACACACACACACACACACACACACACACACACACACACACACACACACACACACACACACACACACACACACACACACACACATACACGAAATATCATTTGAAAATGAAGTCAAATGTTTTAAATGTTCCTTGGCTTGTATTTGCACTCCCAGGAAGGACATCTGTGCCGGAATGAACCAACCCTGCGAGACCTTAGGCCTGTCTCATCTTTCTGGGATGTGCCAACCACACCGCAGCTGCAATATCAATGAGGATTCGGGTTTACCGGTGGCTTTCACCATAGCTCATGAGATGGGTCATAGGTGAATACGTGCATGTGTTCCGGTTGTGGTTTTGCTTGCCGTGGGGGGGGGGGGGCGATGAAGCGCTGGTCAGACCCCTGGCACCATTTGCCTTTTAGATAGCCGCCCCCATTTCCAGCTCAGATAACTCCAGACCCATATAACTTAGGAATTAAATATTTTTTACTGATGAATGCAGAGAGTCTAAGTTTTCTTACACTGCATTGAATGTTGATGTAGTCCTCAAACTCAATGTTCTTAGGGTCCCTCAATTTGAGTGAAAATGACAAAAATCCTGGCGCTGTAATGGACCTAATTTTTGCACATTATCTGGCAGTGAATTAGTTAATTTACGCCTGACAGTTTACAGTGAGTGTGACTGTAAAGACAAAATCCCATAAAAAAGCAGTTGTTCTTCTGGTCGGATATGCTTGACTGCAGCTTTGGAATCCATCACGATGGTCAAGGGAACGACTGCGAAGTGGGCGGGAGGCACCCCTTCATCATGTCCAGACAACTGATGTACGACAGCTCGCCTCTCACATGGTCGTCGTGCTCCAAGGACTACATCACACGTTTCCTCGAGTGAGCCCCTGTCCGCATTGACTCTTCTCTGCTGTCTTTCTTCCATGCAAAAAATCCAGTTGACAGGTGTTGGTTTTGTTTCCTAACTGACATCAGAAAAACGTTTTAGCATCTAAAATACCCAAAACACGCAGGCTGATATTTTTAGACAAATGCAAAACACCCATAAAAATGACTTAAAGTGTCCCAAAACGACTTCAAAATGACCTCAGAAAGTTTCAGTTTCAGAAGGTCCCGACCCCTTGCTCGTGACGTCACGCCAAGACGTCTTGCCTTGCTCCAGAATCAAAACAATGGCTTCAGATTCGGAGAAGAGGCTTTCTTGTTACTTATCCAGTTATGAATATGATTCAAATAGTTATGAAGAGGAAAGCATAAATGTTTGCAATCGATTAAAAAAGTCCTTCCGTCTCATTTTGAGGCGTCTGGACTCCAATGTAGCGTCCCAGAAAATGCACAAGATGGCACCCTAGCTCAGTTGGAAATGGGCTGATTTGTCTGCTGGGAATTTGTGTCAACTAGTATCAAATAGTAGTCTTGGTGCAACACACAACGATTCACCATCGCATCATTTATGTGTTTTCCTTCTAATTTCGCCATCAACATGGGTCAACACGACGTTTTCAGACCAAACAAAGTACCCAAAATGCATTGTGTGTCACTTTCTCAGTCAGTGACGATACCTACCGTAACGTCACGATAGGTATCGTCATCAACTCGAAAACAAGACTTGCTGAATATTCAGCGCGAGTCTTAAAACGTAAAATATAGCTATATGCCGTTGAATGTTTTTAAAATACGCTCAGTAGAAGTCATTGAAAGTGAATTATGGACACAACTTGTCCGGAAGCGACGGTTGTCCTTTCAAGCTATTTTACAGTCATTTTGTCCTCTCTTCCAGTCGCGGATGGGGTTTTTGTCTGGACGATCGTCCTTCCAAAAGAGACCTTACCACTCCTTTGGCTCGCCTTGGCGTTCGCTACACAACACACCACCAGTGCCAGCTCCAGTACGGGCCCAACGCCACCTACTGCCCTGAAGTGGATGTAAGTCATCACACTTCGATCCATCTCATCTCATTTTCCGTACCGCTTATTCCTCATTATTGTCGCGGGGGTTGCTGGAGCCTATCTCAGCTGTCTTCGGGCACGAGGCGGGGGACACCCTGAATTGGTTGCCAGCCAATCGCAGGGCACACAAAAACATACAACAGTCACTCTCACACTCACACCTAGGGACAATTTGGAGTGGTCAATCTGCCTGCCATGCATGGTTTTGGAGTTTGGGAGGAAACCGCAGTACCCGGAGAAACGCGGGTCCGGGGAGAACATGCAAACTCCACACAGGGAGGCCGAACCGGGACACGAACCGGCGACCTCTGCACTGTGAAGCCGGTGTGCTAACCACTCGACTACCGGGCCGTCACTTCGATCCATTTTAAACTAAATAAGATAATACAGATCAGGGCTTTAAGTATAGATTTGTCTAATTTAATACGACTCTTAAGAGAACCACTTTGCATTGCTATTATTTTTTAAAAATACGTCTGTGTAAGCGCTCAGTCGTACAGGAGTGGTCCATCGATGAAAAGGTTTCTTCAGCCGTCATCTGTACTTCTTTGAAGGTGTCGGACGTTTCGCTACTTATCCAAGATGCTTCGTCAGCGAACTAAAGTCTTTTGCTGGTAGTTTCGGCCTATATATATCCCTGCTTTCCAGACATGGCGGTGCCAGACTCTGCTATGATTGGTCCCTGCTCAGGTTGGGGGGAGCAGAGGACTACTCCCTGCAGCTACACTGATTACTTCTATTGTCCTGACTGATTATCCTATTGTCCTGCCTGAGTATGAGGTCTACGACTGGCATGATCGCCCCATTTGCCCTGGTATCATCTCATCAGCATAACTAAGCCTATGTTGCCTAAGAAGTCTGTTGTACGAACGATCCAAATTGAACCTCACCCCACCATGGCGGTTTTGTGGAGGATTTTGCTGTTTTATGAAAATAGCTTCTTTTACTCCCCTTTCAAACAGTAGGGATATATATAGGGCCGTAACTACCAGCAAAAGACTTTAGTACGTTTCCCATATTTTGACATAGTTCTCATGACCAGCGAAGGTGTATGGTTATTTTACGCTGCTCAATCATACTGCATCCTGCTATGTGATGGCCTGGCGTGATATCAATCTGGCACGTCGCATTCGGTCTTCTAATTCAAAAAGAGGGCCTCCAGTCTAACAGGCGGGTCCTTGATATTTACAGTAAGCTTCAATATATTTTGAAGGCCCCTTTTTAGGGGGCATCACTTTCCTATGTTTGTCCCACCCAACCACCACTGATTCCTCCACTTGCAGTGACACCGCCACTGAAGCCATGTCCAGCCAGGGAGATTTTGTTGACTCCCTCGGCCACAAATGCCCTCTGTAATTCCCCGGCATTCACGTTCCGGCAGTACAAAGCCTAGGCGGAATGTGAGAAACATGAGTGACCCAGTCAGAAAGTGATGGGCTGCGGAGGAATGCGCAAGCGTCCGAGGCAAGCCACGGATTGAACCATAATGCGCCTTTGAGCCTCTGGCCCGTCACGGTTACAATAATAGACCATGAGAAATCTTTAGCAACACACAGAAAACAGTTTGAAAATCCCACGGGGGAGTGTGTTATGAGCAAATAGGGCTTCTGCTGCCACCGAGAACTTACAGTAGTGTCAATGTAGACAGCCCAAAGTCCCGCTCGGGGGCCAAATGCGGCCCGTGATCAATTTCCATCTGGCCCGCAGATTTTTCCCAAAAAATCAATAATGTCTGACCTTCATGTAGAATTACTGTCAAACCTCAGTTTTCAAAGGTCTTGGTTCTCGACCAATTCGGTTTTCAGCCAAACATTTTACGCTTCGGTTTACAACCAAAAAGCGGTTCTCTACCAAACTGAGCGCACCTGAATGCATCCTTCCACTTCCTTATACGTCACTTCCTTGTGTCGCATCTCATTGTGTCCTCGTGTGGCGCTCCATCGTGAGTAGGCATGTTTGTATTGTTCAATCACGATAAAAGAAAAGCAGAGATTGATTACGTTGATTATAATGGGACATTTTTCAGTTTTCGACCCAATCGGTTTTCGAACAGGCTTCTTGAACGGATTATGGTCGAAAACCGAGGTTTGACTGGTATACATTGAGCAGTAGCAATGTTACCTCCGTGTGTAAAGTGCTGCCATCTAGACGCTCAATTAGGAACAGCCATTTAGTATACTGACTAAAATGGCGCTTTTCTAAAAACAAAAATTCAAAAACGGCAACAATCAACAAAGGAACAATTACCTCTGTTCAATTGTTGAAAAAAATGTTTTAAAAAAAGTGAAGTTAAGTTAATATTCAATTTCGATTTTCAATGTCAATTCAATTTTGAGTCACATGTTTCAAATGAACTAAAACACATGCTCAAGATCGCTGAAATTCAAATTCAAAAAAGCAAACGTGAAACAAAGAAGGTCGAAGCTGAAATGTATTTAAATTAATTGCTGTTATATATAGAAAACGTCCGCTAAGGTTGCCCCCGCCCACCCCACCCCTACATTTTTAACACACCAAATCTGGCCCCCTTTGCCAAAAGTTTGGACACCTTTCCCTTAAAACGACACAGCAGCCTATTAAGACTCAAATGGGTTTTGGCGACTCCGGACTAAAAAAAAAAAAAACGTCTCCATACTGTACTGGAAGCAGCACAATCCAAATAAAAAGCTCTACAAAATGAGAAGAATAGCCTTTTGGGAATAATGAAACATCTTGCAAATGTAGGTCAAAGTTTTGGATCGCATTCAGGCCCGTAGAGAAGGTCTTTGCTAGCCCTCACCACTGACCACATATTCAAATGGCTGCTGATTGTTTTCTCTCATTATTTTAGAATGTTTGCCAGATTCTTTGGTGCTCCGTAAATGGCTCCTGTCGCTCCAAACTGGACTCGCCCATTGATGGGACTCGCTGTGGACCGGAGAAGGTATGTGTCAAAGTTACAGTTACTAGCTTGTATTTATTCCCTCATTACCAAATGTCATGCGCTTTTGTCCCAGTGGTGTATCTCTGGAGAGTGTGTGATCGTGGGAAAGCTCCCTGAGACGGTAAATGGAGGATGGGGACAATGGACGGCATGGTCTCATTGCTCTCGGACTTGTGGGACTGGAGTTCAGTCAGCTGAGAGAGAATGCAACAACCCCAAGTAAGATATTATTCTAGAACCATGTTCAAAGTAAGCATTTGGTGAAATAATGTGACTTTCCCTCCCCTCAGGCCAGAATTTGGGGGGAAGTACTGCACAGGGGAGCGGAAGCGCTATCGGACGTGTAACACAAGACCTTGCCAGAAGGATAAGCCTTCCTTTAGAGAGATGTTGTGCAGCGAGTTTGACACTGTACCCTACCACAACGAGCTCTACAAGTGGGTTCCTGTGGCAAACCCCTGTGAGTGTACTCAGACAGACCCCACATGAGTTTTTTTTCTGGGTAGCCCATGCGTTTGTTTTCCACTAGGGGGCAGCATTTACAATGTAATACCCATAACTTGAACCGGTTAGTAAATCGGGGTGTATTAATAATAATACACATTTCATTTATAAGCGCCTTTCAAAACGCCCAAGGACACTTTAAAGTCAGCGTTCACTCAACCCGTAAGTAACACAAACACATGCACACACACCATGAACTCAAATATAAAATGGTCATATCTGACTGTGTTTACAATAAATTTACATGACATCATAAGACAAACAAAACAGGAAGGGTAATATATCAAAACTTATAAGTATGGTATTTAATTGAAAAATGCCAAAAATTGTCGAAGTTTATAAGCAATCCACAGCAAAAAACATCGACGTCTTGATTTGTCCGGAGGTTCATGAACGCACCGGCAGGTCAACGGATGCTCGAAGCCGAAGCGGTTACCGCAAAGCGCCTTCGAAAACTGAAAACAATGTTTCGTCACAGGGAAGCGTACTAATCCGATTGATACGCGATTTAACTATTTAATTAAGCATATAGAAACATGCAAGTGGTCCACATTTTTTTTCCTTTCAAACTTAGGTGCACAAGATAATGTCATAATCCAATATGATGAGGTTTTGGTGCCAAACATTTTTGGGTTGTTTCCTACCCGTCATTTTGCCGACCTAATTTCGTTCAATGATTATTAGACGACAGGGTCATCTTTTGAAGAAAATCAAGACTTTTGGGTGCGCCTTATACACCGGAAAATATGCTAACAAATATTTGAACACAAAAGGTGGAGCAACAAATGCAGCCAGATAACATAATGGTTATAATATAATATATACATGTGTGTATATATATATATATATATATATATATATATATATATATATATATATATATATATATATATATATATATATATATATATATATATATGAGTGAATCTATACCTTTTGAGTGGGGTGATCATTGCCACTTGCAGTATATACTTGGTCCATCTGTAAAAATGAGGTCGGCATTGGAATTCACCTCCCAGAAAGGGTGATTTAAAGGTGTTTTTTTTTTCCCATCTCTTTATGTTTACACAAAAAGGGCATTGTCATCAAATGGTAAGTAGTTTGACTTTATTTGAATGTTACTCTGCCAATGAACATTTTATATTTGAATTAGTAGTGTGTGTGCATGTGTGTGAGTGTGTGTTAATTCCAGGTCGAGTTAATGCTGGCATGTCTGACTGCCTCTGCTCACCTACAGAAAAACATATCCTGTGACTGTAAAGTGTCCTTGAGAGTTATGAAAGGCGCTTATAAATGAAATTTATTATTATTATTATTATTATTATTATTATTATTATTATTATTATTATTATTATTATTATTGATGACATTTAGGAGAGATTTGGGCGGACTGGTTGTCACACTTTTCCAGTCAACATAACAAACAACCACTCAAACTCACAAGCATGCAGTAAACTTGTACAGTAAATGCCACTTAGGATGGCGTGAACAGATACAAACCCTGAGCATCGTTACCGTGTCGTGACAGCGTGACCACTAATTGATTGTGATACCAAATTTGCCTCCATGTTACTAAAATCTATGTGTTCAAAATATCCTCCGTCCCCTTATCTGCTTGCAGTAAACCCCTGCGAGCTCCACTGTCGTCCCGATACTGAGTATTTTTCGGAAAAGATGCTCGACACGGTGACCGACGGAACACCATGCTTCCTGAACAACAACTCCAGAAACATCTGCGTTAACGGAGTGTGCAAGGTAGTGTGGCTGGGTAAGAGACTCAGAGAGGCTGGGGAGGTAGAGCAAGTTATGAAATATCTACAACATGCCGCTACAGTTACAGGTTGATGTTTATGTGTTCGATTTGTCCCCAAGGAGGTGGGCTGTGACTTTGGCATTGACTCAAACGCAGTCGAGGATCGTTGCGGTGTGTGTTTGGGTGACGGGACGAGCTGCAAAACGGTCTACAAGTCATTTGAGGAGGGAGAGGGCTTCGGTGAGTTCAATGCACAAAACAACTGAGCACATGGACCAGGATCAAAATGTTTTCACATCAATTCAATCCCGCATGTTGGGCCTGAATTTTTATAGTGGTACTTTTCCGCTAGAAGGCAATTGAAAATGTTTCAACCAGTGTCTGAAACTCATGACAAAAAGTTGCCGGACACCAGGGCAGACAACTCTGAAAAGTTGCCTGCCCGGCCATAAAGTTGCCTGCCCTATTTTTCACAACTTGAAACACAATAAGACGACGAATCACAAAATAAACACCATCGTTGCAAAGTATAAAGGATTTTTTATTAAGGATGTACCGACCACAAATGCTCCCTTGCTTAATTTATGGTAAATATCCCTTGCTGATGATTTTGCTCCAGTTGTCGTTTCTCCATGCACGTGAACTCTTCTTTCCACAATGCTTTTAATGTACGTTTACATTTTGTAGCGTCATAAATTTTCTTAGCTTCTTTTGAATCTTTCTTCTGGGGCTGAGGTTCTGCGCATCTACTTTGGAAAATGATATGCAAATGCATGACCTTATAACGCTCGGGAAAGCACGAAGCAGGCTTTCGATTGGCTGCCGTGCCAAGTATGCAAATTGCCAAACGAACTGGTTTGTTTTCTTCCTTCAGCGATCGGTATTTGGTGAAATTTTAACCCGGATCCTTTCACAAAACCGTTCGTACAGCCAACAACCACACACAATATCACCATCGTCCTAAAACGCAAAGACTTTCATCATCAAAACCGAAAATGAAAGGCATAAGCTTACAAAACAATGATCGCGCTCAACTGTTGCGTTCACTTGGCTATCGTCCTCCCGGAAGTTAGCGGCTGATCACGTGATCATAACAAACAAGGTCACGCTGGCATCTCCTCTTACGCTCGGGAAAGTCCGGAATCAGAAAGCAGGCTTCTGATTGGCTGCCGTGCCGAGTATGCCCCGACGTTATTTCAGACACTGTATCAACACTGCATCATATACTTACAAATCCACAAAGGTAAAATCAAAACAGTGAGAGCCAAATCTACTGTATGTCCTATGGTTCAATTTTATGTGATTTGGTTGCAATAATTTGGTTGCAATAATAATACTTGTAAAGTCTCTAATAAGTGAAAAAAAAACGTTATAGAGTAGTTTTGCCCCCCCCCCTGCCGCCCTCCCAAAAAACAATAATTTAGCCCAAAAAATGAATTAGACCCACTGTTTGCCTTTTGTGATGTACAGTAAAATAAATAAATAAATATACATATACGTAAATAATCAAACAAATAAATACAAATATAAATGCACATATACAAAATTAGACAAATAAATGTAGACACAGACAAATGAATTTCCTACAAACAAATTGACAAGTAGATAAATACATATATAGATAAATATCTATATAAATATATAGATAAATAAATTGATAAATAAATACATACATAAACAAACAAATAAACTAATAAATAGAGAGATGGACAGATGGTTAGAAAGAGAGAGAGAGAGCAAGAGAGATGATAATAAATAAATACATAAATAAATACAGGATAAAAAATCTCCTTTGTGCCCACGTTTTCTCCCTCTCTCGTTGGGCATGGCATCAGATAACCAGCCAGATGTGTTGAAACACTTAAAAAGACATAAGCACATGACCCCCACCATCCCGCAAACGCCATCCCGCAAACATCATTAAACTCCACAGACCCACTCACCGTTGCTTGTTTCTTTGCTATTCATAGGCAATTAAATAAAAAGAGACGGGGGCAGTGCCCCCCTCCCCCATGCCGAACACACACATGCCAACCAACGACACAGACTGAGCCCACCCTCCATTAAAGATCAGAGAGAAACTGTGGTAGTCTGGATGCGCGTGCACCAGCTGCCTTGGTGGGCCATCCATTACCTCTCTGTGACTCCGACTTCCCTCCTCCCGTCTCTCGCAGGGTACGTGGACGTGGGGGTCATACCTGAGGGGGCCCGGGACATCCTGGTGAAGGAAACCGAGGAGGCTGGTAACTTCCTGGCTTTGAGGAGACAGGGCTCGGAGGATTACTTCCTCAATGGGAACTACATCATCCAATGGAATGGGGAGTACCAAGCCGGTGGGACCACCTTCTATTACGAACGGAGCGGGAACATGGAGAACCTTACTGCACCGGGACCCACCAAAGAGCCAGTCGTGCTCCAGGTATGGCCACCCAAAGATGTATGTAGGTACAATGATACCTCGGTTTACAAACCCCTTGGCTTACAAAGTTTTCAGTTTACGAAAGTTAAATTTATGACAATTTTACCCTGGCATACAAACTATTTCTCAGGATACATACGGTGCTGCCACAATGAGTGATGTGTTGTTCACAATGAGCCCGTTCTCCTAACAAGGAAATGGGAGCGGACTTTTTTTTTGGTCCTCTATTCCCCGCCCCCAGTCTTAAAGCCGCACGTGATTGGTCAAGAACGCAGCAGTGAGGGGGGGGGTTACAGACAGAGAGAGAGTGAGTTAGTTCAACAACAAAATGGCAGCCGACTTTTTTTTGTCCTCTATTCCCCGCCCCCAGTCTTAAAGCCGCACGTGATTGGTCAAGAACGCAGCAGTGAAGGGGGGGGGGGGGTTACAGACAGAGAGAGAGTGAGTTAGTTCAACAACAAAATGGCAGCCGACGTTTTTTTTGTCCTCTATTCCCCGCCCCCAGTCTTCGGTTAAAGCCACGTGTATGGTCAAGAACGCAGCACTGAGGGAAGGTGGTTTAAACATTAAAGGGACAAGCAAATGACCGAGAGAAAGTGAGCAAATGGATAGAAAACAGTGACATATGGACTCGTTTCAACTTTGATAGCTCAAAGGCAGAGTGTAGACTGCAAGGTTAAAATTCCCATCAATCAGGCTCCACAAATAACCCACACAAGCCATCTGTACACTTGATGCAAAAAGCTATCACCCCAGCTAAACAGAACACAATTGATGAGGAACTATATACAATTATCACAGAGAAAGTACCTACAAGGGATCATTCCTCAAGATGGCGAAAGGTGAAAGAAGGCTATGTTTTTCATCAAGTGTTTAATGCTGATGAAACCGGCCACACCATTCCATCAAGCTATCAACGACCATCCAAAGGTAAATAAAACAACTTTATTATACTGTACAGTTTATTTCTTTAATTATAATACCATAGCACATTTATTATACATAAAATAAGGTATATTTTGTGAAGTTTTTAGGCTTAGAAAATTATTTTTTATGGGGAGTTAAAAGGCAGAGTGTACACTGCAAGGTTAAAATATCCCATCAATCAATACTATACATAAAATGAGGTATATTTTGTGTAGACGTACGGCTTAGAAAATTAGAAAGTAGAAAATTATGTTTTATGGAGACCTGGGAACGGATTATTCTCATTTTAATGGTTTCCGGTGGGAAATTAATTTTTGGGATACACACTTTTCTTCTTACACACTCTGTCTGGGAACCAATTAAGTTCGTAAACTAAGGTATCACTGTATTGAGACATAGATAGAAATATTGCCATTTTAGCAATCTGCTTTGATGGGTACAATAACCAAAGTCCCTCCTGACTTTTTGCATCATTGTCCAGTTGTTGTTTCAGGAGAAGAACCCGGGCCTAAAATACGAGTACATTATTAGAAAGAGCAAAGAGACAGGAAATGAGGTCATCAAACCAATTTACAGGTGGCGACATGGCGCATGGACGGACTGCAGCACCACTTGTGGAAAAGGTCGGTCCCATGTTTAATTTATTCACTGCCATTACCGAATTTATTCAGGTATTGAAAAGCATGACGTGGAGCGCCATTCCCAAATTTGTTCGGGTTTTTGGTTTTTCAAATCAATATGTATTTTGTACACACACCCCAATTTCAAGCTCTGATAACTCCAGACCCATATAACTTAGGAATTAACTATTTTTTTGCTCATGAAAGAAGAGAGAAAGTTTAGTAACGCTGTATTGAATGTTTATCTACTCCTAAAACTCAATATTCGGTGGGTCCTGGAATTTGAGTGAAGATGACAAAAACCCTGGCACTTAGTGAAAGCGCTATACGTATACACTAAATCAATATGAATGTAATTGTATTTTGTACACCCGCCCCAATTTCAAGCTCCGATAACTCCAGACCCATATAACTTAGGAATTAACTCTTTTTTTCTCATCAATGAAGAGAATCTAACGTTTCTTACACTGCATTGATTTTTTTATGTAGTCCTAAATCTCAATATTTTGCGGGTCTTGGAATTTGGGTGAAAATGACAAAAACCCTGGCACTGGAGTGGACACATTATTGCACATTGTCTGGCAGTGAATGAGTTGATATGGAAGATGTTTTATCTTTGGGTCATGTGTGTATTACTTTAAATGTGGGTATCAAGCGGTAAAACTCAAAGCGCAGGTATCCCCTATGTGACTCCACAAGGGGTCAAGTGAAAAAACAGTCCGAAGCTCAGATATTAGATCTGGATCAAGATCTGATATCTGCTCGGGGATCTACGGTGCATGTCATTTTAGATCCGGGCATGCATCCCAGAAACTCATGCAGTGCTGGGCTTTAGCGTAGGTATGCACTCTCTTGGTGCTCTTTTTGCTTTCGTTCTACTTTCTTTATATCTTAGTACGCAGATTGTGATTTATTTTTATGGGCTTATCCTCTCGTCTGCCTGTCTGCGATTCATAGGTGTACAGCACCAGCCCGCACGCTGCTTTGAAATGGATGTCGGCGTTGTAGACGAGTCTCTCTGTGACCCGCAGATCCGTCCAGAAGACAGAATTCGCAATTGCAAGAACATGGATTGTCCCGCCAGGTTGGTCACGTCAAATCCACCTGGACGTTGACATCCTTCCTCCATCTTTTCAATCATTTCTTCTTCAGGTGGTGGGTCGGAGGCTGGCAGCAGTGCACGGCCGCCTGTGGATTGGAAGGTTTGCGGAAGCGTACGGTACTTTGCGTACGCACAGTTTCTGGTGAGGAGAGGGTGCTTCATCCTATGGAGTGCAAGCAGCTCCTTAAACCCAAATCTCTTGTGCCGTGCAATAGAGATGTAGCCTGCGGACAGGACTGGGTTGTTGGGGTCTGGGAAGAAGTAAGAGTCTATCACTTTCAACTGGGATGCATCTGGGCCACACTGCTTTTTTTGACAGTCACTGGCGCAACTTAGTAACTCCACTGCGCCAGCACCGGCGTGTCAATTACGATTCACGCATATTGCCAAGTGATCTCCGCCACATATGAGATACTTCTGTCATGATAGCTAATGAAGCAAATTTAGTGAAACAGCAATTGAGAAATGTTCATTTTCCTAAGAGGTTTTAACTGTCGTCATCTACCATCTTGCCCTATCAATATCTAACCATAATCACCTAGCATTTGTTTCGGTGCGTTCCAAAGTCGATATTTCGGGCTTTTCCGTGTATGTATTCCGTGTTTATATTCCGTGATGTACAGTATTTACTGTACATCGAACATGGCGGAAGGTTGCAGTATGGAGCGTGTGAACAGGAGTAAAACTCTGAAAGACATTAAAATTAGCCAGAAAACACACATATTCTCGTTTTTTGAAGAAACAATCAAATAAATGTGCGGGGGGTAGTGACAATTCGTTGCAGCAAACTGCTGTTAATGATTCGAATTGAGTGGATAATGGGAATGATTTCAGAGCTGTTGCAGCACATTGGAAATCTTCATTGCAAGTAGTTAAAAAATATTGTGTGGAGTTTGTTCTCTTAGTCTTCTCTGTAATACCGAAGAATATCAAAATAGCACAGGATTGATTGTGTAGTAAGTAAAGAAAATAGAAAAAGCTTGTTTATTTTATGTATGAATAAATTCTTTGACTTGAATTAAAATTTTATATATTAGAATAATAGATTTTAGTCAAATAATGTTTTTTGAATTTGCAATTTAGAAATATTGTGCTCCGATGAATGTATTTTGGTTTATTTCAATCAGTTTTGTATACTTCGGCAATCAAGTTAAATTGGGCCCATCCATTTTAGAATTTGGCCCCCTTTTCAGACACAACGGGGCCAACTGGCCCCCTTTTTTAAATTTCCCAGATGCATCCCTGTTCCAATGTCCTCCTGTCTTATGGTAATTGGTCCTCTGTCTACTCCGCAGTGTCCAGTGACATGTGGTGGAAGTGTCCGGTCACGCAATGTGACATGTGCGTTGACACCGAAAACAACGTGCGACCTCACAACCAAACCGCGCACCAGATCTCTGTGCGGTTTGCAGAGCTGCCCCAATTCGAGTCTTCAGCGACAACCAGGGCCTCCTCCGAAATACCGACGCATTTACCCACCTAAACGATACCCCAGTAGCACTCCCCCTCCCATTGGGTCTCCCACAAGTACTTTGGTCACCACTATGAGTCCGACATCATTCACCCCTAAAATCCCATCCCTCGATCATCATGATGTCATTATTGTGGAGAATCCAAAGAAATATGGAGAAAATTCAAGTCAAGAAAAGACAGAATCAGAAGAGAGAGTGGACAGCGAGGAGGGAAGCACACCTGATGTGACGATAAACATTCCTGGTTATGACTACATCACAGACGAGAGGACACGAGAAGAGGAGGGGATCATCGATTTGGACGTGGGTACGACTTGGTTCAAAAACACTCTTAAAACAACCGCACCACTGCCGTATGTAATCATCACACCCACTTTACAAACAAATGGTCCTGGCTCGCAGTCAACCACAGAAGCCGCCACATCCTCCTCTTTCACCCCACATGCTACTGCTGAGATCAGTCATCACAGCACTCCTCACTTCACTCCATACGGCGTCCGGATGCAGAATATTCCTCTAACTACTCCCATGTTGAAGCGGCGTTTGGCTCCACCCAAAACTGGCTACCACACAACACAAGCTCCCTCCGTACCGCTCGCCACTGCATCGTTGCCTCTGACCACAATAAAGGTTATTAAAACCAAGAAGCCTGCTGTGACCCCTAAGAAAAATATCACTGCCAAAAAAAACTCAACCCGTTCCAAAAGTACTCGCTCCAAGACCCAGAATCCACCACCCAGCACCCAGGCCCGACCAGGGACAATCAGCATGGATGTGTCCTGGCTTGTAGGAAACTGGAGTGAGGTAGGCACAAAATTTGGGCTGTCATCTATGATCAGATTTTTGAAAATGTTCCAATCGTTTAACTCATTCTCTTCCAGACGTCCAAAAATGTGTTCACTCCAGTGCCAGGGTTTTTGTCATTTTCACTGGAATTGCAGGACCCACAGAATATTGAGTCATAAACATTCAATGCAGCATAAGAAACATTCGACTCTCTTCCTTCATAAGAAGAAAAGAGTTAATTCCGAAGTTATATGGGTCTGGAGATATATAAGCTTGAAATGAGGGCAGCTGTCCAAAATACAATGCAATACATACATATTGGTTTATATAGAGCTTTTACAACAGCTGAAGCTGGAACAAAGCGCTAACATGGAAAAAGAGAAATGCTGCCCATTTGTGGAAAAGAAAGAAAAAAAACATTGCCAGTGGCCATGGCCAGTACTTTATCGGCACCCAAGCATGAAAAAACAAAACCCGAACAAATTCAGGAATGTCAGTGAATGAGTTAATACATTATCAAGATCCAAATATATATACTCATGGAGTGTAAAAAAATGATGAAAGGATTCAGAAATAAAATGTAAAATAGTTCAGCGTACATGATTGCTAGAGTTATCCGAGCTTGAAATGGGGGTGGCTGTCGAAAATACAATGCAAAACATACTGAAACATATTGGGTTATGTAGCGCTTAAACAACCTGTGCCTAATTTTCAGAGATTCTTGCTTCTTTAAAACGTTTGTTTCCTAGGAGTTTTTATGGACTCTCTTCTTTCACCAGAAAAAAATGGTTAATTTTATTTGTCTGGCGTTATCTGAGCTTGAAATGGGCGGCGGTTGTACAAAAGGCGAATGCTTCCCCCTCGTGGGAGGAAAAAACATATGCCAGAGGTCCGACCAGTGCTTTACTGGCACCACCCTGCAAGAAAAAAAACAAAGCCCGAACAAATTCAGGAATGCACACACTTTTCAATTCCCGAATAAATTCGGGAATGGCAATGAATGAGTTCACGACACATGTGATCATGCTGACCGCAAGCAATCAATATCATTTTTTATGATATTGGTTTTATTCTTTATTATCATATTAAAGCAAATTTGTTTGCAGGGTCATAAAATGTGTTTCTTCATCTTTAGCAGTAAAGCAGAAAAGGATGATTACTTTTTTTTCTTGTTGTTGCAGTAGGAGTGAATGTATGAATTTGAGTTGTCCTTTTTGCCAGCCATTGTACTTTCTAGTACAATCTGAAACCAACAATGGCCAAAATCAAAACATAGTAACGTTAGTTTAGCCTAATAGCAAATGCGCAAATCCCTTCTCCCCGTTCTCGATGTGGCCCATTTTCTCGCCGCACTAAATCTCCCCTTGGATTCTGATTGTAAATTTGCCAAACTCTCATTCTCCTCCATTGTTGTTTTATTTTTATTGGCATGTCTTGTTCCAACTGATGCGTTCAGAGCAAGAAACTTTCTGCAGTTTTATGAGATAATATTTTGTGGAAAACTAACTGCCACAAAGCTGAGAACAGCCAAGCTGCACTGAGCCTGTGCAATGGAAAATTCTGCTGATAGAAATCTAACAACCATGTGCTCCGCTAAATGCCATAATACAGACATGTCCAAAGTCCAGCCCGGGGGTCAAATGCGGTCGAAGGTCAATTTTCATCTGGCACGCAGTCTCTGTCATAAAATCAATAACATAGAATTAATAGATTGGGCAGGAGCGCTGGTACCTGCGTGTGCTGTCATCTAGAGCAGGGGTGGGCAAACTTTTTGACTCGCGGGCCGCATTGGGTTCTAAAATTTGACAGAGGGGCCGGGCCAGGAGCAAGTTATGTCCATAATTTATAAAATCACTTCAAATGACTGAAAACTGAGCGTATTTTACAAAGATTCCGTGTTTTTGAGGCAAACGGGCGGGGGTGAATGTCTCACCCAAAAATGGCCACCGCTGTTGTGAGGAATGAATCAGCCCGTTTCCACAGGCTGATAAATCCACAGCATATAGCTATAGTTTACGTTTTAAGACTTGCGCTGAATATTCATGAATTCTTGTTTTCGAGTTGATGATGATCTCCATGTGACGTCACGTTTGCTCCGCCCCTGACTGAGAAAGCGACATACAATGCATTTTGGGTACTTTGTTTGGTCTGAAAACTTCGTGTTGATGGCAAAATTAGAAGGAAAACACATAAATAACGCGATGGTGAATCGTTGTGTGTTGAACCAAGACAACTATTTGATATTCGCTGACACAAATTCCCAGCTGACAAATCAGCCAATTTCCAATGGAGCTTGGGCGCAATCTTCTGCATTTTCTGGGTGCTACATTGCTCTCATTGGCGGCTCGAATTGATATGGGAGGACTCCTTGAATCAATTGCAAACATTTATGCTTTCCTCTTCAGAACTATTTGAATCATATTCATAACTGGATGAGTAACAAGAAAACATCTTCTCCGAATCTGAAGCCATTGTTTTGATTCTTGAGCAAGGCAAGACGTATTGGCGTGACGTCACGAACAGGGGGGCGTGACCTTCTGAAACTGACTATTTCCGGATTCATTTTGAAGTCATTTTTATTGGTGTTTTTCATTTAAGTAAAAATATCAGCCTGCCTTATTTGGGTATCTTAGATGCTATAAAACGTTTTTCTGATGTCAGTGGGAAACAAAAACAAAAAATGGTGCCGGTTGTCCTTTAAATGTAGTATGTACAAACCTCATAGCACAGTAAGAACACTACAACCCAATTTATTAACTGTCTTTCAAATGTGAAAAATATCCCTGATCAATTAATAAATTTGGCTCAAGGAATATGGGGTTTACATACTATTTCGCAGATACTTGGAGGAGGAAAGGGAAATAGATTAAAATAACATATGCACTGTGATTTATCAATATTGCGTCTGTTTTTAAATAGTTTCCATCGAAGGGGCAAAGTTAAAGAAATCAACATTTATTGAAAAATGGAATCACTTTCAACATTCAAAACATATTATTACACAACGAAATATTCAGGCTCAATAATACCTACTTGTGTTAAATTCCGCCAAATCATAGATGGTTAGTCCTGACGGCGCGCTCAACAAACTCTCCACTGACGCCCTCGCCCTCACGCACAAACAATACACGTGTACCGTCGCCGAGCACACAGACATAGGCTACCTGCAGTTGAAATTTGCATACTCGGCACGGCAGCCAATCAGAAGCCTGCTTCTTTCTTCCGGACTTTCGCAAGCGTTATAAAGTCATGCAATTGCATGTCGTTTTCCAAAATAGATGCACAGAACCTCAGCCCAGAAGAAAGATTCAAAAGAAGCTAACAACATATGTGACGCTACAAAACGTAAATTTACATTAAACCGTGACTGTAAAGTGTACGTGAGACTTCTGAAAGGGGCTTAGTGGCTCGTAGAAACAATGCAAACAGTCGACTACTACAGCAAAATCTACAGCCATGCAGCCATGCACATTTCCCGTAAATTAAGCAAGGTAGCATTTCTAGTAGGTACATTCTTGATTTTAAAAAACTTTTTACTTTAGGACAATGTTTTTTAATGTGATTTCTTGTCTCATTGTGCTTCAAGTTGCGAAAAATGGGCCAGGCAACTTTTCAGTTATCTGCCCTGTTGTTCGCTCACTTTTTGTCATGAGTTTTAGACACTCTTTGTACTATAATTTGGGAAAGTTCGGCGGGCCGAATTAAAAAGCCTAACGGGCCGTATGTGGCCCGCGGGCCGTAGTTTGCCCATGTCTGATCTAGAGGCTCAATTAGGAACAGCAAATTAGGACCGTATTTTCCAGTGTATAAGGCGCACTGGAGTATAAGGCGCACCTTCAAAAATGAAAAGTAATTGTTAAAACAGTACATACATTTGTACAAAGAGTACATACATGCCATTTAAAAAAAGTTTTCCAAATACAAGGCACACCACATTATAAGGCGCTACAGTTGAGGCTGGGGTTCCGCACTACTTTTCTACAGGAGGGTAATGGACTCGGTGGGTGCTGACAGTAGTTGTGAGACTTGTTGTGGCTCAATATTCTTTCACATATAAGGCGCATCTGCGTATAAGGTACAGGGTCATCTTTCGAAGAAAATTAAGGCTTTTTGGTGCGTCTTATACCAGTGTTTGAAATAACGTCTGCCCGGAGGCCCGAGACTTACAACTTTTACGTCGGGCATACAACTTTCAAAATGTCTCAGCCCGGGTGGCCGACAACTTCTTCAAGGAAAAAAAAAGATTATTTTCAAATCAAAACGTTTGTTTTATTCAATAAAGCAAAAGCTACGAGCAAACCGCTACAACCATGTGGACTCCTCTTTCTAAGCGCCTTTCAAGATTCTCAAGTACACTTTACAGTCACGGTATAGTCCGAAGCACGAAACAAATTGCCAAACGAACGTGGCATTTTGCATACTCGGCACGGCAGCCAATTAGAAGACTGTTTCGTACTTGAGAGTTATGAAAGGCACTTAGAAAAAGGAGTCCACGTGGCTTTTAGGAGACAACAACGCAAACATTGCATTGTGCACCATGACAAACGACAACTGGAGCAAAATCTTCAGCAAGGGATATTTACTATAAATTAAGCAAGGGAGCATTTGTGGGAGGTACTTCCTTAATTTAAAAAAATCCTTTATACTTCGCAACAATGTTTTTTTTTCCTTTTTTTTTCGATTAGTCGTCTTCTTGTGTTTCAAGTTTTGAAAATGGGGAAGGCAACTTTTCAGAGTTGTCTGCCCTCATGTCTGCTAATTTTTTGTCATGAGCTTCAGACACTGCTTATACACCGGAAAATCCGATAATACATTGGGTAGTCGCGCTGTTACCTGTGGTGCTAAGTGCTGCCATCTACAGACTCAGGAAAAGCAAATCAGTATACTGTATGTGTAATTGGCTGAATTAGCCCTCCAATTTTCTAAAATTGTGATTTTTCTACAATAAAAAAAATCTAAAATGGCGACAATCAACAAAAAATACCGTTCAACTCTTACAAAACGGAGAGTGTTAAAAAAAGTGAAGTTAAGCGAATAATCTATTTCAATTTTCAATGTCAATTCAATTTTGATACGCATGTCTCAAATGAACCAAATACATGCTTAAGATTGCTGAAATAAAAAACAAAAACGTTTCACACAGAATGGCTCGCTGAAATTCTTTAAATTAATTGCTGTTGGATGTAAAGAATGTCCGCCAAGGTTGACCCCCCCCCCCCCACTATACTTTTAAAACACCAAATCTGGCCCCCTTTGCAAAAATTTTACACACCACTGCCATAGGATTTTACAAGTTGCCCACTACCTAGAAAAATTGTCGGAATATGACCATATATGTACAGTATATATAGGGCACAATCCAAATTATGGCACATAGACAAATTTCCCCATTGTGGGACTATTAAAGGGTTTTCGATTCTGATAGACCTCTTAGGGTCCCTAGTTTCAGAACCACTCCTCTAATTACACTATGAAAGGTGGAGAGAAAAAATGGCTGATAATTGTGTTTTTCTTCATTTACCAAATACTTTTCAAAAGCATTCACTGATGAGACTTCTTCTCCCACTCCAGTGCTCAACCACATGTGGAATTGGTGCAATATGGAGAAAGGTCACATGCAGTTCCCAAAAGGACGAAGACTGTGCTGGCACCAAGAAACCTGAGCCTGCTCGCACTTGTCATCTTCAGCCGTGTGCAACCTGGCAAAGTAGCAGCTGGAGCAAGGTAACAACCATTGAAGAGACATGCAGTCGACAGTGAGAGAGTTTCAACTTTGATAGTTACAAGGCAGAGTGTACACTGCAAGGTTAAAATATCCCATCAATCAATACTATACATAAAATAAGGTATATTTTGTGTAGACGTACGGCTTAGAAAATTAGAAAGTAGAAAATTATGTTTTATGGGGACCTGGGAACGGATTATTCTCATTTTAATGGTTTCCTATGGGAAATTAATTTTTGGGATACACACTTTTCACCTGACTCTGTCTGTGAACCAATTAAGTTCATAAGCCAAGGTATTACTGCATTGTGTTGTCCACAGTGTCCAGATAACTGTGCAGTGGTGGCAAAGCGGTACCGGGATGTCCAATGTGTTGATTCCCAGAATCAGCGTCCTCTTAGGCCGTTCCATTGTCAGGCGGTGTCAAGCAAACCTGTCACTACTTTGACATGTCCCCACAAGGCCTGTGTGGACTGGAGGGTGTCACCATGGGGACCCGTATGTGTTTTTTGCTGTATCACTCGTTGGAGTCGCTTGCTCGATTTAAAACGTCATGAATATATCGCTCTACCTTAGTGCTCTGGAAGCTGTGGTGAAGGAATACGTGAACGGTTGGTGTACTGTCCAGTGCCTCAAGGTTGCGGTGCTACGCCGAGGCCAAACAGCACAGAGGCATGCAGCTTGAAACCTTGCACCAACTGGACGGCAGAGGAGTGGGAGCAGGTTTGTGATAGATGATCAACTACAACACTGGTGTCAAAGTCAAGGCCCGGGGGCCAAATATGGCCCGGCATATCATTTTATTCGGTCCACGAATGCAAATCAAGCATGTCAAGTGCCATGATGCCTACTAAAGTCCGAACCAAAATTAGAATTGTCCAATTTAAACCACAATAACAAAAGTCATTATTTTTTACTTCAAATTTGAAAACTAGTCATCCCGCATGCCGCAATTAGTATCATATTACCTTGAAATGCTAAAAAAAGCCACGTTTAGTATCTTTGATTGTCACGTTTAAGCCGAAAGCAAAAGAAGATAATCACATTTTTAAAAATATCATTCTGTCAGAGTAATTAAGAAGACGAGTCAGGATTTCAAAATAAGAGCTCAGCCAATTTGGATGTTATTGTTGTTTTAATGCCTGACAGAAATTCAAACCACTCTCTAAACAACGAAAACATCAAGAATTGCTATACTTTTATTTTGATGCATAACATATAAGCTTTTATAGCCCGCCAATGACTTTATTGTTATTTCTTTTTTACTCTCGTCTTTTGATTTATATGGCTATTGAGCTGTCTAGCTAGATCGCTATCTGGCTATCTCGCTAGTTACCTGGCTAGCTAGCCATTTGCTATCTATTAGCTGGCTATCTCGCTAGCTATATATTAGCTATCTAGCTAGCTATTGGCTATCTATTTGCCTCGCTATCTAGCTGGCTAGATATTACCTATATATTAGCTAGCTTTCTATCGATTTGAGTTACTTCTGGGTTGAGTGAACGCTGCTCACCCATAGAAAAACTTATCCTGTGACTGTAAAGTTACCTTGAGCGTTTTGAAAGGCGCTTATAAATGAAATGTATTATTATTATTATTATTATTATTATTATTATTATTATTATTATTATTATTATTATTATTATTATTATTATTATTATTTATTAACTTATTCACTGCCATTGAAAATATGACAGAGCGCCACTCCCAAATTTGTTCAGGTTTTGTTTTTTCATGCTTGGGTGCCAATAAAGCGCTGGTCAGACCTCTGTCAATGTTTTTTCACTTCCACGAGGGGGCAGCATTTGTAAAAAAATGACTTTGACACCCTTGAACAACCAGCAGTTATATGAAGTAAGAAAGTAGAAATTCTTGGTTAACGTATTTCTGTTTTTACTTTACTAAAGTTGAGTTTTGTTTTTGTTTTTTTGTGTTTTTTAATGGTTTCCCATAGGAAACCATTAAACGTCTCTTTTCAAGCTTTCGACAGAAATAACCCCAGCAGTCCCACAAATATAAATATACAAGTCAGGAGGTTCTTTTTTTTTAGTTACCTGTAAGCTAGCTAACAATTTTATTTGTTAGACAACCACAATGCTAACAAAGGTATCATCAAGTTATTTTTTTATAGCATAAAAGCCTAGCCAGCACTTTTTAAACAAGTTGCAATGTTTTTTTTTCTTTCCCTTGGTCTTTGAGTACGATGTAAATAATAAGAGAGGGTAACATATGTTCCACACGTCTGCGTATACGCCGCATATTTAACAAATGGCCCATTTCAAAACAATTTTCATCTATAGGGCACACCATGTTATCAGGCACATAGAATAGAAGCTACGATAGTGACTGCAGTTGCATTATGCATCCACTAGATCAGGGGTGTCCAAAGTCAGTCCTCGAGGGCCGCTGTCCTGCCTGTTTTCCAGCTCTCCCAGGAGCAACACACCTGATTCAAATGATCAGCTCATCAGCCAGCTCTGAAGCAGCATCAAAATGGTCCTGATGATTTGAATCAGGTGCGTTGCTCCTGGGAGAGCTGGAAAACAGGCAGGACGGCGGCCCTCGAGGACCGACTTTGGACACCCCTGCACTAGATGTTGATGTGCTAAAGAGAATACAATACAATACAGCTTTATTTATATAGAGATTTCTCAACTGCTGCGACTGTAACAGTGCATTACAGAAAATTTTAAATATGACGTCCAAGAAATCAGAATATTGATCCATATATATAAGGCGCGTCTACTTTTCTACTTTTGCACTGAAAGTACATTTCAGCCTTAAATCCTTTTTACATTTTTATGTCAATATTTGTGCTTTTACTCAAGTAGCGGGTGTAAGTTAGATTTACCAATCTAAAAAGTATGTTCTGACAGTGCTCCGTGAGCTGCGGAGGTGGTCAGCAGCAACGTGACGTCATCTGTGTGAATGTTGAGGATTCTGGAGTCATGCCAGACAATCTGTGCGAGAAGCAATCCAAACCAGAAGCACTCAGGCAGTGCAATATGCAAGAATGTCGGACTACTACAGGTTTGTTCCACAACTTTTTCTTCTCGACTTTTGGCTGTGAATAATCCTCGTTTCTTTTTAGGTCCAGTGTGCAAGAAGAACACAATGTCCTCTCGCTTCTGTGACAAGCTGAAACTGCTGGGCCGATGTTCTCTCAGGTCTGTGCAAAAACAGTGTTGTAGCACCTGCAGGTCATAAACCCTCTCTTGCTGGACCTCCCTTACTGGACTATACATGAAACTGGTCAGCAGCAAGTAACATTGAACATTTGAAATCCACCTGCACCTTTAAAGGACAACCGACGTCTCCGGACAAGTTGTGTCCATAATTTGTAAAATGGCTTCAAATGACTTCTACTGGGCGTATTTTAATAAGATTCCACCGCATATAGCTATATTTTACGTTTTAAGACTCGCTCTGAACATTCAGGAAGTCTTGTTTTTGAATTGGTGACGAGTCCTCACGTGACGTCAGAAAAGGACCGCCTCCTGACCGTAAAAAAGACGCATTGTAGTGTCTGTCCATCACGTCAATGTATTTTGCTGTACTGTTTTTTTGAAACCCTTGTGTTACATCCAAAAGCCGCCAGCAGAGGGAGTCAAGCTCCATGGAAGGAATGTATCAGCCTGTGGAAACGGGCTGATTCATTCCTCACTGCCATTTTATTGCCTCTTTTTGGGTGAGACATTGCCCCCGCCCGTTTGCCTCAAAATGACACGCAATAAATTCTTTAATCGATTGCAAACATGTATGCTTTCCTCTTCAGAACTATTTGAATCATATTCATAACTGGATGTGTAACAAGAAAGCATATTATCCGAATCTGAAGCCATTGTTTTTATTCTCCAGCAATGCAAGACGTCTTGGCGTGACGTCGCGAACTGGGGGCGGGACTTTCTGAAAATGCCCAATTCGCAGCTCAATTTTTTGCAGATTTTGGACACTTTAAGTCATTTTTATTGGTGTTTTGCATTTGACTAAAAATATCATACTGCGTGTTTTGGGTATTTTAGATGCTATAAAACGTTTTTCTAGTGTCAGTTAAAAAACAAAAAAGTGACGTCGGTTGTCCGTTAAAGTCCAACACCATAAGCTGACGTTCAGTTTGAATGGATATGGAATCAAAATTCCCATAAGAAATCATGTAAATCGGAATGCTAACTGAGGTGAGCTCGGTGGGGTGGTTTAAAATGTTAAAATTGATCAGAAAATTGAAATAATAAAGCTTCACTAATCCATGCCTCTCGTTCCCACACATGAACATTCATTGATGTTATTTTAATTCAGCATACAAAATCATGCAAATTTTATTGTTTAAATCGGGCTACATATATTGAAATGTTTAACTCATCCACTGCCAGACGATGAGCAAAAATGTGTCCACTCCAGTGCCAGGATTTTTGTCATTAACACTCAAATTCCAGGACCCACAGAATATTGAGTTTTAGGACTACTGCACAGAAACGTTCAATACAGTATTAAAAACCTTAGACTCTCTTCTTACATCAGAAAAAAAAAAAAAATTCCTAAGTTATATGGTTCTGGAGTTATGCGAGCTTGAAATGAGGGCGGCAGTCCATAATACAATACATACATATTGATTTATTTAGCACCTTAACAATAGCTGAAGCTGTAACAAAGCACTTTTCAATTCCTGAAAAAAATGGCAGCGAATGAGTTAACACCCTCACCAATTTCTGAATGGCAAATTGACAAAATAACAAGCATGTGTGGCGGTTGATCTCGTGTATGGTGTACACACAAAAAAACGGGACATATTTTGACCAATTCATCAAGGAATGCAGGAGCTGCATTTCGACTTTGACTTGCTGATAAATTAACTGATATAGAGCTACTTTTAAATGCTTGGTCTGAAATACAAAAGACATTTTATATTTGAAACTGGTACAGTGATACCTTGGCTTACAAACTTAAATGGTTCCCAGACAGAGTGGCGAAAAGTGCGTATCACAAAAATTAATTTCCCATAGAAAAAACATTAAAATGAGAATAATCCATCCCCAGGTCCCCATAAAACATAATTTTCTACTTTCTAATTTGCTAAGCCTTAAAACTACACAAAATATACCTTATTTTATGTATAATAAATGTGCTATGGTCTTATAATTAAAGAACTGAACTGTACTGTATGATAAGGTCGTTTTATTTACCTTTGTGATGGTCATTGATGGCCGGTTTCATCAGCATTAAACACTTGATGAGGGTAACCTTCTTCTTTCACCATCTTGAGGAATGATCCTTTGTAGGAGCTTTCTCTGCGAGCATTTTATCTCGTTCCTCGTCAATTGTGTTCTGTTTGGCTGTGTTGATAGCTTTTTGCATCAAGTGTACAGATGGCTTGTGCGGGTTGTTTGTGGAGCCTGATTGATGGCATATTTTAACCTTGCAGTCTACACTCTACCTTTGAACTATCAAAGTTGAAACTCTCACTGTTAATGTTTAAACCACCTTCCCTCACTGCTGAGTTCTTGACCAATCACGTGGCTTTAACCAAAGACTGGGGGCGGGGAATAGAGGACAAAAACAGTCGGCTACCATTTTCTTTTTGGAGAACGGTTTTACTCTCTCTCTATCTGTAAACTCCATCCCCCCTCACTTCTGCGTTCTTGACCAATCACGTGGCTTTAACCGAAGACTGGGGGCGGGGAATAGAGGACAAAAACAGTCGTCTGCCATTTTCTTGTTAGGAGAACAGGCTCGTTCACGAACGACACATCACTCATTGTGGCAGCTCTGTGTGTATCCCGAAATACAGTTCGTATGCCAAGGTAAAATTTTCAGAAATTTAACGTTCGTAATCCGAAAAGGTCGTAAACCAAGGGGTTCGTAAACCGAGGTATCACTGTACGAGCAAAAATGTACATTATGATATTTGTAACTTTTTTTTTATATTGTTAATAGTGACAATGGGCTCATTTAGTATGATTGTGTGTGGGTTGGCACTGTATGTGAGGGGTTGGGGGTGGTTCAACTGCACTTCTTGTTAAGTGACCTGCAGAACTGAGGTTCTCCTCTGGCGTGAAATTGACCAATGACAAAAGAGGCGTTGCGGGTCATCCCTCTCAGGTCCCTCCAAGCATGGCTTTGTTTTTGTTTGTATGATCGTGTACATACTAATGTCATGGCAGTTGGTTCCACAGCAATAAATGTGACCATTAAAGACTTCAGGTGCTTTTTGTCGTCTGTGACTTGGAAGGCATTTTGTTGCCTGATATGCTGCGGTATGTGTAACAACAGCCGGAGCAGCAGTGAGCTCAAATTCGGGGATGGGGTTTCATCTGGCCCACTTTTCTCCTTCCCGCTTCCTCTGCGCCAGATTACAGGACCCAACTGCTGTCATTCAAGCCAGACACCAAGATTTAGTCAGCAATAATGGAAGGAGAAACACAATACTTTGTGTTTGTGTGTGCAAGGCTGTGCGTGTGCGCGTGTACAATTGCGTTTGCGTGTTACCATGATGAAGCAAGTACTCATTTGCATCACATAACAGCAGCTCTTGTAACCAAGTAATGCATCATCCGATTGTGATTGCGCAATAAGTGTTGAAAAACAAAAGAATAATAAAAAAAATGTCTTTAACTCATCCTGTGCCAGACGATGTGCACAAATGTGTCTACCCCAGTGCCAGGGTTTTTGTCATTGTCACTCGAATTCCAGGAGCCACCGAATATTGAGTTTGAGGACTACATAAACATTCAATGATGCGTAAGAAACCTTCGACTAGCTCCTTTCAGAAAGAAAGAGTTTATTCCTAAATTATATAGGTCTGGAGTTATATGAGCTTGAAATGAGGTCGGCTGTCCAAATACAATGCTATACATCCATATTGGTTTATATATCACTTTACCAGCAGCTGAAGCTGGAACACAGCACTAACATGGGAAAAAAAGTTGCCCCCTTATGGAAGGGAAAAAAATTGCCAGAGGCCATGGCCAGCGCTTTATGGACACCCAAACAAGAAAAAACAAAACCCAAATTCAGGAATGGCGCGCTCTACGTCATACTTCCAATTCCCAAATACATTTTGGAATGAGTTAATATTCCCACAATGGGGAAATTTGCAAAATGTTATTGTATTGGAATATACAGATCTGGTAGGCCAGTGGTTAGCGTATTGAGCTCACAGTACTGGGTTTGAGTCCAGCTTTGGCCTTTCTGTGTGGAGTTTGCATGTTTTCTGTGTCTGTGTGGGTTTTTTTTCGGGTACTCCGGGTTCCGTTCCACATTCCAAAAGCAGACATGGAAGGCTGATTGAACACAAAATTTTCCCGAGGTGATTATGAGCGTGGATGGTTGTTCATCTGTGTGCGCAATGCTCGGCTGGCAACCAGTTCAGGGTGTCCTCCACCTATTGCCCGAAGACGGCCGGGATCGGTTTCCTTGTGAGGATAAGCAAATTCAAAAATTCATGGATGAATACATCTAACCTTTGTCTAAGGACAGACATGCTATGGATCTCATTTTTGGTAAAACATTTCCACACACTTGCCGTATCCATACGGCCATATATTATGTTGACGTCAGTGTCGTAAATTTAAGAATGCCATAATAATGTCAACCACAATTTATCCCTACACTGCTTTAGAAAAGTTCCTGCATCGGTTCAATTCAGTTCCTTTCACCAGCTGCCAGCTTATTTTGCATCACAAAGATGAAAGTTACAAAATGTGCACATATATCTTTTGTTTTTCCATAAGGTAGACCTTACTTTTCATAAATTCCAGTAAATGCACATCATGAAACAAGAACAAGTGAACTTTGCATTATACTGTGATATACTTCCTGTTAATGCAGTGCATGACTTTAAATCATATCTTGGCTAATCCAGTATCAAGTTACATAGTACTTACCTGACTAAATGATGAACAGGTCATTGTCGAATGTTCGATTGTTCAAAAACTGAAAATCAGAGTTTTTTTATGATGCTAGACAACTGAAAACTCAAAATCCACTGTCATAAAACTTTTTCAACATTGTAAAGAGAATCAAAATTATATTAGTACGCAAATTGTGCTATTGAAATGAATCGCATGACTTTCGAATTTTGTGTATTGGCAGACTTTGTAAAAATAAGATAACACTACAACGATAGCCCAAATTGCTACACTAGCCAGATGAAGCTCAAGCACCAATGACTTGATCCAGTGTTTGACCTGTAAATAAATTCCTTGGTCCTGTGGAAACTGACACTCAGCAGGGTGCTGTGACGTAAAACTGCCCAGATAACGTGACAAACATTAATTGATTGTTGTAAGGCAGGAAATTGTAACCTTGGAAGTTACCAGACACCCCAACAACATAACACAACGGCTAGTGACACATTAAATATTTACATATAAGAAAAAAATAACAAGGCCTTGGTACGTATAAACTTATGAGATGAGATATCTTTTATTTATCTCACATTGGATAAATTCCTAATTTACGGCAGCAAAGTTATGAGAGCAAAATAATTATCTTATTGTATCTTCAACCGCAATTGCTAACTAAATGAGCAACATTTCCCCCTAAAAACACATATTGGATTATTTTTTTGCTGTTTCTATAATGCGTCAAAATGGCGTCCAAATGCTATGCTATCTCTGAAGCGCAGTTATTTGCGGACGAGTAGCTTGCGTTGGCTAAGAGATTAGATATCCTTTATTCGTTTTGAATTGGATAAATTCCTGATTCACTGCAGCAAAGTTATGTGAGGAAAATAATTTTCTTGTATCTTCATCCGCAATTGCCAACTAAATAAGCGACATTTCCCCCCAAAAAACTCATATTGGATTATTTTTGTGCTGTTTCTATAATGCCTCAAAATGGCATCCAAATGGTATGCTAGCTCTGAAGCGCAGTTATTTGCGGAGGAGTAGCTTGCACTTAATCGTCAACCATCTCAACAGTGATCAGCAAAATGTTGAGAAAGCAGAATGGTGAACTTCCCAAGATGATATGAGGTTAACAGCCATTGCTAATGGAAGAATTTGAATGTAAACTAACTGCTAACAGCTAGCTGCTCAACGCTAGTTATAGTAAGTACCCAACTACAAATAGAGTCGATTTTGACGTTACTCCAGTTCATTTTATATGACCAGTGAAAGTTTCCCACAATTATTCCTTGACTTGTGTTCAAAACTAGCTATAAAAATGATAATGATGAAATCGCCAGGGTACCACATGGTACATATTAGTTGGGGGGTGTTGGGGTATAACTGTGTTGTGGTGTAGCCACTAAATCAGGGGTTACCAAACTTTATGAAACTCAGATTTAGTTGAGTACTGCTTAAAGGACAACCGCCGTAAATTTTTTGTTTCCTAACTGACATCAGAAAAACGTTTTATAGCATCTAAAATACCCAAAACGCGCAGTATGATATTTTTATTCAAATGCACAACACCAATAAAAATGACTTAAAATGTCCAAAATCTGAAAAAAATTGAGCTGCGAATTGGGCATTTTCAGAAAGTCCCGCCCCCAGTTCGTGATGTCACGCCAAGACGTCTTGCATTGTTGGAGAATCAAAACAATGGGTTCAGATTCGGAGAATATGCTTTCTTGTGACACATCCAGTTATGAATATCATTCAAATAGTTCTGAAGAGGAAAGCATACATGTTTGCAATCGATTAAAGAATTTAGCCCATGCCATTTTGAGGCAACATTGGGGGGAAATGTCTCACCCAAAAAGAGGCAGGAAATGGCCACCGAGCTCCTGTGAGGAATGAATCAGCCCGTTTCCACAGGCTGATAAATTCCTTCCATGGAGCTTGGATGCCCTCTTCTGGCTCTTTCTGGTGCAACACGAGGTTTTCAGACCAAACAAGCATTGACGTGATGGAAGGGCTGCTACAATGTGTCCTTTTTTCGGTCAGGGGCGTTCCTTCAGTGACGTCACGTCCGGACTCGTCACCAACTCAAAAACAAGACTTCCGGAATATTCAGCGCAAGTCTTAAAACGTAAAATATAGCTATATGCGGTGGAATCTTTGTAAAATACGCTTAGTAGAAGTCATTTGAAGCCATTTTACAAATTATGGACACAACTTGTCCGGAGATGTCAGTTGTCCTTTAAAGTACTCAGACCAACAAATTTAATGGACACTCTTGCCATACTGTTGCACTTCTCGTGATCGTCAGAGCTATAATAATTTAATTTTTCATTTTAGATTGTTCTTATTTCCTTCTAAATGTATAAAAAAAAGTTCAGTTTGTTTTGAAGCAGATGTGTCAGTTTTTCTGAATTGTTATCTTTCAAAGAATGCTGTTGTATTATTATTTTTATTAGTTTTATTTTTAGTTTTTTTTAATCTATAGATTGTTTATTGAATACAATCTAAGAAAAAAAGGTCAGAACGTGTCGTGAAGTAAACTCCAATTCTAAAAAAAACAATCGTTTAACCTCCTTTGCTCTGTATGGATGTTCAGCAATTCTGAAATCAATATATCTAAAATGGAAGATGAAAGTTCATCTCTCTCTCTCTCTCTCTCTCTCTCTCTCTCTCTCTCTCTCTCTCTCTCTCTCTCTCTCTCTCTCTCTCTCTCTCTCTCTCTCTCTCTCTCTCTCTCTCATTTTCCGTACCGCTTATTCCTCATTGGATCGCGGGGGTTGCTTTATATCATATATGAAAGTTCATATATGATATAAATTCACAAAGCTGTAATTACAGTACGTATGGACCATACGTACTGGTCATTATAATTAATTTTACGAAATGTAAAATTAGTTTAACTACCAAGTAAGCTAGCTATCATTTAGCCTCCATTTTTGTACTATATTTCTTCTTTTCATTCTTCTCTTCTTTGAATTGATGCCCAATGGCATCATTTTGCCTCTCAATGGTCAGGTTTGGCATTGCGACAGCGACATCTAGTTTGGAACAGGAGAGTTGATTGGAATATCATGACGTTTTGTGTGCGATTTTCTTTTTTGTCTTGTCATATGTAAGGTCTTTAGTTCCGGGAAATAAATCAGTTAACAAGTTAAAAATCACTTTGCGTCTGTGTAACTCACTTTACACCCTCAAATGTGATCTGCAAAAAGCCCTTTTAAACTCAATCCAAGCAGAATATGACATGAATATGTCCGGAACATGTGCGTCCTTTGGAGTAAAAGGTCCAGTGTGGTGGCGCTCATCTGGACCCCATCAGGTTCCATGTCCCCAGGCGATCAGACTAGCATCCCTGTACCAGACCTGCTCCTTTATTAAAGCCTCAGCCTCCTGTGACCCGCGCACACACAGAGTGGGCCTCGGGGTACGCTCACACATGGTTCCCATAGGTCATTTGGCTTGTTTGTGACTTGCGCGTTTGATTCTCTAGCAGACCACATGTGGATTGAGAGTCGAAGAAACACGGCGCAAGGGGCCGTTCCCCACAAAACATCTGCGTAATGATAGCGTACCCAAGGGGAGGGCACAACGCGGAGGGGGCTCGGCAAAAGTCGAGACACACGACGAGAAAGAACAAGGTGAATTTCCACGCTTGAACTCTGTTGTTGTACACCATGTTCAGCACTTTGCAAGTCAATCCCACAGTCCCCTCCAAGCAAGATTTTTTTTCTCACTTGCAATCCGCACATCAAAAAAAGATGTATAATGTCAGCGGTGGTAGAGACCTGGTATGAACACACGGGGCCTTTAAGGCCTTCTCTGCCGGAGCAGACGCTAATCAGAACCATTGACCTACATTCACAGCTTGGATTAATTATATCACGGTAATTAATTTCCAAGAATTTATCATCAGTTCACAGCATGTATCTTGGCCTCCCAGCTTTTAAGACTTATATCGTAAATGCAGAATTTTCTTTTATCCGCTCAGATTTCAGCTTCTATGTGTTGCCACGTAAATGTAATCTCCCCAAAGCCTTTGCAGTGCTTACTGTTAGCGCCAGATTTGACATTTATAATTTAAGAGCATGGAGTGATGGTATCATTTTTCTGTCCTCTGACTGTTTGACCTAACTCGATTGCCATGTTTACCCATTTTTGGTTGGACTAAATATATGAATCGAAAATTTACTAAAGGAGGGCATGATTTCAAAATGTCTTTAAAATTAATGTGTCCTTTTCAGGGAAAAAATGGTCATTGTTTAGATAGGTCAACTTACAAGCTGTGTTGCTGGAAAAAGATTTGGGGGACACTTTCATTGCCTATACAGGGAAGCAGGAGCAAAGAATAGTGCTGCCCATATTCATCTTTGGTGAGTATGATGCATTCTATTTAAAATTCCGATACTTTTGTCATGTTCTTTGGTAAATTTGCATTTTGAACTGCTATATATCGCAGTGTAGAGGTCTAGAATGATTTGGAGGTTTTGTCCTGGAAAATAAAGGTAACAGTACTTTTTTATGATGGTCTTTTCTCTTCTTTATCTAATAATTTTGTACATGATTTTGCCATGTGATGTTGTAAAGTATCTGCGGAAGTCACTGCCCACAAACGGATTACGGACTTCATGTGATGAGATTCCAAGTTTTATGAATTTATAACCTGGTCCAATAAAGGTGAACAACAATATGAATAAACTTGACTAGGGTAGAAATGATAACATTTATAGTATATTCCAGTGGCGGGCTGTGGATTTCATCGCAAGGTCTTCAGTAGTGCTATGTCTCAATCAACACACAGCTGCGAGTGTGGTGTGATGTACTACATGTCCACTAGAGGGTGCTGTTGGGCAGAAACGATAATGTAAGAAATACTGTCATTAAATAGTTGGAATTTTTATGTGGATTCATGATAACCTCATAAAATTTCAATACAGTGGTACCTCGGTTCTCGAACACCTCAATGTTCGAACAAATCGGTGTTCGAACAAAATATTCGAGATGCTTCGGCGTTCGAACATCAATCGGTGTTCGAATGCCAATACGACGCGTGAGTGCGTACGCGAGGCTGGGGAGCTGAGCGGCGCACGGGTGTATCGCTCTGTTCGTGACCAACTGTTGTCGCTAGCGGACGTGCTGCGTTTTGCTCTAGCGTTTAACTTGCAAGTGACAGGAGCAAAGAGGTGGTTTCGGTGTTCGAAAAAATCGCTTTTCGAACAGGGTCCTGGAACGAATTATGGTCGAGAACCGAGGTACCACTGTATTAATTGCTATTTTTGCTAGCTTCTGAGCTGTCCAACCTTTCTGAATGATGTCCATCTATTCTTGAAAATAAAAGCCATTTTCCATCTTGAAAATGGCTTTAACAGTATATTTGCAAACAAATCCATATCTTCTCCTCCTCCTGCCATTGTGGGTTGACAAGATCGCTATTAAATCAACCAGACAATATATTTGCTTATGCAGCTTGCTACAGATACACTGTGCTAGCTCCGGCCAGTATGCTCTTATCACTACTGGCTAATGATGATTGGCTAGTGACTTGCCAATCATGTGACTATCTTAGTTTGCGAAAATGCTCACGTTTCCAGTGCCTTTCAGCAGGCTTTGAGTTGCCAACTTGAAATCTGATTGGTTAGAGCAAGTGTCTGAAACTCATGACAAAAAGTTACCGGACACCAACTCTGAAAAGTTGCCTGCCCAGCCATAAAGTTGCCTGCCCCATTTTTCACAACTTGAAACACAATACGACGACTAATCGCAAAAACAACAACATTGTTGCAGAGTATTAAGGATTGATAATCAGAATATATAACAGAAACACTTTAAAATGTGCCGACCACAAATGCTCCCTTGCTTAATTTATTGTAAATATCACTTGCTGATGATTATGCTCCAGTTGTCGTTTGTCGATACACTGTTCGGCATGTTGCACAATGCAATATTTGCATGTCGTCGTCTGCTACAAGCCACGTGAACTCCTCTTTTCACAATGCTTTTAATGTAAGTTTACGTTTTGTAGCGTCATACATTTTGTTAGCCTCTTTTGAATCTTTCTTTTGGGGTTGAGGTTTTGGCTTGATTCCTAACCACCATTTTTCTTGTGTTCTCTGTGCGTCTACTTTGTAAAATGATATGCAAATGCACCCGGAAGCACGAAGTTATTCGATGCAGGCTTCTGATTCGATGCCGAGTTTGTAAATTGCCAAACAAACCAAAATTCAGAAATTTCGAAATCAGAATAAAGCAATCGTTTGATTTGAAAAAAAAATTGTTTGTTTTATTTTCTTGAAAAAGTTGTCGGCCACCCGAGCGGAGACGTTCTGTAAGATGTACGACTGACGTAAAAGTTGCACACCCCGGGCGTCCGGGCAATAGTTGTATGAGACACTGGCTCAAGCAACAGTTTCATCGACATTTATTTTTCCGCTCCAGGGCCCGCAGAACTGATTGAGAAGGCGTCCAGATATATTTCTGACCTTGGTAAAAAATGATGACTGAAATGTGATTGGTTAAATGCTTAAATACGAAAACACACATCTGGAAGCAGCACAACAGGGAAAAAGCAATGAAAGGAAGCTGAAAGACAATTTGGAATTATTTAAAGGACAACCGACGGCTCCGGAAAAGTTGTGTCCATAATTTGTCAAATCACTTCAAATGACTTCTACTGAGCATATTTGACTACTTAGCTATATTTTACGTTTTAAGATTTGCGCTGAATATTCAGGAAGTCTTGTTTCTGAATTGGTGACGATACCTACCGTGACGTCACGGTAGGTATTCTCACTGACCGAGATAGCGACACACAATGCATTTTACAGTACAGTACTTTACTTTGTTTGGTCTGAAAACTTCGTGTTGATCTGTGTTGATGGCGAAAAAGGAAAACACATAAATAACGCGATGGTGAATCGTTGTGTGTTGCACCAAGACTACTATTTGATACGAGCTGACACAAATTCCCAGCAGACAAATCAGCTCATTTCCAACGGAGCTTGGGCGCCATCTTGTGCATTTTCTGGGACGCTACATTGGAGTCCAGACCCCTCAAAATGACACGGAAGGACGTCTTTAATCGATTGCAAACATTTATGCTCCCCTCTTAAGAACTATTTGAATCATATTCATAACTGGAAGAGTAACAAGAAAGCATCTTCCCCGAATCTGAAGCCATTGTTTTGATTCTCGAGCAAGGCAAGACGTCTTGGCGTGACGTCACGAACAAGGGGGCGGGACCTTCTGAAAATGCCCAATTCGCAGCTGGCCATTTCCGTTTTCATTTTGAAGTAGTTTTTGGACACTTTAAGTAATAATTTTTTAAAAGTTTTTCTAATGTCAGTTAAGAAACAAAAAATTGTGTCGGTTGTCACAATTCATGGACCAAATATCATTCACATTAGTCAGATATTTTTAGGCCAGCGGAGAAGGCCTTGCAGGCCCCGACGGTCCACCACTGGTATATTGTATATTTTATACTAAATTTACAACAATAAAAAGCCATCATGTTGCAATTTGATGTTGGTGTATTTCAAGTAAATTAATTTAGTTGACGTGAACTTTTTTTGACCTACATAGGGTTCATGTTATCTATGAAAAAATATATAGCCAGTGGAGGTTGTGTATAAATGCATGCATGCTTTTGTAGATTTTGGTAAAATATTTTGCACTGTGCCTATAACATTTCGGAAACATAATCTATGAATATAGTGCGAAAGAGTCATTAGCCCACTGAATATTCTTACGCATGAACATATCGAGAATGTTCTTGTCATTGGAACAATGTGAAATTAAATCTCCACTCAAGTGTCTAAATTTCTGGGCATTGGACTTTTCATTTTATATCATCATATTTTGGAGTATAAGTTATGATATGCAGCCTGTAGGCCTGGATCAGGAGATTGTGTATTGCCAATTTTTCAGTCGGGGGGGGGTTGCTGAGTTGAGACCATCTCCAGACCCCGCAAATCTCTCTTATATTGCCTTTAGGAGGACAACACACGTGTGCTGACGTGGAGAAGAATTTGCTCCTTGGCCTCTCGAGAAATCCTGCAAAGCTTGTGAGTCTTTTGCGATGGACGGCCTCATCCCAGAGAGGACGACACCCCGATTTGTATATTGATCATTTTGTTTTGAATTTGATAAAAAATGACCCAAAGACACAATGACACCAATACATTGCATCAGAGTTGAGGTAGATCGATAGTTTAGACCATCAATTAGAATTTTGACGCAACCCAAATTGATATTGTCCCTGCTTCCTTCCTTCCACAATGACTGTGGTTATCACAGTGGGACGGGACACTGCTAAGGAAGTGCTGATAAGATTGCTATGTTTGCATCCCCAGATAAAACCGTGGCATGCATAGTCGAGTCCAGACCGCCACTCTCGCCGTACATCGTTGATGGACGTTAAAAGCGGGCAGTAAAAAGTAGGACTTAATGTCGGGAAAGTGAGCAACAGACCAGACGTCGACATTAAAGATACGAGGGTCAGTTCAAATTAGATAAGACTGCCGACACTGGTTTGGTTTATCACACGGGTTGGGTTAAAAATGTCAGCTTGCCATCTGATTTATGTCAGCAAGGTCAACGGGCTGAAAACTTAAACAAGCTTTCAAAGCGTTACAGTTAGCGAGTTGTCTTTTTAGCAGCGGGATTCCCCCTTACTCGCGTCTTAAAACAATATTTTACTGCCTACATCTTAACATGTTTTGTTTCACTCGGGCATAACAGAACGGTTCGGTCCCTGATGACAGATGTCAAATTCAGTCTGCGTCATTCTGTGGGTCCCCCCTTGACATCATTCATTTCAAAACCAATTCTACAATCATAAAAATGTTCATAACCAAATGATCCGCCAATTATGTACGCGATAGAACGTTTCTTCCTTTGCTCTGCTTCTTTGCAGAATGCAGGCCGAGTCGTGCCTTGATGTAACTCTGCCGATATTGATTAACCACAATGTCATCGCTGCCATTTCGATTGGCTAATACAAAGTAGATTTTCATTCTACTCTGTGAGGTTTTCATCCACGGAATAAAACAAGAAAGAAGAAAAACAACACAACATCCTTTGTCCTAGCAAGAATGTGGGAAATGACGAATGGGCTGGCGGTCAACTTCTTGATCCTGCCACATTCCCTCCCACTTTTGATTGGCGCCTGTTGTAAGGGAAAAGAAACAGAGACCAGGCAAAATGAGGCCAGTCAGGATAGAATGAAACCAGAGGTCTGAAGGATTAGCCATTAGCGACTAGCTGTTAGCCGTACGTTTGCTAACAATGCGCTTTTAGTTTTTTAAAGGGTATTACCTAACATTACCATAAACTATCATGGATGACAAATGTGACAAATGACCACACAGTGATGATATCACAGCTTTTTTCATGTACTTTCCAATTAAATTCATCATAGCGTTGCTAAATCAACACATGTAAAAACGATAGCTTGAAGGATGGTACTGAGATCAAACTGTTCCGCGAAACATACTTCCACTTTTGTAATCGACCCAGGAACTGTAAATACAAACTTCCGATTCTTGTAGCAGCTCGGGATAAAGTATCACTTCTCCCAGTCTCAAAAGTTAGACTGTCATGCATATGAGCCAAGAGGCACACACACACACACACACACACACACACACACACACACACACACACACACACACACACACACACACACACACACACACACACACACACACGTGCAAGCAGACACACAGAGAACGCCTGCTCCCATATGTGAGGGAGGGAGTACTCGTACTCAAGTCACCAACAGTCGCACGGCTATGTGCAATACACCATTTTTTTTCGGGTGGTGGGTGTTCAGCTTTCAGGTGAGGACATGGTACTACAATTCCTCACATCCAAGACTTGAAAAAGAGGAAAAGAAAGGCTCAAGTGTTTCCCCCACTGGACAGCTGACTCGTTACCTGGGTGCCTCGGTACTGTGCGACGCTGTGCGGTCATTTTTTTTTTTTTTTTGGGGGGGGGGGGGGGGGGGTCAAGAGAGACAGCAGACAGAGATGAAGAGAAAGGGAGCGATACACGTTAAATGGATTATCTGACACCAGCTTGGATCTGCCGACGTGATTCTTAGGTTTTCAGGGGGGGTTCTCAGAGGAAACTCTACCAAGGTTTGACTGCCCGTGGAGAGTCTGGCTGGTAGCAAGTACACTGAGTGCTCCCCCTTGATTTTAAGACTTCCACCTCTGCATGATTTTTCTTCTCCTAATTTATAGAAGCTCCCTGGACGTAGGACCTTCAGAACATCAACCGAAAGAACAGTTTTGCAGTGTTACGAACAGGTGTCTTACCGGAATACGTATTAAATCAATCCATTTTTTTTTTCGCCTCTAATTGTTTTTCCTTCCAACCAGATCCGCTTGTAACTTGGACTGCAGACTTTTTGGTTTCCCAAAGGTAGAGAACTCAGAGGAATACCGGCTGGAAGAGGATCAGTGAGTAGCTTTTAAGTCAAACATAAAGCAGAAGGGAAATCGGAGGATTTCACACAGGTGCTTCATAATTTGGATTCTGCGGCAGTGGTGGTGGGGGGGAGTTCTGACCCGGCGAGGACTTTGTAAGGCTTCCCTCCCTGCCCTCCCCAGTCTATCTGCGCCCCCAGCAGCATGTCCCAGGCTCTGAGGCTGCCTCGAGTCCTCCACACAGCGCACTACCATGATCAGATGTGCTGCTGGAAGGAGTAAGGCTGCCTTGTCCTACTCCAGGACTGACTTTGGGACTCATTCTTGTTCTGGGACCAGCCACTGGTTGAGGCCCGCCACACTGCTTTCCTCGTGGTCTCTGCCTTTCCTGTTAGCTCTTGTAGCTCTCGCTATCTCCCTCCCCGGAGCAGCCTGCCATCAGCTCAGAAAAGACAGACTGAGGCTCACCATACCGTGGAGCCACAGGGCTTTGCGGAACATTTCAGAAAGCGAGGGTGCCTCCAAGCCCGGGGCCACTGGGGGGCCCCCGGGTCGGACCGGGGGACCACAGGGTAGGCACGTGCGCAGTTACAGTCATCTCCAAGGAGACATACGGCGGAGGAAGCTGTTCTCTTTCCAGAAGTTTTTCTTGAGGATCGACAAGAACGGAAGGGTCAATGGAACCAAGAGCAAGGATGACCCTCTCAGTAAGTAAAAATATGATCTGATGTCATCATTTTAGAGTTTTACTGAATACGTATTGCATGTGACCTCAATGTACTGTTGCTCCGAGGGTCTCGGAGCAAACGTGAGTCTATACTACGAGATGCAATTCATTTACATAGTCATTTACTTTCAAACCAGACATCCAACGGGATCTGTCCTGTCCAAACACTCAGCACAAAATTGGTAGCTCTCAAATGACTTTGGAAGGAGTAAAGACAGATAACCTAGTCATTATCAGACGGTCCTCACAGCCCAAAGTAAACGCTGATAACAACCAGCAAGCGACATGGAGGGTGATATGGATGTCAGTCCCGATGGTGCTTTTATAATCTTGCTCCCTCTCTGTGTTTCCCAGTTGAACAAATTACATCCCACAGTCAGAGAGATTTGGTTTCAGAAGAAACTTTCAAGCAATTACGCATATCGGGCTTCTCGATAAGCATTTGCCTATCAGAATCACCGGGTCAATCACACCCTCCCAGTGTGTGTGCTATCTTAAAGCCGCCGACAACGACACATGTGCTTGGCGAGTATTCGCTCACATCTTCTCTTCACGTGCTCTCTTTCTCCTTCTTGAACCAGAGTGAGTTGAGTGTGTGGAACCTTTTTAATGTTCTCCCCGGGGGAATGCTAAACCACACTTTCAATCAAAAGGAGCGAAGATGTCAGAGGGAGATTTTGTTTTGACAAGGTCATGACAGAAGCAACTTTATTTACAGAGCGTATTAAACAGTGATGCCTTTACTGACACATTTGTTGGATGTTTCTCTTAAGTTGTAAAACTTGACATGTGGGGGTGCACGAGCGACTGACTCCATTATATGAATGGTGTGCGCTAATGCGTCTTGAACTTTTGCGGGCATAGAATGTCTCACTGTCGAGATGGACGTGTCACTGTTTAGAAAATAAAAATCAGCAGGTTTTAGCGTGGCTTGTCCATCGGGGAGGGCAACTAAAATGAGCTGACGGGATGAGTTGGAGCTACAACTTCATGAATGGCAAACCTGATCATTGTGATCACATCAAAGCCATGTGTCTTCCACATCAATGGGACTGCCATCAAAAAGCTCTGTCCTGGGGGGGTGTGGGGACACTGTGTGGATTTTGTGCTCTTGTATCAGGTTCACACGGTAAAGGACACCACACAACAGTAGCTTCAGTCTTTGCTCCCTGGGGCCAGACATGATCCCAGGTCTGATGTCTTTTGTCGACTCTGCGCAGTCCCTTGAAGTGACAAAATATCCTGTTTTTGTTCTTATGAGTGGTAGGACAATCTCGCTTGTCGCCGAGCGTAAAAACTTGTCCAAGCAGTTCAAGTATGACGGTGCCTCAGATAGATGTATGAAGGATGTGGGAACGCTGTCTTAGGGTGCTGCCTGTGGCCCAGCGGGGACTGAGCTCAGTATCTTAACGACCTACTATCCAGGCTCCCACAGATTTATAGGGATGCCAGCAAAAAAACTGTCTGGAGCATGTGTTAAGGTTGGTTTGAGATACTATATAGCGCACCGGTGTCAAAGACAAGGCCCAGGGGCCAGTTCTGGCCTGCCACATCATTTTATTTGGCCCGCAAAAGCAAATCAAGCATGTCAAGTTCCATGATGCTAGTCAAAACCAAATTTTCAAATTGTTGTATGAAAACGACAATGTCATTATTCTTGACTTCAGATTTTAAAATTCTGTATTTATTAATTTGTTGTGTGTTCTGTATGTAATATGTGGAGGATATAAAACTTTCTAATGGCTTCCCCAAATTCATAACAGCCCCGGAGAGGAAACCGTAACTACAATGTGGCCCGCGGCAAAAAAAAACAAAACAAAAACACCCATCATACAATAGAGCAAGCTTTTTTTATTTATTTGCTTAGAACATATCTGCAAAAGCATCTCATTAAATATAGATTATATGCTAATGTACAAAGCCAAGTGTTTTTTTTTACCAGAGCACTTGCTACTTCCTTTACCTTATACAACGGTACCTCTTCACATGAACATCTCCATGTGAAATTTTCAAGTTACAAAACGCCTCAAAAGGTAATTGTTGCTTCTTGTTATGAAATTAATTTCAAAATACGAAAAGTAAAAAATACAACGTGGGTGATTATTGAGACTCCCAATTTCATGTACGCAACATGATTATAGCAGGTCTGTGATTGGCTGATCCTTAGCATTATCCTGGCATCCCATTGGCTAAGAGGGACCTCTGCCGGATGTGTCGAAGTGTGTATGTATAGTTAGATAGCGATGTGTTTATTCCGCATCTTCCTCGTTCGCCCCTCGAGCCACGAGGTGTCACGGTAGTTTTATGTAAACGACAATCATTCAGAAAAAAAGTATTCACCAGTCAGGCGATCATTTTCTTAGGATTGTTAAAACCCGACCAGAGCAAACATGGCCGAATCTTTTTTAATAATACAAAACGGCAGTCAAAAACGCCTTCTGAACGAGAACACCAATGAAAGAGGTCAAAAAATGAATAGGACCAAGTTATAGTTAAATGTTTTTTTTTAAATTAAATGCTTTACGCTATTCTTTTTTTTTTACATTATGTTAAACTCTCATTTATTGTGCAACAATGTCATTGTAGCATATATTTATTACAGTTTTCATGCGTTTTTATGTTTCAGAAAATATTAATGTCTTAATTTTGGCCACTTTGAGAACGATATCTTGACTTGCAAAATGTTCTCTTTCAAAATTGTCTTCCAGAAACAATTAATTTAATAAGTAGATAAGATAAGAAAACCTTTATTTGTCTCACAATGAGAAAATTCACAATAATAATAATAAATAATAATAATAATAATAATAATAATAATACATTTAATTTACAAGCGCCTTTCTGAACATCCAAGGAACTTTACAATAAAACAACAATACATAGAACAATGTACAGCAGCAAAATTTGGAGGGAAAAGTAGAAGTAGGGGGAAAAAAGACCCCCACTGCTCTATAAATTGTCTGACTTGGTCGCTTATGGTACAAGCCTGTCAACAAGTGTGCATATGCGTGTCAGACTGTGTTGCCATGCGTGCACTGAGATGCCTGTGGATATGCTGAGTTTGTGCGAGTGTTTTTCTTTTTTCTTCATACACATTTGTCTTCTTTCATCAGAGCCACGGCCTTTTGCATGGGAAAAACAGATGGACCTCTTACTGAGGTGTGGGGGGGGGCGAAAGCGAGAGATGTGTATCTTTTTATTGAAATGAAGCTCATGATGGATATTCAGTCTGTTTAAATACATACAATGTGGTTCTTTTTAAAGTGCCATTCGGAAATATCCAGATTCCCGTGTCAGCATGAAAAGGGCATTTTATTTTGCGGCAGGTGGGGGGATAAAATGTTAAAAATAAAGCGGATAGAGAATGAAGAAGAATGGCAAAACAAGCTGCAAATTGCATGCCTTCTCGTATCTTTATGGAAAAACACTTCCATTCCACAACTAACGCACTATTTGCAGTTGTTGAGCGTATCCAACACATTACCATAGCTATGTTGCTGCGTTCCAAATCCACATAGCTACTTCATTGGGTACATAAGCAGAATCTAATATGATTCAGTACAGGGATTGGGGGTACTGTATTTATTTTGTTAATAAAATATATATTATTATTATTATTATTATTATTATTATTATTAGTAGTAGTAGTAGTAGTAGTAGTATTGTTGTTGTTATTATTTATGTTGTATTTTTTATTACTATATTTCCCAGACCATAACGTGCACCGGCTCATAAGGCGCACCTTCAACAAATGGCATATTTAAAAGCCTTTTCCATGCATAAGGTGCACCGTATTATATGGCGCCCCTTCAACAAATGACCTTAGAAATGTTTTTTTTTTCCATATACAGTGATACCTTGGTTTACGAAGCCCTTGGCTTACAAACTTTTCGGTTTACGAACGTTACATTTATGAAAATTTTACCTTGTCATACAAACTTTACCTTGGCATACGAATTTTTTTCATGCACGGAGCTGCCTCAATGAGTGATGTGTCGCTCACGAATGAGCCCGTTCTTCTAACAACAAAATGGCAGCCGACTGTTTTTGTCCTCTATTCCTCGCCCCGAATCTTCGGTTAAAGCCATGTGATTGGTCAAGAACGCAGCAGTGAGGGGGGGAAGGTTTAAACATTAAAAAGACAAGCAGACGACAGTGAGAGAGTTTCAACTTTGATAGTTCAAAGGCAGAGTGTAGACTGCAAGAATTAAAATATCCCATCAATCAGGCTCCACAAACAACCCGCACAAGCCATCTGTACACTTGATGCAAAAAGCTATCAACCCAGCTAAACAGAACACAATTGATGAGGAACTAGATAAATTTATCGCAGACATAGCACCTACAAGGGATCATTCCTCAAGATTATAAAAGAAGGTTACGTTCCTCATCAAGTGTTTAATGCTGATGAAACCGGCCACTCCATTCCATCAAGCCATCAACGACCATCACAAAGGTAAATAAAACGACTTTATTATAAAATACAGTTTATTTCTTTAATTATAATACCATAGCACATTTATTATACATAAAATAACGTATATTTTGTGTAGTTTAAGGCTTAAAAAATTAGAAAGTAGAAAATTATGTTTCATGGGGACCTGGGAACGGATTATTCTCATTTTAATGGTTTCCTATGGGAATTTAATTTTTGGGATACACACTTTTCACCTGACACACTGTCTAGGAACCAATTAAGTTCGGAAAAGAAAAAACCTTGCCAGAGGCCATGGCCAGCAGTTATCGGCACCCAAGCATGAAAAAACAAAACCCGAACAAATCCGGGAATGACGCTCTATGTCATATTTTCAATTCCCAAATAAATTCGGGAATTGCAGTGAATGAGTTAAAACGGCATTAAGCATCGGTGAAAAATTGCACTTGCAGATCCTTTGTTGCATGACATAAGTCGTACAAAATATTGAAAGCAGGTATCGGGACGATGCGGTATGGTTCTACAATGCTGCAAATTACAATATTTAGTTCTTGAAAATGGATGTAATATGGACCACTGAGGAGAATGTTTGAATCTTGTGGACCCATGTACCCAATACTAAATGTACAGTACATCCACATGTGTTCATAAGGCTTCCCGAGCACCATAATGCACATGCGTGTGAGCCAGAGCGTATACAAGCTGTCTCGCCCCAGCCTCCGGTGGCTGACTTTGATCAGTGATCATTGCACTCTTTTCTAATCCTCCCTCCAACCCCCCTCCCCCTCATTCTCACTGTCATGGCTCTACTATCCTCTGTTCTTTGACTTTTCATCCCTCCCATGTCTACAGAGCAGCCAGACCAGGCCATAGATTGTCTTACATCCTCACTTGGTCCCAGACACCCGATCCCCACACAGAAACTAGCTCCTCTCAGATCTTCAATGGCCGTTGTGTCACAGTCCCCACTGTCGCTTTGCAGCTTCAGACCTCATCGCCCTGAGGTGACACTGTTTGAACTCGAAATTGATACAGTCACGACCTCGTGGACAAGGAGAGAAGCCACCGTGCTTTTTTAAGGGAGGGATTGTTCTTTTGGGACACACCTGCGTGCTCCACTCTTTGCTTCGCGATACAGCTTCCGGCTTCATATCCGGAAAATGGTGTAGGTCTCTCGTGGATGCCGGGGCCTCCAAAAAGCGATTAGGGAGAAGAGTAGCATTGATCAAAGCGTGTCATTCCCTTCCCCTGGGTTGCTTCCACATGCAAGGGTGCAGCGGTTGAAGGAATTACTGAAGTGAGAGAGACTGTCGTGACATCAAACAAATGATGGGAACTTCAGACAGCCACTTCTTGGACATGTGACATTGATTGGCGCTTGTTTCCTGATGGCTAAACATACAACCGGAATCACCACCGTTCCAACCAGAATCTTTTAACAGCGTTCTCACATGCACCGACAGAGAACATTTTAAATGAGTGTGGCCTAACCATTTTGTTGGTTGTCAACCGCTGGTATACTCGACACATTTACCGTCGACGTCATTCACTGTCACTCTGCCGGAGTTGACAAACTCAATTTTCTCATGAACCACTTTGGAGTTACACAGTGGCATGTTCTCCCCGTGTCTGCTTGGCTTTTCTCTGGGTACTCTGGTTTCGTCTCACAATTCAAAAACATACATGACAAGCTGATTGAATATTCTAAAACTGTCCCAAGGTGTGAATGTGAGCGAGGATCGTTGGCGTTCAGTTTTCTTATACAGTATAGTGGAAGAGGGGTCCAGTCATGTGGCACTCTCAAGTTCATGATTTGGCACCATTTTAGACTCAACCACCACCCCACCAAAACAAATAAAGAAATAAGGAAGGAAGGAAGGATGGAAGGGAGGAAGGGAGGGAGGGAGGGAGAAAGAAAGAAAGAAAGAAAGAAAGAAAGAAAGAAAGAAAGAAAGAAAGAAAGAAAGAAAGAAAGAAAGAAAGTAAGGAAGTAAGAAAGGAAGGGGGGGAGAGAGAGAGAGAGAGAGAGAGAGAGAGAGAGAGAGAGAGAGAGAGAGAGAGAGAGAGAGAGGTAAATAGATAGAGACAGAGAGAGGTAAATAGATAGAGACAGAGGTAAATATATAGATATATGGTAGGTAGGTAGGTAGGTAGGTAGGTTGGTAGGTAGGTAGGTAGGTAGGTAGGTAGGTAGGTAGGTAGGTAGGTAGGTAGGTAGGTCATCTTCAACTTGGACATTTTCAGCAATTGTTTTCAAATATTTGTAACGAGAATGGTTGGCATCCAGTTTTCTTATACAGTATAGTGGAAGAGGGGTCCAGTCATGTGGCACTCTCAAGTTCATGATTTGGCACCATTTTAGACTCAGCCACCACCCCACCAAAATAAATAAATAGAAAAAGAGAAAGACAGAGAGAGAGATAGACAGAGAGAGGTAAATAGATAGCGACAGAGGAGAGAGGTAAATATATAGGTAGGTAGGTAGGTAGGTAGATCATCTTTAACTTGGACATTTTCAGCAATTGTTTTCAAATATGTGTACCGTATCATCCCCTCACAGGGTCGTTGAGTACAACGTTCTCATTTTACGGACTGCCGTCAACCTATCCATAAATTGTTGCTGTTATGCATACTCAACTCAACTGTATTTATCGAGCACTTTTAGACAGCCATTGCTGCATATAAAATGTTGTACATAGAGCAACTATCATATATACAGTCCGACAATAAAACAATAAATCAGTAACAAAGAGAGCACTAAGACCTAAATCTGAGTCATGCTAAGTCAAATGGCAAAAAAATATAGGTGGGTTTAAAAGATTGGCAGAGAAGGGGGCTTGCCAAATGTTCACTTGATTTTTTTAACCCCGAGGGGCCCATGAGTGCCCCAATATGTCCTTCCTACGTGCTCATTGCGAGCTCTCTTCTCACATACTGCCAGTAGAGAATGAGACAAGTAGTTTTTGTGGTCAAAGGACATATTGGGAAGTTATATCTCTCTGACCTCTTACAAAGACTACATAGCTGGAGTATAAATTAACCCCACCATCAGCCATTGAGAACCTTGAATTATTTGCGTAGGACTCAGACACCTGACTAAGGAAATGCAATTAAACGAGCCGAAGAGTCTCAGTCGTGTCTACCCATTCGTTTTCAAATTATGCAGCTGAAACCGGTTACACAGTTGTAAATCTTGTTTGCAGTTATAAAACCTTAAATCTCACATCCCATGGTCGCTTGTGTAGGAGTTCCTAAAATCTAGCAGGAATCATACTTTGGGTGATGTGGAAGAAAAGCCTCATTAGCAGCCCATATGGCACAGGTGTCACAAAATGTGCATTGTTCTCTATTGAGATCTGGACCAGGAAAACATTTAAAACATTCACATCCTTTTGCCATTTCAGTGTAGTCTTTTCGGACCGAAAACTGATTCCCATTTTTCTATAGAAACATAGTGAATGGGGGTGCATAATAATAATAATAATAATAATAATAATAATAATAATAATAATAATAATAATAATCATAATCATAATCATAATAATAATAATGTGTTCTTGGGTGATTTGAAAGGCACTTGTAAATTACATGTATAATAATAATAATAATACCTGAGAGTAGGGACCTATCATAGCTGTGTCCGGCGCCACCAGGTCTGGACATTAGGGATATATAAATGGGGCCGATACGACCAGTCAGACTTTAGTTCGCTGACGAAGCCTCTTGGATAGGAGGCGAAACGTCCGAAACCTTCACTTTTGTACAGATGACGACTGAAGAAACCTTCTCATCAATAATAATAATAATAATAATAATAATAATAATAATAATAATAATAATAATAATAATAATCTGCTGTTGTTACTGTTTTCTAGGTATTTTGGAAATCACATCGGTGGACGTGGGAGTGGTGGCTATCAAAGGGCTGAAGAGCAACTACTATCTGGCAATCAGCAGGAGGGGAGAGCTGTATGGAGCGGTGAGTGTCCGGGTCAGAGGTCTCATAGCTATTTTTAGACACATCATGGTGATCTTTAAAAAAAACACAAACATCTTATGTGTTCATCCCGTGCAGTTACAGTTTGTCAAGTGTTTGCACAGGAAAAAGAAGAGAAAACTGTGAAGCCATAAATTGGATCACAGTGTCACAATTTTCAAAGTTCAATGAGTGAACTTTGAGGTCAAACATAACCAGATTTCACACTGGCAATAATGGCGAGTCACTTATGGTACAGTTTGTTGACTTTCACACACGGATGTTGACACACACGGATAATACTAATACTACTACTACTACTACTACTACTACTACTACTACTAATAATAATAATAATAATAATAATAATAATAATAATAATAATAATAATAATAATACATTTCATTTATAAGCGCCTTTCAAAACTGTCAAGGACACTTTACAGTCACAGGATAGTTTTTCTGCGGGTGAGCAGCGGCAGCCACACGCGCCAGCGTTCACTCAACCCGGAAGTAACAAAGTTAAAAAAAACTAAATACCAAATATGACATCAACATTTTCAAAAAGTCATTTTAAACAGCGAGAACAGTGACAATAATGACATCAAGCTATATAAATAAAAATATTTAATATAGTGTATTTTTTACATGAGTAATTCGTTTTTCACATACTTTTACATGATTTTTGGTAGTTAATTAACAACATAAAAAGTATAATGTAGCCATTAAAAAAGACCCTTCCAAGGTTTCTATATATTATTTAAATATATATTAAAATATTTTACACATTTTCAAATAATGAAACAAGTTAATCACTTTTAATATGATATTCTAGTGATAACGACACAAAAGAAACACGTAAAACATATACTGACGTCACTCAATTGACGGCCTGGCTCACCCTAGCTAATAACAACCAGCAACTTCTATTCGCCAATGAAAACGTCACTCACCAGGCTAGGTCCCGCCTTTTAAAGCCACATTCATTCAAAGTCATGCATAAACAGATAACCCTTTTTTTGTGAGGAATTGTTAACCGAAAAAAGAATGAAAGTAGGCTTTTAGTAAATTGTTTATTTTTATTCTCATATTTTTCTTTAAAAAGCAGCTTAAAGGCTACTCCTTTAAAATGGAGGTGTCATAACAAATCATGTTCTGAAATGAATTTTTCAATGTCATGCTAATGATGGTCCTTTTCCTGTTGGCTTTTCCCTTCAGGGGTCGCCACAGTCAATCAATGTCCTCCACCTAACCCGGTTTTGTGCATCCTCTTCTCTCACACCAGCTACAGTCATGTCCTCTTTGACAACATCATGCTAATGATGGTTCAACTGTCTATGTTAGAGGTTTTTTTTTCATACGAATTCTCTACTTCAGATGTGTCCAGCTGTAGATTATGGGGTTGTTGCATGGACAAACCTGACATATTTGCACATAAAACTGTTTTACTTAAGGAGTATGAAATTGACATATGGTGCTTCTGGATTTTTCTAGAGGGAGTTTGGCATTGACTGCACCCTGAAGGAGCGCATTGAGGAAAACGGCTACAACACCTATGCGTCAGCCGAGTGGAAGAACAAGCGACGGCAGATGTTTGTGGGTCTGAACATCCATGGGAGGCCTGTGAGAGGGAAGAGAACACGAAGGAAAAACACGGCCACCCACTTCCTTCCGATCATGGCGTGAGCCCGTCGTCAAATGCGCTGGGGAAAAAAAAGGACAAAATGCAGCACTGGCAAAAAGAGGCATTCCTCACCTGAGGGTGAAGACTCATACTAGGAAATTTTAGAAACGAGGCACTAACACTGACAAAGAACAGAGATCAGATCATGTACTTTATTTGAAAGGGAAGTGTGTGGTTATGTTTGATGTGGCCCAGGATGCAATATTTATCTTATTTCTGTGCCAAAATGGAGCTAAATGGCAAATAGAAACATGACTCGCTCAGCTAATAAGCAAGTGTAGAAGCAGACAAGTGGGTATCCTTTATCATTAAACTCTAGGGGACCCAACAAAGCATTTGATTACTTAATGCCCGTGTGTTTTCTGCACTGTACTGATTTATTTATTTTGTGATTATTTAACTAGAGGGGTACACTGATGTCCTGAGCATTCCTTGGCATTCTTCATTTTTTGTTTGTTTGTTTTTTTTCATAGGATTTCTATCAAGTGGAAATAAAATACTGTTTTTATCCTCCGCATCCCATCTGTTGTGTTCACCGCACACTCTGGACTTGTGAATGTTGGGGTTGCGGTATGTGAGTCCTTATCTGCATGGCTGACAAGGCAACCATTAACGTCTGAGGGCTGGCTAATCCATGTGGCAACCATTGCTCTCATTATCTCCCTAACCGAGCGGAAACATAAAGACAAGACAGGAGGGAGGGAGAACTCTGCATTGATACGGACTGTAGATGCAAGCGGAATTGACTACAGTCTGAAGTCTATGTACGTCTATGATGTACACCAACTTGGAGGCACCTGCTAAAAATATGAATACTGTATCGAAAAACCTGCTTGTCCTTGGATGCTCACTGGTTGCTGCAACATGACCAATGTCTGACCACCCACTTCCCTCAGTCGTCATGCGTGAGCATGCTAATCGGTGACAGATGGCTTGATGGCAGATCAAAAGAGGACATTATGGGACATTAATGCCACAATCGACTGGGCCTCATATCTTCTTGTCTTGGCAAATATCTATTTTAGCTAAGACAAAGGTGCAGGAGTGTGGTTCTCCGGTGTTGTCACTTTAAGACCCGTATTGTCATGTTGCTTTTGCCAACAAGTCAAAACCTATGGAAGAATTGAAGGATGGATGGGTAGATAGATAGACAGATGGATGGATGGATGGATGGATGGATGGATGGATGGATGGATGGATGGATGGATGGATGGATGGATGGATGGATGGATGGATGAGCGGACTGACTAAATGTTAGCGAGAAAGATAGTTAGCTAGCTAGCTAGAGAAGTAGCTCGAAAGGTGGATGGATGGATGGATGGATGGATGATTGGATGGATGATTGGATAGATGAGTGGACTGACTAAATGTTAGCGAGAAAGATAGTTAGCTAGCTAGTTAGAGAGGTAGCTAGAAAGGTGGATATATGGATGGATGGATGGATGGATGGATGGATGGATGGATGGATGGATGGATGGATGGATGGATGGATGGATGGATGGATGGATGGATGAGCAGACTGACCAAATGTTAGCCAGCAAGATAGTTTGCTAGCTAGCTAGAAAGATAGCTAGAAAAGTGGATAGATAGATGGATGGATAGATACATAGATAGATGGAAAGCTAGATAGATAGATGCATAGACATTACATTGTCCTTGTCTGGTGACTTTTTTTTGTTTTTTGTTTGGTTTGTTGGTCCGAGTACTTTAAAGGACAACCGACGCCTTCGGACAAGTTGTGTCCATAATTTGTAAAATGGCTTCAAATGACTTCTACTGAGCGTATTTTACAAAGATTCCACATTGGTCTGAAAACATCGTGTTGCACCAGAAAGAGCCAGAAGACGGCATCCAAGCTCCATGTAAGGAATTTATCAGTCTGTGGAAACGGGCTGATTCATTCCTCACAGGAGCTCGGTGGCCATTTTCTGCCTCTTTGTGGGTGAGACATTTCCCCCAATGTGGCCTCAAAATGGCACTGAATAAATTATTTAATCGATTGCAAACATGTATGCTTTCCTCTTCAGAATTATTTGAATCATATTCATAACTGGAAGTGTAACAAGAAAGCATATTCTCCGAATCTGAAGCCATTGTTTTGATTCACTAGCAATGCAAGACGTCTTGGCGTGACGTCACGAACTGGGGGCGGGACTTTCTGAAAATGCCCAATTCGCAGCTCAATTTTTTGCAGATTTTGGACACTTTAAGTCGTTTTTATTGGTGTTTTGCATTTGACTAAAATATCATACTGCGTGTTTTGGGTATTTTAGATGCTATAAAACGTTTTTCTGATGTCAGTTAAAAAACAAAAAAGTGACGTCGGTTGTCCTTTAAGTAATAAAAAAATCTACAGTGAAATCCCCCACTGGTAATGTAGTTACTGTATCAGACAGTTGGTGTTTCTAAATCCAAGCTAATTTATCCCATGGGTGAAGTCTTTGGCCCCCTGGATAAAATTTAACTATCAAGTAGCCTTGAATTTTCTTTAATTCATTCCTAATGGCTCTTGGTACTATGTAATGAGGCACCAGGGAAATAACCTAATTGGAGCTAATGAATAGCCGCCTTGGAGCGTGGTCCATCAGCAGACACTCTTGTCCACAACCCCTCCTCCACCATTCGCACCAGTGTCGTTTGTCATCGTGTGCATGTGCACTCTCCAGACACTTGAAAGTGTTCAAACTTCCTCCAGGGAGGCTGGCATATGGGGGACAGCAATAAGAGAAAATAGCTATGGCAATCTTTTCTCAAAGTTGGTCCGCACATTCTGGCGCGGGAATACACTGCGGCATAATGCGATCCAGCTTGGGGAAACAAGTGGAAAATGGCTCTAGGCTGAAAACAACTAATGAATACTTATACTGAGAAGTCTGGCACAACACATGTTTGTAGTGGGCCGCTACTGAAATTGCTGCGGCTGGGTGAGAGGCTTCTGAATGTATTCTATCAGGCAACAATGTTTGTTACACTGCATTACAATAGACAGTGTCAGATGTGGAAAACTCTTCGTTTTTCTTAGATTTTCTGCAATAAAACCATTTATACACCAATTTATCCCACAGAGTTAGAAAATACCTGTAATACACCGTGATTGGGGTTCATTCTGACATTTCAAGGTATGTCCAGGCTAAATGCTATAAAAATAACATTTTCCCACCACAAGGTATTGTCCAACTTTTTAAAATGTTTTTATTTTTAGAATTTGCACTAAATTATACCAATGCATCAAAACATTTAATCACATTGTTCATTCATAATTTGGTTTTGTGTTTTTTTTTGTTAATGTGATGTGCATTTTATTCCCACAATGCCACAGTCTAATACCCAATGGCTTTTTGGACAAATGCTACATTTGTAAAATTTAGCCTACAGGTGCATTATAGTTTTTTGCTTTTTTGAATGTTGCTGTGCCGATGACTATTTTGTTTTTGGGAGCCTTTTACTGAGCGAGTTGCTTGTTCTGTAGCCACAAAGGGACTTAAGTCTTCTTGTGCCGGTCCCAAGCACGGATAAATACAGAGGGTTGTGTCAGGAAGGGCGTCCTACGTAAAAAATTGGCCAAAACAAACATGCGGATCAAACCTCTAAAGATGGAGGACACTGATTTTCTGTGGCGACCTCGTGAAGGGAATAGCCGAAAAGAAGAAGAGCCTACAGGTGCATTGAAGCGTATTTGTGAGTATGTGCTCACCCGCAGAAAATAAAATATCTATTCTTATCCTGTGACTGTAAAGTATCCTTAAGGGTTTTGAAAGGTGCTTGTAAATGAAATGTATTATTATTATTATTATTATTATTATTATTATTATTATTATTATTATTATTATTATTATTATTATTATTATTAGGTTCAGATGTACTCCCACTTGTCAACATCTGTCAGGGAGTTCACGTTATGGGCGAATGAAAAGGTTACGTGAGATTGTAAGTCACATTGCTAGTGCTAATGTTTATGAACTAAATTCTCAAACTATTTTTTACATTAAAAATTGACCTTTGAACATTTTATTCCACCAATTATTTTTCTTCCAGTGTACGTTTTAGTTACTGAGCTTCTACTCCACACCAGCAGATGGCAATAACTCGTCGTCTAATATTAAAACAAGAGCTGTGTTGTTGTCTGGAAGCGGCCCAAAAAGTTAATAATGGACTAAACACCAACATGATCTAAAGGTAGAAAGTCGCGATACATAAAAACAACCAGGATTTTTTTCTCTCTGGAAAACGGACTTTATTCATTCTAGATGTTTTCTTCCGAGGACTAAAGCTAAAAAAACAAGCGGGTCATGAACGAGAATTTTAACAGAGCTCCCGGAGCAGGGAGAAGCCGAAATCTTCCAGCAGACGCCGCACTCCCGAGCACTGGTTGGGACAGCGACAGTCCCTTAACGTTTTTGCACCAAAGAGAACCTTTGAGGCAGCCTCGAACACACCACCCAGCTCCCGGGGACTGCAACATTAACACGGCCACTGAAAATGGCGCTGCGGGTGGTAGTGGAGGTAAGGAGCATATGCAGACAGGGGGCTAGTGCTAACTAGCTTTTAACGTTCACGTTCGAATCAATCTTCAACTTGCACCTGTTCTGTTAAGTTATTGTAGGCCAAAGTGCGTCACTTCGATTTAAACATATCAAGATTTATTCTTCTTTTGACTTTCGCTATGTCCAAATGTGCACAAGTCGAAAATAACCGTGTTTTTATTTTGTTGCTTAGGCTATTACGTAGCAGCGTGTAATATAATTTAAATATGTCCTATAAGTAAAATCCTCCAGTACACATAAATATATTAACGTTGTGGCTATTGTCTGTTGTCGTCAGGTGACCAGTATTGCAAAATCGGTCAAGCCAAAGTATTCGAAAATTAAATATCTTAAAAACGCCATTGTTCCCTTACCACGTATTTTTTTTTACATATCTTTAAAAAACTAATCACTTCAATACTATCAGAAAAATGTAAATGTTTTTGTCATTCGTGCCAGAAAAGTTCCAAGACTGGAGTTGCGAAAAATAGATTTAAAACCCGAACTGCCTATCAATGTGGGCCAGACGATCAACTATCACGTCTAGAAAAAGACCCTGTGGCGTTTACTTTGTTCGTTTTAGCAAGAATAAATAAGTTCTTGCTTTAGAACGTGTGGCTGCTTCACCATGACAACACTGAGCATCTGTGAGCATCCTTGCCAGGAAGTGCGAGGCTTTGCTGAAGCAACCTGCCGATTCAAATGTGTTGTCTCTGTGTCATGTGAAATGTACATTTCTCCACTGCGCGACTAATAATGGCTTATCCAACCAATCTTTTGTCAGGCCATTCCTGGAGCTTTTCTGACACTCATCATACATTATATTGCCATCGCATCATTCCCACACAGAGTGAATTATTGCAAGGGATAACCCTTAAAGGGCCTAAACCCCAAAATTCAATGTCTCTGAAAATTTTGACCGCAGTAGTGCATTTGGATGCGAGGGACCGACTAACTTCATTGGACAAATTTGCTTTTTTCCTTTTTGTTGTGACTTTTTTTGGTGGTTGCGGGAGACTGGAATTGATTCATAATAGTTTCTGGAATTTCAATGGGGAAAAATTCTCTGAAGTATTTTAGGTTTCAAGCATGGTCACTGAATGAATTTAACTCATTTCTGAAAGCACCACTGAATTGTGAAGTTATGATTGTAAGTTAAATGTGTCACCAGTCTCCTGTTTTCTGCTTTTAGACAGGAAAAGACAAAGTGCAGGCCAGCACAATATCCACGGCAACAGTCCTTCTGTGTCTCTAGGGTTTAATAATTTGGATTCCTTGGTTGAGTCGTCCAAGCTCTCTGCAAGCGCTCCAGAATTTGTCCCAACCAGTGTGTACCAAAATGACGTAAGCAGCATAACCGGGCCATTCTTATATATTTATGAATTGATTATTTCTTCTTTGAAAACAATGTCAACATGAAGATTCACTTTTTTTTGTCTTTGTCTTATTCAGGTCCAGGCTTTCTATGAGGACAATGGTGATACTTACGGTGCTCCATCCCTAGCTGAGATGGTGCGGGATTTCCTTTGCCACCTGAGCTCCTCACCTGGACTCTTTGAATCAGACATTGAACACATAACAAGCGTGCTTAATTCCTACGTTACTTCAGTGGCGTTGTTGGCAGAACTGGTGGATCTGATTTACACGGAGGTATGGCTCCTTGTATTCTCTGTACAAAGTGCAATCAAAGTGCAAATATTGCAATATTTGATTTCATTTTCTTTTTTTTATTCCAGTCCACCGCCATTCCTAACTTCGCTTACACAGGAGCACGACTTTGTAACCATCTGTCTCATCATCTCACTCTCAGCCCACCCAGCGGGAACTTTCGTCAGCTGCTCTTACAAAAGTAACATTTCTTTCCATGATAATGTGCCGGCCGGTTATACAGGTAACATTCAAGTTACGACCGGCGCGATTTACGACCGCCCGTACTTACGACCATGACTGCCAGACCCTTTTTCCTTTTTTTTTTTAAATCTACACCTGGTACCGCAACGCGCAAGCAGCCGGCAACGTCTACTACAATTTTGGCCAGCCAACATGTCACACAGTCGCACAGCAATCTATTGCGTGACTACACTAAGTACAGTAGTTAGTTATGCAGTACAGATACCATATCGGCACCATCTCCTGTAGTACTGTACACTGCTTTTTTTCCTTCGGCGTCCACCTGAGTCCGAACGCGTGTGTCGGGCCACGTCTTCTGGCCATTAGCAGGGAGAGCGATTTTTCAACAGCTGTATTCTTTACGTAGAAGTGTTTGAACCCACTATATAAAATCTAAATCGATAATATGAAATATGAAATGATAAAAACGACACTAAAAGGTAAGTATAAAATTTATAAATGAACTGTACAGTAAACAGTTTTGTATACTTTACAGGTACAGTTATACAGTAATAAAAATCAAAAATACGAAATATAAAATGATATAAAATGTATCAAGGAACTATAAAAAGGTTGGTATGTAATAGTATTCAATACAAAACATTGGTTAAAAACAACAGATTGACATTCTATACTATCCTGTCATGTAAACATCACGTCGACCATTTTGAATGGATTTCGACTTCCAACCGTTTTGTCGGAACGGAACCCGGTCGTGACTCGGATGTTACCTGCATATATATTTTTTCCTGCTCCACACAACACATCAACAAATCATTGTGTGTTCCAGGTGTCGAAAAGAATTTGAGCTAAGAGATGTGGCCGTGCAAGGAGACCCTGACACGCAAAAAAAGTTCCACGCGTTTGTGCTCTTTCTAGGAGAGCTCTACCTTCATCTAGAGGTATGAAGTCCATGTTTCACTAATTTTCTCACTCTGCAAGTGCAATGACGTCTGTCCACTAATCAATAAACCGTTGTGGCGCATGTGCAAAAAGACATTTCAATCAGTTGTTTTCCTTTTTTAGATAAAGAGCAGCAAAGGAGCTTTAGAACGTGCTAACATCCTCCTCATCGCTTTAAAAGACCTGTTGAACACGCTGCTCTCGAGCCCCGCGGATGCCAACATCATCTGCGCTGTCAAATTGCTCAAGGTTTGACAGCTGTTATGACTCAACTCCTATTGAAAACGATTACCATATTTTGCAGAGTATAAGGTGCCAGCAAAAGTTTTGATTTTCTTCAAAAGATGACCCTGCGCCTTATATGTAGGTGCGCCTTAAAAGTGAAGTACTCTTGAGCCACAACAGGTCTCGCAACTACTGTCAGCAGCTCCCGACTCCATTTCCCCCTGTAGAAGAAGTTGTGTGTAACCCCAGTGTCTACTATAGTGCCTTATAATGTGTTGTGCCTTATATTTGGAAAAGTTGTATCTATTTATATATTATATTTGGAAAATGTTTTTCATTCATTGATGGTGCGCCTTATTAAAAAAGTTTTAAAATACACCATTCGTTGGAGGTGCCCCTTATACTCAGGTGCGCCTTATATCTGGAAAAAGTTTGAAAATACACCATTCGTTGAAGGTGCGCCTTATATATGGAAAACTTTTGAAAATACACCATTTGTTGGAGGTGCACCTTTTTTATGTATGGAAAAAGTTCGCATATACAACTTTCGTTGGAGGTAAGCCTGTACTCCGGTCCGCCTTATATACAGTAAAGTCTCGTTATATCGATATTCTCGGGAGTCGGAAAAAATATCGATATAACCGGACTATCGATATATCCGATCCTGTGGCATGTAAATTTTCTCCTTGCGTTCATAGAAATAGTATCGTAATAAGCAGTACTATCGATATAACCAATATCGATATAACGAGACTTTACTGTATGTAAAAAGTTTGAAAATGCACCATTCATTGGGGCTGTGCCTTATACCGATCCACCTTATACATTGGAAAATACAGATATTTTGCAAATGCGATCATGTTTGGTTTATTTGTTTATTGAACTATTTGAAGCTAACTGGTTCCGCTTTGGATGACGCTTGGAAAGAAAAAGGAGACCCATATATGAAAGAGCTGATCCAAAGGATAGAAACAATTGTCCTGGATGCCACATGCAGTAGGTGTGTTTTGCTTTTAAGCAGCTCAACATGCAACAAATAGCAAAGCAGCGCGACAACGTCTAATTTTCACCTCAGGGATGTCCGACAAATGCTTCTGAAGCTCGTAGAGCTGCGATCCAGTGACTGGGGACGAGTGTCCGCCGCAGCGTCCAGCAGCGCTACACCCGACAATGATCCCAACTACTTCATGGTGAGTGTGATGGATATGATGGACTCCTCTTTCTCTTTTTGTTTATTACTGCATCTGATTTTTTGGACAGAATGAACCCACTTTCTACACTGAGGACGGAACGCCTTTTACAGCAGCAGACCCGGGTAAGGTTATGGTGGAGAAGAAATAACCCGATCTGCACTGCTTTGATGATGATTTTTGCTGCTTTTTTTTATCCTTCCCTCATTTTGTTTCGTCTGTTCAAGTGGACAACAAGTCTTTTTCCTGAAAGTTTTTTGACACAGTTTTGCTTTTGTAGAATATGCTGAGAAATACCAGGAGCTCATGGAAAAACAAGACTATTTCCATGATTTCGGTGGAGAAAACGAAATTGAAAATGATGAGTAAGTCATCTTTCCCATTGAGTTTCTCATGTCACTTGGTCTGCATACCTGTCAACGTATACGTTTTCCCCATACTTTATACATACATTACATTATGATTTCAAATAATGTACGGCATACTACAACTTACGGGAACACTTTTTTAAAAATTGTACACATACATACATACATACATACATACATACATATATGAATGAATTTAACTCATTTCTGAAAGCACCACTGAATTGTGAAGTTATGATTGTAAGTTAAATGTGTCACCAGTCTCCTGTTTTCTGCTTTTAGACAGGAAAAGACAAAGTGCAGGCCAGCACAATATCCACGGCAACAGTCCTTCTGTGTCTCTAGGGTTTAATAATTTGGATTCCTTGGTTGAGTCGTCCAAGCTCTCTGCAAGCGCTCCAGAATTTGTCCCAACCAGTGTGTACCAAAATGACGTAAGCAGCATAACCGGGCCATTCTTATATATTTATGAATTGATTATTTCTTCTTTGAAAACAATGTCAACATGAAGATTCACTTTTTTTTGTCTTTGTCTTATTCAGGTCCAGGCTTTCTATGAGGACAATGGTGATACTTACGGTGCTCCATCCCTGGCTGAGATGGTGCGGGATTTCCTTTGCCACCTGAGCTCCTCACCTGGACTCTTTGAATCAGACATTGAACACATAACAAGCGTGCTTAATTCCTACGTTACTTCAGTGGCGTTGTTGGCAGAACTGGTGGATCTGATTTACACGGAGGTATGGCTCCTTGTATTCTCTGTACAAAGTGCAATCAAAGTGCAAATATTGCAATATTTGATTTCATTTTCTTTTTTTTATTCCAGTCCACCGCCATTCCTAACTTCGCTTACACAGGAGCACGACTTTGTAACCATCTGTCTCATCATCTCACTCTCAGCCCACCCAGCGGGAACTTTCGTCAGCTGCTCTTACAAAAGTAACATTTCTTTCCATGATAATGTGCCGGCCGGTTATACAGGTAACATTCAAGTTACGACCGGCACGATTTACGACCGCCCGTACTTACGACCATGACTGCCAGACCCTTTTTCCTTTTTTTTTTTTTAAATCTACACCTGGTACCGCAACGCGCAAGCAGCCGGCAACGTCTACTACAATTTTGGCCAGCCAACATGTCACACAGTCGCACAGCAATCTATTGCGTGACTACACTAAGTACAGTAGTTAGTTATGCAGTACAGATACCATATCGGCACCATCTCCTGTAGTACTGTACACTGCTTTTTTTCCTTCGGCGTCCACCTGAGTCCGAACGCGTGTGTCGGGCCACGTCTTCTGGCCATTAGCAGGGAGAGCGATTTTTCAACAGCTGTATTCTTTACGTAGAAGTGTTTGAACCCACTATATAAAATCTAAATCGATAATATGAAATATGAAATGATAAAAACGACACTAAAAGGTAAGTATAAAATTTATAAATGAACTGTACAGTAAACAGTTTTGTATACTTTACAGGTACAGTTATACAGTAATAAAAATCAAAAATACGAAATATAAAATGATATAAAATGTATCAAGGAACTATAAAAAGGTTGGTATGTAATAATATTCAATACAAAACATTGGTTAAAAACAACAGATTGACATTCTATACTATCCTGTCATGTAAACATCACGTCGACCATTTTGAATGGATTTCGACTTCCAACCGTTTTGTCGGAACGGAACCCGGTCGTGACTCGGATGTTACCTGCATATATATTTTTTCCTGCTCCACACAACACATCAACAAATCATTGTGTGTTCCAGGTGTCGAAAAGAATTTGAGCTAAGAGATGTGGCCGTGCAAGGAGACCCTGACACGCAAAAAAAGTTCCACGCGTTTGTGCTCTTTCTAGGAGAGCTCTACCTTCATCTAGAGGTATGAAGTCCATGTTTCACTAATTTTCTCACTCTGCAAGTGCAATGACGTCTGTCCACTAATCAATAAACCGTTGTGGCGCATGTGCAAAAAGACATTTCAATCAGTTGTTTTCCTTTTTTAGATAAAGAGCAGCAAAGGAGCTTTAGAACGTGCTAACATCCTCCTCATCGCTTTAAAAGACCTGTTGAACACGCTGCTCTCGAGCCCCGCGGATGCCAACATCATCTGCGCTGTCAAATTGCTCAAGGTTTGACAGCTGTTATGACTCAACTCCTATTGAAAACGATTACCATATTTTGCAGAGTATAAGGTGCCAGCAAAAGTTTTGATTTTCTTCAAAAGATGACCCTGCGCCTTATATGTAGGTGCGCCTTAAAAGTGAAGTACTCTTGAGCCACAACAGGTCTCGCAACTACTGTCAGCAGCTCCCGACTCCATTTCCCCCTGTAGAAGAAGTTGTGTGTAACCCCAGTGTCTACTATAGTGCCTTATAATGTGTTGTGCCTTATATTTGGAAAAGTTGTATCTATTTATATATTATATTTGGAAAATGTTTTTCATTCATTGATGGTGCGCCTTATTAAAAAATTTTTAAAATACACCATTCGTTGGAGGTGCCCCTTATACTCAGGTGCGCCTTATATCTGGAAAAAGTTTGAAAATACACCATTCGTTGAAGGTGCGCCTTATATATGGAAAACTTTTGAAAATACACCATTTGTTGGAGGTGCACCTTTTTTATGTATGGAAAAAGTTCGCATATACAACTTTCGTTGGAGGTAAGCCTGTACTCCGGTCCGCCTTATATACAGTAAAGTCTCGTTATATCGATATTCTCGGGAGTCGGAAAAAATATCGATATAACCGGACTATCGATATATCCGATCCTGTGGCATGTAAATTTTCTCCTTGCGTTCATAGAAATAGTATCGTAATAAGCAGTACTATCGATATAACCAATATCGATATAACGAGACTTTACTGTATGTAAAAAGTTTGAAAATGCACCATTCATTGGGGCTGTGCCTTATACCGATCCACCTTATACATTGGAAAATACAGATATTTTGCAAATGCGATCATGTTTGGTTTATTTGTTTATTGAACTATTTGAAGCTAACTGGTTCCGCTTTGGATGACGCTTGGAAAGAAAAAGGAGACCCATATATGAAAGAGCTGATCCAAAGGATAGAAACAATTGTCCTGGATGCCACATGCAGTAGGTGTGTTTTGCTTTTAAGCAGCTCAACATGCAACAAATAGCAAAGCAGCGCGACAACGTCTAATTTTCACCTCAGGGATGTCCGACAAATGCTTCTGAAGCTCGTAGAGCTGCGATCCAGTGACTGGGGACGAGTGTCCGCCGCAGCGTCCAGCAGCGCTACACCCGACAATGATCCCAACTACTTCATGGTGAGTGTGATGGATATGATGGACTCCTCTTTCTCTTTTTGTTTATTACTGCATCTGATTTTTTGGACAGAATGAACCCACTTTCTACACTGAGGACGGAACGCCTTTTACAGCAGCAGACCCGGGTAAGGTTATGGTGGAGAAGAAATAACCCGATCTGCACTGCTTTGATGATGATTTTTGCTGCTTTTTTTATCCTTCCCTCATTTTCTTTCGTCTGTTCAAGTGGACAACAAGTCTTTTTCCTGAAAGTTTTTTGACACAGTTTTGCTTTTGTAGAATATGCTGAGAAATACCAGGAGCTCATGGAAAAACAAGACTATTTCCATGATTTCGGTGGAGAAAACGAAATTGAAAATGATGAGTAAGTCATCTTTCCCATTGAGTTTCTCATGTCACTTGGTCTGCATACCTGTCAACGTATACGTTTTCCCCATACTTTATACATTACATTATGATTTCAAATAATGTACGGCATACTACAACTTACGGGAACACTTTTTTAAAAATTGTACACATACATACATACATACATACATATATATATATATGTATGTATGTGTGTGTGTGTGTGTGTGTGTGTGTGTGTGTGTATATATATATATATCTATATATATATGTATATATATATGTATATATATATATATATATATATGTATATGTATATATAAATAAAATCGCTGCGTACGGTCGGATCGATATATGCATAACGTGCGGATGCGCGGTAAACTGCATTTCCGATTGTGTTGTCATTTTGTTTTCATTTCAAATAATGCACAGCGTACTACAACAAAATGGGAACTGTAACAATTTACAGGGTGACCCAAAAACATGCGTACCTATGAACATTTCAATTGTGGCTTTTAATTAAAAAGCTATTTATTTGAAATTACAACCACAAAGTATTGAGTTTATGGAAGACACTTCATCAGCGTTTCAGCTACTTCTGTCAATTTTTAGTCAATTTATGGCTTTCCCAAGATGTGTTCCAAATGTCCACCATTTCGTTGCCAGCAAACCTGTACTTGTCTGCTGACAAAGTTGTCAATCACTTTTACACACTCCTCTTTTGGGAGAAAACATTGCTGCAGTGAGAAACTCAGTAGGAGTGCATCTTTTTGGGTAACCTTCCCAAAAAGGAGTGTGTAAAAGTGATTGATAAGTTGTCAGACGAATACGGGTTTACTTGCAATGAAATGGTGGACATTTGGAACACATCTTGGGAAAGCCATAAATTGATGACAAATTGAGAGTAATAGCTGGAACTCTGGTGAATGGTCTTCTATAAACTGAATAATGTGTGAAATCTACATGGGTATGCGTCTTTTTGGGGCAGCTATTAGCCAAGGTTGACAGGTATGGGTTTGTATGTAGTAACCTTGAAGAAAGATCTTGTCAACAACCGAGGACTCGCTCTATTACTATTGAAGATGATCATACACATGGTGTTTCTTGTTCAGCGTGACTTTTTAGCTTTAGCTAAATCACAACTTCATTCCATGAACTGATATTGAATGACAAAATGTGAACGCCTGATCTT